>NC_069501.1:803996834-804369334 GCF_027579735.1 Bombina bombina | reverse complement strand
TAATAGGAAGAGGTAAAGTGAAAGAGGTGTTAATGATAGTTTTTATTTTCTTCAAGCAAGACTTTTTTATTTTAAATGGTACCGGTGAGTACTATTTTTCCTCAGGCAGCAGATAGAAGAAGAAGATTTATTTCATGTAATTGGCAAGAGTCCATGAGCTAGTGACATATGGGATATACAATCCTACCAGGAGGGGCAAAGTTTCCCAAACCTCATAATGCCTATAAATACACCCCTCACCACACCCACAATTCAGTTTTACAAACTTTGCCTCCTATGGAGGTGGTGAAGTAAGTTTGTGCTAAGATTTCTACGTTGATATGCGCTTCTCAGCATTGTTGAAGCCCGATTCCTCTCAGAGTACAGCGAATGTCAGAGGGACGTGAAGGGAGTATCGCTTATTTGAATACGATGATTTCACTAACGGGAGTCTATTTCATAGGTTCTCTGTTATCGGTCGTAGAGATTCATCTCCTACCTCCCTTTTCAGATCGACGATATACTCTCAATTTACCATTACCTCTACTAATAACTGTTTTAGTACTGATTTGGCTATCTGCTATATGTGGATGGGTGTCTTTTGGTAACTATGTTTTTTATTTCTTAAAGACACCTCAGCTATGGTTGGGCACTTTATGCATTTATATAAAGTTCTAAATATATGTATTGTACTTATATTTGCCATGAGTCAGGTTCATGAATTTCCTTCTGCAGACTGTCAGTTTCATATTTGGGGAATATAAACATTTTAAGAAATTTATTTCTTACCTGGGGTTTAGTCTTTTTTTCAATTGACTACTTCTTGCAATTGCGGGTATTAGGCCCGCGGGTGCGTCAAATGCTAAGCTTTATTGCGTCATTCTTGGCGCGAAAATATTTTTGGCGCGAAAAAATATGTTTTTGACGCAACTTCCTCATTTCCGGCGTCATTCGTGACACCGAGACCTTTCACACGGCGGTGTCGTTAGTGACTCGAGTGTGTCGCTTCCAGTTATTTTTGGCGCCAAAAAAGTTTACGTTACGTTGTGCGTAACTTTTTCATTATTTCAATACCCCTTGTATGTTTGCCTCTTGCTTTTTTCAGAGGCCTATGCTATTGCATTTTTTCCCATTCCTGAAACTGTCATTTAAGGAAATAGATAATTTTGCTTTATATGTTGTTTTTTCTCTTAAATTGTGCAAGATGTCTCAATCTGATCCTGTCTCAGAAGTTTCTGCTGGAACATTGCTGCCTGACATCGGTTCTACCAAAGCTAAGTGCATTTGTTGTAAAATTGTAGAAATTATTACACCGAATGTCATTTGTAATAGTTGTCATGATAAACTTTTACATGCAGATAGTGTTTCCATCAGGAATAGTACATTGCCAGTTTCAGTTCCTTCAACTTCTAATGTGCATGATATACCTGTAAATTTTAAAGAATTTGTTTCTGATTCTATTCTGAAGGCTTTGTCTGCATTTCCACCTTCTAATAAACGTAAAAGGTCTTTTAAAACTTCTCATTTAGCTGATGAAATTTCAAATAACCAACAACATAATAATTCATCCTCTTCTGATGAGGATCTATCTGAGACAGAAGATCCTTCCTCAGACATTGACACTGACAAATCTACTTATTTATTTAAAATAGAGTATATGCGTTCTTTATTAAAAGAAGTGTTAATTACTTTGGATATTGAGGTAACCAGTCATATTGACGTTCAGTCTAATAAGCATTTAAATGCTGTTTTTAAACCTCCTGTGGTTTCTCCAGGGCTTTTTCCTATTCTTGAGGCTATTTCTGATATGATTTCTAGGGAATGGAATAAGCCAGGTACTTATTTTATTCCTTCTTCAAGGTTAAAAAAATGTATCCTTTACCAGCAAAATCTATAGAGTTTTGGGAAAAAATCCCCAAAGTTGATGGGGCTATTTCTACTCTTGCTAAACCACTATTCCTATGGAAGATAGTACTTCCTTTAAGGATCCTTTAGATAGGAAGCTTTAATCTTATCTAAAGAAGGCCTATTTATATTCAGGTCATCTTCTCAGACCTGCTATTTCTTTGGCTGACGTTGCGGCTGCATCAACTTTCTGGTTGGAGAATTTAGCGCAAGAAGAATTGGATTCTGACATATCTAGCATTATTCGCTTACTGCAACATGCTAATCATTTTATTTGTGATGCCATTTTTTATGTTATCAAAATTGATGTTAGATCCATGTCTTTAGCTATTTTAGCTAGAAGAGCTTTGTGGCTTAAATCTTGGAATGCTGATATGACATCTAAATCTAGATTACTATCTCTTTCTTTCCAAGGTAATAATTTATTTGGTTCTCAGTTGGATTCTATTATTTCAACTATCACTGGGGGAAAAGGAGTTTTTCTGCCTCAGGATAAAAAACCTAAGGGTAAATCTAAGGCTTCTAACCGTTTTTCGTTCCTTTTGTCAGAATAAGGAACAAAAACTCAATCCTCCTCCCAAGGAATCTGCTTCCAATTGGAAACCTTCCTCAAATTGGAATAAATCCAAGCCATTTAGAAAACCAAAGTCAGCCCCTAAGTCCACATGAAGGTGCGGCCCTCATTCCAGCTCAGCTGGTAGGGGGCAGATAAAGGTTTTTCAAGGATTTTTGGATAAAATCTGTCCAAAATCATTGGATTCAGAGCATTGTCTCCCAAGGGTATCGAATAGGATTCAGAGTAAGACCTCCTGTGAGAAGATTTTTTCTCTCACGTATCCCTGTAAATCCAGTAAAAGCTCAAGCTTTCCTGAAGTGTGTTTCAGACCTGGAGTCTTCAGGGGTAATCATGCCAGTAAGGACTATTCTGCCTTTTGTTCAGCGAGGACATTATATGTCCACAATAGACTTGCAGGATGCATACCTTCATATTCCGATTCATCCAGAACACTTTCAGTTTCTGAGATTCTCTTTTCTAGACAAGCATTACCAATTTGTTGCTCTTCCATTTGGCCTAGCAACAGCTCCAAGAATCTTTTCAAAGGTTCTGGGTGCCCTACTATCTGTAATCAGAGAACAGGGTATTGCAGTGTTTCCTTATTTGGACGATATCTTGGTACTGGCTCAGTCTTTACGTACTGCAGAATCTCGCACAAATCAACTAGTGTTGTTTCTTCGGAAACATGGTTGGAGGATCAATTTACCAAAAAGTTTCTTGATTCCTCAGACAAGGGTCACCTTTTTAGGTTTCCAGATAGATTTAGTGTCCATGACTCTGTCTCTAACAGACTAGAGACGTTTAAAATTGGTTGCAGCATGCCGGCACCTTCAGTCTGTCATTCCCTTCAGTGGCTATGTGCATGGAAGTTTTAGGTCTCATGACTGCAGCATCGGACGCAATCCCCTTTGCTCATTTTCACATGAGACCTCTACAGCTTTGTATGCTGAATCAATGGTGCAGGGATTATACAAAGATATCACAATTAATATCCTTGAATCCCAATGTACGACACTCTCTGACATGGTGGATAGATCACCATCGTTTGGTTCAAGGGGCTTCTTTTGTTCGTCCAACCTGGACTGTTATCGCAACAGATGTGAGTCTTTCAGGTTGGGGAGCTGTTTGAGTATCTCTGACAGCACAAGGGGTTTGGAAATCTCATGAGGCGAGATTACCAATAAATATTTTATAACTCCGTGCAATTCTTAGGGCTCTTCAGTTCTGGCCTCTGCTAAAGAGAGAACCGTTCATTTGTGTCAATCATCAGGGTGGGACTCAGTCCTCAAGCTATGAAAGAAGTATCTCGGATACTTGCTTGGGCGGAATCCAGCTCCTGTCTAATCTCTGCGGTGCATATCCCAGGTGTAGACAATTGGGAGGCGGATTATCTCAGACGCCAGACTTTACATCCAGGCGAGTGGTCTCTCCATCCAGATGTGTTTTTTCAGATTGTTCAGATGTGGGGTCTTTCAGAGATAGATCTCATGGCCTCTCATCTAAATAAGAAACTTCCCAGATACCTGTCCAGGTCCAGGGATGTTCAGGCGGAAGCAGTGGATGCGTTGACACTTCCTTGGTGTTATCATCCTGCTTACATCTTCCGCCTCTAGTTCTCCTTCCAAGAGTGATTTCCAAAATCATCATGGAACAGTCTTTTGTGTTGCTGGTGGCTCCAGCATGGCCACACAGGTTTTAGTATGCGGATCTGGTTCGGATGTCCAGTTGCCCGCCTTGGCCACTTCCGTTACGGCCGGACCTACTATCTCAAGGTCTGTTTTTCCATCAGGATCTCAAATCATTAAATTTGAAGGTATGGAAATTGAACGCTTAGTTCTAAGTCATAGAGATTTCTCTGACTCAGTGATTAATACTATGTTACAAGCTCGTAAATCTGTCTCTAGAAAGATTTATTATAGAGTTTGGAAGACTTACATTTCATGGTGTTCTTCTCATAAATTCTCCTGGCATTCTTTTAGAATTCCTAGAATTTTACAGTTTCTTCAGGATGGTTTGGATAAGGGTTTGTCTGCAAGTTCCTTGAAAGGACAAATCTCCACTCTTTCTGTTTTATTTCACAGAAGGATTGCTATACTTCCTGATATACACTGTTTTGTACAGGCTTTAATTCGTATTAAGCCTGTCATTAAGCCAATTTCTCCTCCTTGGAGTCTTAATTTGGTTCTGAAAGCTTTACAGGCTCCTCCATTTGAACCTATGCATTCTTTGGACATTAAACTACTTTCTTGGAAAGTGTTGTTCCTTTTTGGCCATCTCGTCTGCTAGAGGAGTTTATGAGTTATCTGCTCTTTCTTGTAAGTCTCCTTTTCTGATTTTTCATCAGGATAAGGCAGTTTTGAGGACTTCTTTTCAATTTTTACCTAAGGTTGTGAATTCTAACAACATTAGTAGAGAAATTGTTGTCCCTTCCTTATGTCCTAATCCTAAGAATTCTTTGAAGAGATCCTTACATTCTTTGGATGTGGTAAGAGCTTTGAAATATTATGTGGAGGCTGCTAAAGATTTCAGGAAGACTTCCAGTCTATTTGTTTTATTTTCTGGTCCTAGGAAAGGTCAAAAAGGCTTCTGCTATTTCCTTAGCTTCTTGGTTGAAACTTTTGATTCATTATTTGGAGTCGGATCAGGCCCGCCTCCGAGAATTACAGCTCATTCTACTAGATCAGTTCGTGGGCTTTTAAGAATGAAGCTTCAGTTGATCAGATTTGCAAAGCGGCAACTTCGTCCTTTTTGCATTTATTTACTAAATTCTACCGTTTTGATGTATTTGCTTCTTCGGAAGCAGTTTTTGGTAGAAAAGCTCTTCAGGCAGCTATTTCAGTTTGATTCTTCTGCTTTTGATTTGTTTTTTTCTTTCACAAATGAAAATAAACTTATTTTTTTGGGTTGTGGATTAATTTTTTCAGCGGAATATGGCTGTTTTTGTTTTTATTACCTCCCTCTCTAGTGACTCTTGAGTGGAGATCCACATCTTGGGTATATATATCCCATATGTCACTAGCTCATGGACTCTTGCCAATTACATGAAAGAAAACATAATTTATGTAAGAACTTACCTGATAAATTCATTTCTTTCATATTGGCAAGAGTCCATGAGGCCCACCCTTTTTATGGTGGTTATGATTTTTTGTATAAAGCACAATTATTTCCAAATTTCCTTTGTTGATGCTTTCTACTCATTTCTTTATCACCCCACTGCTTGGCTATTCGTTAAACTGAATTGTGGTTGTGGTGAGGGGTGTATTTATAGGCATTTTGAGGTTTGGGAAACTTTGCCCTTCCTGGTAGGATTGTATATCCCATATGTCACTAGCTCATTGACTCTTGCCAATATGAAAGAAATGAATTTATCAGGTAAGTTCTTACATAAATTATGTTTTCTGCCTGGAGGTTGATGATCTTAGCAGTTGTCACTAAGATCCGGATGAGTTCCCACAGAATGTCTGAGGAGTACTAGAGAAGCTTCAGTGTGGGGAACGTTTTTCATGCTACAAGCATTGAGGTATGTTCAGTCATTTATTTCTGGAGAGACTGTGATATTTCAGAACAGGCTGACATAGTTCCCATGAGGGAAGGGGTAAGCAGTAATTCTATAAATAAGAAGGGGTATTACTGGAGACCTCTGTATGAATGATTATGGACTAAATGCAGCAAAGGATGGCAGCATGGTTAGACACTGGGGCAGCATAACGTTTTATTGCACAAACGGTTTAAAAATCACTGTTGCTGAGCATGGTACTGGGGGTTTTCACATGGCTTTAATTTTCATTTGGGATACTAAAACCCACATGGCTAGTTTCTATACTGCTTCCTTGCGTTTTTTTAGGCTGAGAGACATCGCATATGATGGGCGGGGCCTAATTTTCGTGCTTCAGATGCGCAGTTGATCTTCACAAGAAGGAAGCAAATTTCAGCTTCGGTTGGGCCCAAACTGAGACATAGGCTAACGGAGTCATAGTGAGACTTGTCAGACCCCTGAGGGCAGGTAGGCTCCACAGCATAGCTGTGGCAAGGTGCAGGGGGTTGTTAAGTTATTTGTTATAAAGTTTTGGGATAACGTTTTTCTTATAGGGGGTTCATTTGTCCCTTACTTGTGGTGCAATATTAGGCTACAATATAAGAAGGATATATGCTAAAATTGTGACCGTTATAGCATTTTAAAGCAGATTTGGAAAAATTGTGCGCTTTTTTACTTCTTAAAGGCGCAGTACCGTTTTTCAAACTTGGTGTTTTTTTCAATAAATGAAGTGTTTTCAAGACTTTTTGTGGTTATTACTAGCCTGTTCAACATGTCTGACATTGACAAGTCAATGCTCTATGTGTTTAGAAGCCATTGTGGAACCCCCACTTACATTGTGTCCCTCTTGTACTGAGAGGGCCTTACATTGCAAAGAACATATTTTAGGTGATAAAAGTATATCTAAGCATGATTCTCAGTCTGAAGAAAATCAGGTTATGCCATCCAATTCTCCCCAAGTGTCACAACCTTTAACGCCCACTCAAGCAACGCCAAGTACTTCTAGTGCGTCTAATTCTTTTACTCTGCAAGATATGGCTGCAGTTATGTCTACTACCCTTACAGAGGTATTATCTAAACTGCCAGGTTTACAGGGTAAGCGCAGTAGGTCCGGTATTAAGGTAAATGCTGAGCCCTCTGATGCTTTATTGGCCATTTCCGATGTACCCTCACAGTGTTCTGATTTGGGGGTCGGGGAATTGCTGTCTGAGGGAGAGCTTTCAGATTAGGAAATGTTACCTCAGACAGATTCGGACATGATGTCCTTTAAATTTAAGCTTGAACACCTCCGCCTGTTACTCCGGGAGGTTTTAGCGACTCTGGATGATTGTGACCCTATTGTAATACCACCAAAAGAAATTGTGTAAGATGGATAAATATCTTGAGGTACCTACTTACACTGATGTTTTTCCAGTCCCTAAAAGAATTCCGGACATTGTTACTAAGGAATGGGATAGACCAGGCATTCCGTTCTCTCCCCCTCCTACTTTTAAGAAAATGTTTCCCATATCTGACACCATTCGGGATTCTTGGCAAACGGTCCCTAAGGTGGAGGGAGCTATTTCTACCCTAGCTAAGCGTACAACTATACCTATTGAGGACAGTTGTGCTTTCAAAGATCCTATGGATAAAAAATTAGAGGGTCTTCTAAAGAAATTGTTTATTCATCAGGGTTTTCTTCTACAACCTATAGCGTGCATTGTTCCAGTTACTACTGCAGCAGCTTTTTGGTTCGAGGCTCTAGAGGAGTCTCTTAAGGTTGAGACCCCATTAGATGATATTTTGGATAGAATTAAGGCTCTCAAGCTAGCTAATTCTTTTATTACCGATGCCGCTTTTCAAATGGCTAAATTAGCGGCGAAAAATGCAGTTTTGCCATTTTAGAGCGTTATGGCTTAAATCTTGGTCTGCTGATATGTCATCAAAATCTAAACTTTTAGCTATTCCTTTTAAAGGTAAGGAAATAATTTCTGACATTACTGGAGGTAAAGGACATGCCCTGCCTCAGGATAAGACTGTTAAGATGAGGGCTAAACAAAATCATTTTCGTTCCTTTCGAAACTTTAAAGGTGGACCCTCTACTTCCTCTTTCGCCACAAAGCAGAAGGGGAATTTTGCGCAATCCAAGTCAGTCTGGAGACCTAACCAGGCCTGGAATAAAGGTAAACAAGTCAAGAAGCCCGCTGCTGCTACCAAGACAGCATGAAGGGGCAGCCCCCGATCCAGGACTGGATTTAGTAGGGGGCAGACTTTCTCTCTTCGCTCAGGCTTGGGCAAGGGATGTTCAGGATCCCTGGGCATTAGAAATTGTGACCCGGGGTATCAGCTGGAATTCAAGGATTTTCTCCCAAGAGGGAGATTTCATCTTTCACGTTTGTAGACCAGACAAAAAGAGAGGCCTTCTTATGCTGTGTAAAAGACCTCTATACCATGGGTGTAATTTGTCCAGTTCCAAAACTAGAACAGGGACAGGGGTTTTACTCAAATCTGTTCGTGGTTCCCAAAAATGAGGGAACCTTCAGACCGATTTTAGATCTCAAATGCCTAAACAAATTTCTCAGAGTCCCATCTTTCAAGATGGAGACTATACAAACAATTTTACCAATGATCCAGTAGGGTCAATATATGACCACCGTGGACCTGAAGGATGCGTTTCTTCACATTCCTATCCACAAGGATCATCATCAGTTTCTAAGGTTCGCCTTTCTGGACAAACACTATCAGTTCGTGGCCCTTCCTTTCGGGTTGGCCACAGCTCCCAGAATCTTCACAAAGGTGCTAGGGTCCCTTCTGGCGGTTCTCAGGCTGCAGGGCATAGTAGTGGCGCCCTATCTGATCCAGGCGTCAACTTATCATCTGACCAAATCTCACACGGACATCGTGTTGGCATTTCTAAGAACTCACGGTTGGAAAGTGAATATAGAAAAGAGTTCACTAGTTCCACTAACAAGAGTTCCATTCTTGGGAACTCTGATAGACTCGGTAGACATGAAAATATTTCTGACGGAGGTCAGAAAGTCAAAGATTCTAAATACTTGCCGAGCACTTCAGTCCATTCCTCGGCCATCAGTGGCGCAGTGTATGGAGGTCATTGGATTAATGGTAGCGGCAATGGACATTGTTCCGTTTGCTCGCTTTCATCTCAGACCACTGCAGCTGTGCATGCTCAGACAGTGGAATGGGGACTATGCGAATTTATCTCCTCAGATAAATCTGGATCAAGAGACCAGAGACTTTCTTCTTTGGTGGTTGTCACAGGATCATCTGTCCCAGGGAATGTGCTTCCGCAGGCCAGCATGGGTCATAGTGACGACAGACGCCAGCCTCTTGGGCTGGGGTGCAGTCTACTACCAATCAATATTCTGGAACTGAGAGCAATATTCAACACGCTTCAGGCGTGGCCTCAGTTGGCTTTGGCCAAATTCATAAGATTCCAGTCGGACAATATCACGACTGTAGCATATATCAATCATCAAGGGGGAACAAAGAGTTCTCTAGCGATGATAGAGGTTTCAAAGATAATCCGATGGGCGGAGGCTTACTCTTGCCATCTATCAGCAATCTATATCCCAGGAGTAGAGAACTGGGAAGCGAATTTTCTAAGTCGTCAGACTTTTCTTCCGGGGGAGTGGGAGCTCCATCCGGAGGTGTTTGCGTCATTGATTCTTCAATGAGGCACACCGGAATTGGATCTGATGGCATCTCGTCAGAATGCCAAACTTCCTCGTTACGGGTCCAGGTCAAGGGATCCCCAAGCTGCACTGATAGATGCTGTAGCAGTACCTTGGTCGTTCAACCTGGCTTATGTGTTGCCACCATTTCCTCTCCTGCCTCGTGTGATTGGAAGAATCAAACAGGAGAGAGCCTCGGTAATCCTAATAGCGCCTGCATGGCCACGCAGGACTTGGTATGCGGATCTAGTGGACATGTCCTCTCTGCCACCGTGGAAACTTCTCATTCAAGGTCCGTTCCAACATCCAAATCTAAATTCTCTGCAGCTGACTGCCTGGAGATTGAACGTTTGATCTTATCTAAGCAGGGATTCTCTGAGTCGGTCATTGATACTTTGATTCAGGCTCGCAAGCCTGTCACTAGAAAGATTTACCATAAGATAGGGTGTAAATATCTTTATTGGTGCGAATCCAAGGGCTACTCATGGAGTAGGGTTAGGATTCCTAGGATTTTTTCCTTTCTCCAAGAAGGATTGGAGAAGGGATTATCAGCTAGTTCCTTGAAGGGACAAATTTCTGCTTTGTCAATTCTACTTCACGGATGTCCCAGACGTTCAGTCTTTGTCAGGCTTTAATCAGAATCAAGCCTATATTTAAACCTATTGCTCCGCCATGGAGTTTGAATTTAGTTCTCAATGTTCTTCAAGGGATTCCGTTTGAACCCATGCATTCCATAGATATTAAGCTTTTATCTTGGAAAGTTTTGTTTTTAGTTGCTATCTCTTCTGCTCAAAGAGTTTCTGAGCTTTCTCCGTTACAATGTGATTCGCCTTATTTTATATTCCATTCTGATAAGGTGGTTTTGCGTACTAAAATTGGATTCCTTCCTAAGGTTGTTTCAAATAAGAATATTAATCAGGAAATTGTTGTTCATTCTTTGTGTCCTAATCCTTCTAAGAAGGAGCGTCTGTTGCATAACTTGGACGTGGTTCGGGCCTTGAAGTTTTACTTACAAGCGACCAAGGATTTTCGTCAAACATCTTCTTTATTTGTTGTTTATTCTGGAAGACGTAGGGGTCAAAAAGCTACGGCTACCTCTCTCTTTCTTTTTGGCTGAAAAGCATCATC
Organism: Bombina bombina; assembly: GCF_027579735.1. Taxonomy (NCBI): domain Eukaryota; kingdom Metazoa; phylum Chordata; class Amphibia; order Anura; family Bombinatoridae; genus Bombina; species Bombina bombina. Next base: position 804,358,560 of record NC_069501.1, on the reverse strand, counting down.
CTCCTGGCATACGAGACTGCTGGACAGCAGCCTCCTGAAAAGGTTACGGCTCATTCTACTAGAGCTGTGGCTTCCACATGGGCTTTTAAAAACAATGCTTCTGTTGAACAGATTTGTAAGGCTGCGACTTGGTCCTCCCTTCATACTTTTTCCAAATTTTCCAAATTTGATACTTTTGCTTCTTCAGAGGCTATTTTTGGGAGAAAAGTTCTTCAATCAGTGGTGCCTTTCCGTTTAGGTATCTGTCTTGTCCCTCCCGTTCATCCGTGTCCTGTTGCTTTGGTATTGTATCCCACAAGTAAGGATGAATCCGTGGACTCATCGTATCTAGTAGAAGAAAAGGAAATGTATGCTTACCTGATAAATTGATTTCTTCTACGATACGATGAGTCCACGGCCCTCCCTTTCATTTTAGACAGATTATTTTTTCAAAACTTCAGTCACCTCTGCACCTTTTAGCTTTTCTTTTCTCTTCCTATACCTTCGGTCGAATGACTGGGGGTGGAGAGAAGGGAGGAGCTATATATACAGCTCTGCTGTGGTGCTCTTTGCCACTTCCTGTTAGCAGGAGGATAATATCCCACAAGTAAGGATGAATCCGTGGACTCGTCGTATCGTAGAAGAAATCAATTTATCAGGTAAGCATAAATTTCCTTTTTCTTGTTGTTCATTTTTGTTCTTTGTTATTTTTTGTTCATGTTTCCTACATTATCAGATTTCATTGCAGCTGGTGAGTCATTTAGGGACAGAAGAAGCTCTACTAGTGTTTAGAGTTGGAAGAAGTGGAGGAGACAGGTTGCTTTTTTATCATCAACATAAATACAATGCATTCATGTGCATTGGCTTGTTTTAAAAAGTGAATAATAATCCTCATAGAAGAATCAAGATCTGTAATTTTCCAGATTTTTTTTCTGGACAACCTTTGATTTCAGTGTGAATTCTTAAAAACATTAGTTCCTTTTTTTTTTTTTTTTTTTTTTTTTTTTTTTTTAATTCATTCTATGAAAGGCAGTCTGTTTCTACTTGCAAAAAAAATATAATTTCCAAAAAAGGCCACGACCCTCAATTCAATAGTAATAAAACGTCCATTTATTGTGTACACATAGTACAAACAATTAAAATCTATAGAGCAGCATCAAAAAATGTACAAAGTGTAGGTAAGATCACAGTCTTACGCGTTTCAGCATGGATTTGCCGTAATCATAGACTCATTGTGAAGTTAATTTACTACATACATTTAAAGAACCAACTCTCACCTGATTGGTACTCTAAAAACATACAACTACTACTTTGATTAGAGGCAACATCTAGGTCCTAAAGACCTCCCTATCTCTTACTCATGTTATGTGTGATAATGTTTATATTAGTCTCCTGTAAATATTGTTCCCTTTATTTAGAAAATCAAACTTCTACATTATATCCCTTGCATATACTCTAACCTAATAATATACCTCTACTTTAATAGCAGTCTGTTTCTACCCTGGTACTGATTAGCTGAATCAATCAGCCAGGGTTACATGGTTGGATGTGCTATGGCCATTATGCTTGATCCAAGAGCGCCGTTATTTCACATCAGATTGGCATTTTTTTGAATGTGCTGTGACTGCTGGTGTTGACTCTCATCAATGATAGTCATAGCTCATGCATAATGGCTGAATCATGTGTACGGTATCTGATCTGTGGTTGCATTTTTAGATAATTGACAAAACTGACCCATGTCTAGATACTGATCATGGGGGGGGGGACCTTAAAAAGGATTTAATATTTTTAAATATTTCTTATTATGATTTTACAAATCTAGGTAATTCAGTTAGAAGTTTGGATTAAGCTAAATATCTGCTAGTGCTAAGCCATTTCACGCCCCAGTGCTAGAGCTATTTTCTTTTATACAGGTGGTGAGAGTCCCTGATTTGTTACTCCTGGGAATTACTCTTCCCTGCCACTAGGGGGAGGCAAAGATTCCCAAATCCCAAGAGTTCTACAAAAAAACCCTCTCACCTCACTGGTAAACTAGTCTTGTCTTTGGTGAAGGAAGGTGAAGAATGAAGAGGTGCTTGTCATTCTTCAGTGAGATGGGTTCTCAGACTGAGTTCGGTCCCATTTCCACTCAAAGTGCAGTTGTATATGGAGTATGGGTAGTGTTTTTTCACCTCATGGGAAATTAGTCACAAGCCTTCCATAGGTATCGCAGGGACACTTGTTTTGCTTACTACTGCTTTAGCAGTAGATGAGTGTTTCTTGATAAGTTATAGTTTTTTTTTATTGTTTGGCATCCTATAAACCTTTTGGCATATATATATCCCCTTGAGACAGAATATTTATTTTGATGTTATTCTATTTTAAATGTTTTAATGCACTTCTGGTTTTGGCGTGTATTAACTTTTTCTGTAATTATAATGTACTAATTATTTAGATGATATCTTTAAGCCTTTTGTTAAAATCTGGGGGTTTTCCTGTCCCTGCTGAGGTAGTTTCTAGGGAATGGTCTGTCAGGTAATCCTTTTAATCCTACTGCTTGGTTTAAGAAAATGTATCCTTACCTGCTTCTAATATTGGGTTTCAGGAGACTGTCCCTAAGGTGGATGGGGATATTTCTCAGCATACTACTATTTCTCTGAAAGATAGTACTTCATTTAAAGACCCTTTATATAGGAAGTTCTTTCATAGAATGACCTTTTTGCAAGCAGGTTATTTATTTAGGCCGCTATTTCTATTGCTGATGTTGCTGCTGATTCTTCTATTTGGTTAGTCTCTCTGATCAGTTTTCTGATGATTTTGCTTGTTAAGATTTGTTTAACCTTTTGGGATTGCTTAAATGTGCCAATACTTTAATTTCTCATGCTGTACTTGACATCATTAAGATTAATGCCAAGAGTCTGCTGATATGGTTTCTAAATTTGAACTATTGTCTCTTTCTTTTCAAAGAAAGAAGTTGTTGGTCTCTGATTTGGATTCTATTATTTCTGCTGTTACTGGAGGTAAAGGAGATTTTCTTTCTCAAGACAAGAACTACAGGAGTAAATCTAAGGTTTCCAGTGGCTTTCATTCCTTTCAGCATGTGCATATGAGCCTACCTAGATTTAGCTTTCAACTAAGAATACCTAGAGACAAAGCAAAATTTATGGTAAAAGTAAATTGAAAAATTGTTTAAAATTACATGAAAGTTTAATTTTGACTTCACTGTCCCTTTAAGGGGGAAGTGTCTTGAAATCTCTCATGGGCAGAAGCCAATCATTGTTTAATTTCTGCTGTTCATATTCCATGAGTGAACAACTGGGAAGCAAATGTTGTCAGTCTGTCCATCCAGATTAATGGTCTCTCTATCAGGATATTTTTCTTCAGATTGTGGATCTTTGGGGGTCTCCCAGAAATAAATCTGATGGCTTCTCGATTAAACAGCAAACTTCACAGGTACTTTGCTAGGTCCAGGGATCCTCAGGTGGAGTTTGTAAATGCTCTAGTAGCTCCTTGTTTTTTTCAGCTTGCCTATGTGTTTCGTCTTCTGCTTCTTCATCCCAGTGTAATTCCAAGATCAGGCAAGAGGAATCGTCAGTAATTCTTATTGTTCCAGCTGGGTCTTGCAGGGTTTGAAATGCAGATCTGGTTTAGATCTCCAGTTGTCCACCTTGGCCTCTTCCTCTGTGGCTAGACCTTCTGTCTCAAGGTCCATTTTTCCATCCGTATCTTAAGTCTCTAAGCTTGATGGCTTGGAGATTGATCGGTTATTTCTTAGACATAGAGATTTTTCAGATTCAGTGGTGTTGAGTCTTTCGATTCAGGCTCGTAAGCCTGTAACTAGGGAAAGTCATCATAAAGTCTGGAAAGCCTTTATTTCTTGGTGTTTGGATAATGTTTTTTCCTGGCATTAGTTCAGAATTCCTAGAATTCTGCAGTTTTTACAGGATGGTCTGGTTAAGGGCCCATCAGCCAGTTCATTGAAGAGGCAGATTTCTTATCTTTTGGTTTTGTTTTATTGGAAGATTGACAACCTTCCTAATATTCATGGTTTTGTTCATACTTTGGCACCTATTAAGCCTGTTAGCCAATTTCTCTACACTGGAATCTAAATTTGCTGTTGAAGGTTCTGTTGAAGGTCCTCTGTTTGAGCCTATTTCTTTTGCTATCTCTTCTGCTAGAAGAGTTTCAGAATTCTCTGCTCTTTCTTGTGATTTTCCTCTAATTTTACATCAGGATATAAGGCAGTTTTGAGAACCAAGTTTGACTTTTTGCGTAAGGTTGTCTTTAGACAGAATAAGTCTGGAAATTGATATTACTTCCTTGTATCCTAATCCTAAGAATTCTTCAGAAAGGCTTAACAATTTTTATGTTGTTAGAGTCTTGAAGTATTATTTCAATGCTTTTAAGAATTTCAGACCACCACTTCTTGGGCTTTCAAGAATGAGGCTTCTGTTGCAGGGGAGCTATTTGATGTTCCTTGCATACTTTTACTACATCCTACCATTTTTATGTTTTTGCTAACAATAATTTATTAGGTAAGCATATATTATGCTTTTAGCTGTTTGACCTACGTTATATTTACCCATAAATTTAAACATTTTTTTTTTGTTGAGATACCCACACAAAGTCTCCTTTATACAGAGTCAACATTCTACCAAAATAATGACTCCTACCTATGCTTAGTTCGATGTTGAGAAAATTTCAAGGTATCCACTTGTATGCTGCCAGTTCTATTTGTTTAATGTGCTACAATTTGTGCAAGCTGCTTTTGAGAGAGAAGGTTTGTGTACTATTTTTGTTTAAATTTAGGTGGTGGTGTTTTTTTCATTAGCTCCATATATTTTATATAGGTAGTTTTGTTAACTAACTTTATGGTGACAGATTGCTTAGTTACTGGTATTAGATAATGATAAAATCCAATATTGAAAAAAAGAGGTGCCCTAAAGATTTTTGTGTTTCTACCTACTGCAATTCCTATTCCTTTTTACACTATTATCTTTTCCCATTTATATACATTGTCCTTTGACATTCCAGCAAACTACAATATATACTATATGCATTTGATGCAAAAATCATCATGTTTAATTTCTTCTGGTTCACATGTATTTCACATCATTTGTAATGCATTTATTGTGTGTTCATTTTACAGTTAACTGATATTTGGCCCTAAATCTTGTAACTTTCCTTGTAAGCGAGATTATACTCACGAAATGCATTTTGGGATATTTTCGTCTTCAGCTTTAATGCTTTGTGACACATTTAGTAAAGTGTTGTGATACTCTGGGGTTCAAATAACTTATATAAATTTGACATGAATGATTATTTTATTAAAATGTCTGGTGTTATTGCTTCTTCCGGCAGTATAGTTGTGTAGCTGTCAAACGTTCTAATAGAATATATTTACAATTCATTAAAATTTGCTTATTTCTTAATGTAAAAGCTACATATTACTGGTCTATAGAAATATTATAAATTTAAAAACATGGTATTTGTAAACTCCTCTTTTATCCTAATGTAAGATGCATAATACCCTTTTGATGGATGTAATTACAAATTTTGGTTTTAAAAAAAACAATCTAGATAATAATTAATAACATGCTGATTATTTCTGACTTTCCAGGTGTGCTTCTTGGTATTGCCATTCGAACTGGGAGTCCTTTAAGTCTTAATCTTGCTGAACCAGTGTGGAAGCAGCTTGCTGGCATGAATCTGACAATAGCAGACCTTTCTGAGGTAAGCAGCTATTGAAAACTTAAATTAAATAAATTAAAGATTTATAAGCAGGATATAAACAATGTTTTTTTGCTTTTGTGTGACACCCAGTGACTAGTTTTTGTTTTCTTTCATGTAAGTGGCAAGAGTCCATGAGTTTGCTTATATTTGCTATGAGTCAGGTCTATGTATATTTCCCTTTTGCAGTCTAACCGTTTCAGTATGGAAATTATGTTTTTAGGAAGTTTATTTAAATAATTTTTTTCTTACCTGGGGTTCCAGTTCTTTCAAATTTGACTTTTTCCAAAATTTTCGCGGGCAAACTAGGCTTGCGAGGATGCAAAATGCTGGTTTTTATTGCGTCATTCTTGGCGTGAAAATCTTTGGCGTGAAGTTGCGCCTATAGTGACACAAGTAATCTTTGTTGATGTTATTTTTTTTGGCGCAAAGTTGCGCTTGTTATGATGCAAGTTGCGCCATTTCCTGGTGTTAGCTTTGGCGCCAAAAAATGTATCTTTTCCGTAATGCGTCATACTTGCCATATTTCTTTCATGTAATTAGCAAGAGTCCATGAGCTAGTGACGTATGGGATATACATTCCTACCAGGAGGGGCAAAGTTTCCCAAACCTTAAAATGCCTACAAATACACCCCTCACCACACCCACAATTCAGTTTTACAAACTTTGCCTCCTATGGAGGTGGGGATTATTTTCAGCAGGAATTGGCTGTCTTTATTTTATCCCTCCCTCTCTAGTGACTCTTGCGTGGAAAGATCCACAGCTTGGGTAGTCATTATCCCATACGTCACTAGCTCATGGACTCTTGCTAATTACATGAAAGAAAACATAATTTATGTAAGAACTTACCTGATAAATTCATTTCTTTCATATTAGCAAGAGTCCATGAGGCCCGCCCCTTTTTTGTGGTGGTTATGATTTTTTTGTATAAAGCACAATTATTCCAATTCCTTATTTTATATGCTTTCGCACTTTTTTCTTATCACCCCACTTCTTGGCTATTCGTTAAACTGAATTGTGGGTGTGGTGAGGGGTGTATTTGTAGGCATTTTAAGGTTTGGGAAACTTTGCCCCTCCTGGTAGGAATGTATATCCCATACGTCACTAGCTCATGGACTCTTGCTAATATGAAAGAAATGAATTTATCAGGTAAGTTCTTACATAAATTATGTTTTTTTGTTATATTACCCCTCTTCCTTTAATGCTTCTTCCTCTCTTTATATTATAGAGAGCTATGGTGCTTGTTTTTTTGCATATTATTTTAGCATAAGCATTTTTTCCCATTCCTGAAACTGCTATATGAGGAAATTGGATATTTTATTTAAATGTTATTTTTTTCTTTTTACATTTTGCAAGATATGTCAGAACAATCCTGCCTCTGATGTTACTGTAGGAACCATGCTGCCTGAACACAGTTCTAGCAAAGCTAAGTGTGTTTGTTGTAAACAAGCTGATGTTATTTCTTCAGCTCAATTATGTGGCATTTGTCATGACAAGCTATTGCATGCTGTTAATGTTTCTATTAGTACAAATACATTGTTTGTTGTTCCTTCAATGTCTAATGTACATGATATTCCTGCAGATATGAAGAATTATATTACTGCAACTATAGAGAAGGCTATGTCTGCTATTCCGCCTTCAAACGTAAAAGGTCTTTTAAAACTTCTCATAAACCTGATGAATTTTGTATTGACGACAACATACTGAAGTATCCTCCGCTGATAAGGATCTCTCTGGTTCAGAGGATCCTGCATCGGACACTGGAATTGACAAATCTTATCTTTTTAAGATTTATTATATATTCATTCTTTGTTGAAGGAAGTTTTGTTTACTTTGGGTATTAAAGAGTCTAGTCCTCTTGATAACAAAGCCAGTAAACGTTTAAATTCTGTTTTTAAACCTGCTGAGGTTACTCCTGAGGTTTTTCCAATTCCAGATGCTATGTCTGATATGATTACTAAAGAATGGTCTAAACCTGGTACTTCTTTTAACCCTTCTTCTAGGTTTAAGAAGTCGTATCCTTTACCTGTGGCTAATTTTAGAGTTTTGGGAAAAAGTCCCTAAAGTTAATGAGGCTATTTCTTTTGCATGATGTACCGAGTCCACGGATTCATCCTTACTTGTGGGATATTGTCCTTCCTGACAGGAAGTAGCAAAGAGAGCACCACAGCAGAGCTGTCTATATAGCTCCCCCCTTAACTCCACCCCCCAGTCATTCTCTTTGCTGGCTCTAAGCAGGAAGGGTAAAGAGAAGAGGTGTTAAACTGTTAGTTTTTATTTTATCTTCAATCAAGAGTTTATTTTTAAATGGTACCGGTGTTGTACTATTTACTCTCAGGCAGGATATAGATGAAGATTTCTGCCTGGAGGATGATGATCTTAGCATTTGTAACTAAGGTCCACTGCTGTTCCCACAGAAGCTGAGGAGTACAGGAAAACTTCAGTGTGAGGAACGGTTCTTGCTATACAGCAATGAGGTATGTTCAGTCATTTTTCTGCAGAGACTGTGTTAACTCAGAAAGGCTGACAGTATCCCCATTAGGGGAAGGGTAAGCAGTAATCCTAGTGTGAAAGAGGCTTTACTAGCTTGCATAAAGGGCTACATTTTTCTCCTACATTGGTGTGTCCGGTCCACGGCTTCATCCTTACTTGTGGGATATTCTCATTCCCAACAGGAAATGGCAAAGAGAGCACACAGCAAAAGCTGTCCATATAGCCCCCCTCTGGCTCCGCCCCCCAGTCATTCTCTTTGCCGCTCTGAACAAGTAGCATCTCCACGGGGATGGTAAAGAGTATGTGGTGTTAGTTGTAGTTTTATTTCTTCTATCAAGAGTTTGTTATTTTAAAATAGTGCCGGTTTGTACTATTTACTCTACAACAGAAAGTGATGAAGATTTCTGTTAAGAGGAGTATGATTTTAGCACCAGTAACTAAAATCCATTGCTGTTCCCACGCAGGACTGTTGAAACCAGAGAACTTCAGTTGGGGGGAACAGTTTGCAGACTTATCTGCTTCAGGTATGACCAGTCTCTTTTCTAACAAGACCTAGTAATGCTAGAAGACTGTCAGTTTTCCCTTATGGGATCGGTAAGCCATTTTCTTAGACTCAGTAACAGAATTAAGGCTTATATATTGGGCTCTATGCTGGTTGACACTATTGTGGGCTAAATCGATTTGTTTTTATCATATTTATGACATTTGCAGTGTTTTGTGAACTTTGAAACACTTTTGGGAACGTTTATTTGCGCCTGGCAGTTGTTTAGACGCCTAATCTAAGTCAGAAAGGCCCCTTCACTCTGGTATGCAGAGGGAGGAGGCCTCATTTTCGCGCCTCAGTTACGCAGTTACTTTCTATAGGCAGTGCATGCAGCTTCACATGAGAGGGTCCTGTGGCTGAGAAAAGGACTCAGGAAGGCTTATTTCTGTGGTGAATAACCCCTAAGGAAGGTAAAAGCCGCAGCAAAGTCTGTGGCAGGGACTGTAGTGTGTTTAAACCGGTAAATTGAACTATTAGCTCCGGTTTGCTCATTTAAGGGTTTAGAGACTTGAAATTTGGTGTGCAATACTTTCAAAGCATTAAAGGGACACTGTACCCAAAATTTTTCTTTCGTGATTCAGATTGAGCATGAAATTTTAAGTAACTTTCTAATTTACTCCTATTATCAAATTTTCTTCATTCTCTTGGTATCTTTATTTGAAATGCAAGAATGTAAGTTTAGATGCTGGCCCATTTTTGGTGAACAACCTGGGTTGTCCTTGCTGATTGGTGGATAAATCCATCCACCAATAAAAAAGTGCTGTCCAGAGTACTGAAACCAAAAAATAGCTTAGATGCCTTCTTTTTCCAAGAATGATAGCAAGAGAACGAAGAAAAATTGATAATAGGAGTAAATTAGAAAGTTGCTTAAAATTGCATGCTCTATCTGAATTACAAAATAAAAAATTTTGGTACAGTGTCCCTTTAAGACACTGGGGTGTAAATTTCATAAAGATCTGATATTTCTTTGATAGTTTTTCAAACATTCAGAAATAAAGTGTGCTCTTTTTATTATTTAAAGAGACAGTAACGGTTTTGTTTAAATTTGCAAGCTGTGGTGCCTTCCGTTTAGGTTACCTGACTTGTTCCCTCCCTTCATCCGTGTCCTAAAGCTTTGGTATTGGTTCCCACAAGTAAGGATGAAGCCGTGGACCGGACACACCAATGTAGGAGAAAACAGAATTTATGTTTACCTGATAAATTTCTTTCTCCTACGGTATGTCCGGTCCACGGCCCGCCCTGGCTTTTAGTCAGGTTTAAAATTTTTATTTTCTGTACACTACAGTCACCACGGCACCTTATAGTTTCTCCTTTTTCTCCTAACCGTCGGTCGAATGACTGGGGGGGCGGAGCCAGAGGGGGGGCTATATGGACAGCTTTTGCTGTGTGCTCTCTTTGCCATTTCCAAAGTACTTCTAGTGCGTCTAATTCTTTCACCTTGCAAGATATGGCTTCAGTCATGAAAATATTTCTGACGGAGGTCAGAAAATCAAAGATTTTGTCCACCTGCCGAGCTCTTCACTCCATTCCGCGGCCGTCAGTGGATCAGTGTATGGAGGTAATCGGTCTAATGGTAGCGGCAATGGACATAGTTCCGTTTGCTCGCTTGCATCTCAGACCACTGCAACTATGCATGCTCAAACAGTGGAATGGGGATTATGCAGATTTATCTCCTCAGATAAATCTGGATGAAGAGACCAGAGACTCTCTTCTTTGGTGGTTGTCACAGGATGATCTGTCCCAGGGAATGTGTTTCCGCAGGCCAGAATGGGTTATTGTGACGACAGATGCCAGCCTTCTGGGCTGGGGTGCAGTCTGGAATTCCCTGAAAGCTCAGGGTTTGTGGACTTGGGAGGAGGCTCTCCTACCGATAAATATTCTGGAATTAAGAGCGATATTCAATGCTCTCCAGGCATGGCCTCAGCTGGCATCGGCCAGATTCATCAGGTTTCAGTCGGACAACATCACGACTGTGGCTTATATCAATCATCAGGGGCGGAACAAAGAGTTCCTTAGCGATGATAGAGGTCTCAAGGATAATCCAATGGGCAGAGGCTCACTCTTGCCATCTGTCAGCGATCTATATCCCAGGTGTAGAGAACTGGGAGGCAGATTTTCTAAGTCGTCAGACTTTTCATCCGGGGGAGTGAAAACTCCATCTGGAGGTGTTTGCTCAGCTGGTTCGGCTATGGGGCACACCAGAATTGGATCTGATGGCGTCTCGTCAGAACGCCAAACTTCCTTGTTACGGCTCCAGGTCAAGGGATCCTCGGGCTGTACTGATAGATGCTCTAGCAGTGCCCTGGTCGTTCAACCTGGCTTATGTGTTTCCACCTTTCCCTCTCCTTCCATGTCTGATAGCCAGAATCAAACAGGAGAGAGCATCAGAGATTTTGATAGCGCTTGCGTGGCCATGCAGGACTTGGTATGCAGACCTGGTGGACATGTCATCTCTTCCACCATGGTCTCTGCCATTGAGACAGGACCTTCTGATTCAAGGTCCATTCAAGCATCCAAATCTAATTTCTCTGCAGCTGACTGCTTGGAGATTGAACGCTTGATTCTATCAAAGCGGGGTTTCTCTGAGTCAGTCATAAATACCTTGATTCAGTCTCGAAAGCCTGTTACCAGGAAAATCTATCATAAGATATGGCGTAAATATCTTTTCTCCTACATTGGTGTATCCGGTCCACGGCTTCATCCTTACTTGTGGGATATTCTCTTCCCCTACAGGAAGTGGCAAAGAGAGCACACAGCAGAGCTGTCCATATAGCTCCCTTCAGGCTCCGCCCCCCCAGTCATTCTCTTTGCCGCTCTGAACAAGTAGCATCTCAACGGGGGTGGTAAAGAGTATGTGGTGTTAGTTGTAGTTTTTTTATTTCTTCTATCAAGAGTTTGTTATTTTAAAATAGTGCAGGTTTGTACTATTTACTCTACAGCAGAAAGTGATGAAGATTTCTGTTGAGAGGAGTATGATTTTAGCACCAGTAACTAAAATCAATTGCTGTTCCCACGCAGGACTGTTGAAACCAGAGAACTTCAGTTGGGGGGAACAGTTTGCAGGCTTAACTGCTTCAGGTATGATCAGTCATTTTTCTAACAAGACCATGTAATGCTAGAAGACTGTCAGAAATTCCCTCTGGGATTGGTAAGCCATTTTTTTCTAATAGACTCTGTATAAAATGATGGCTTATATTTAGGGCTCTATGCTGGTTGACACTATTGTGGGCTTTAAAATCGATTGCTTTTTAGCATGTTTTTCACTATAAATAAGGTGTTTTTTCAGACTTTAAAACACTTTTGGGGTTTAATTTCGGCCTGGCACTTATTTGGACACCTAAATCTAGTCAGAAAGGCCCCTCCACTCTAGAATGAAGAGGGAGGAGGCCTCATTTTTAGGCCTAAATTGCGCAGTTGTTTTTGCCTAGGCAATCCATGCAGCTTCATGTGGGGAGTCAAAAGGCATCATAAAAGACTCCAGGGAGGCTTATTTCCTGCTAAAATAATCCCTAATGAAGGTAAAAGGCTACAGTGAAAGCTGTGGCTAGTACTGTAGTGTGTTAACTGTTTAATAACTGTTATTAGCTCCGGTTTGGGCATTAAGGGGTTAATTGATCTGAAAATTTGTGTGCAATCTTTTCAAAGCATTAAGACTCATTAAAATCGGATGTTTATTTCATGGTTTTTTGATATTTCAGTAAAAAAGTGTGCTTTTTTATTATTTAAAGAGACAGTAACGTTTTTGTCAAAAATAATTTTTATTGCATTATAGTTCTGTTTAAGTCTGTTAAACATGTCTGAGTCTTCAGATAGCCTATGTTCTGTATGTCCAAAGGCCAAGGTGGTTCCCCCATTAAATTTATGTGTGAAGTGTGCCATAGCGTCCAAACAGCTTAAGGACAGTACAATCACACTTAAAAATATAGCCCAAGATGATTCTTTAGCTGAAGGTAGTGAAAATAGCTTGCTTTCCTCTCCTTCTGTGTCAACACCAGCTATGCCCGCGCAGGCGATGCCCAGTACATCTAGCACACCAATTGCGATTACTATGCAACAGTTAGCAGCAGTAATGGATAATTCTATCGCAGCATTTTTATCCAAACTGCCAGCTTTCCTAGGAAGCGTGATTGCTCAGTTTTAAATACAGAAAATGAGCAAGTAGACGCAGAGGATAATTTATCTGTAGTGCCCTCACATCAATCTGACTTGGCGGTGAGGGAGGGCCTGTCTGACGGAGAAATTTCTGACACAGGAAAAGTTTCTCAGCAGGCAGAGCCTGATACCATAGCATTTAAATTTAAGCTAGAACACTTCCGCGCTCTACTTAAGGAGGTCCTGGCTACTCTTGATGATTGTGAACCTTTGGTGGTCCCAGAAAAATTGTGTAAAATGGATAAATTCTTAGAGGTCCCAGTACACACTGATGCGTTTCCGATACCTAAGAGAGTGGCGGATATAGTGAATAAGGAGTGGGAGAAACCAGGTGTACCTTTTGTTCCCCCTCCTATATTTAAGAAAATGTTCCCCATTGTTGACCCCAGAAGGGACGCGTGGCAGACGGTCCCTAAGGTAGAGGGGGCAGTTTCAAAGCTAGCTAAGCGCACAACTATACCAATAGAAGACAGTGGCACTTTCAAAGATCCTATGGATAAAAACTTTGAAGGTTTATTTAAGAAAATTTTTGTTCAACAAGGTTTTCTTCTTCAACCAATTTCTTGCATTATTCCTGTAACCACTGCAGCTGCTTTTTGGTTTGAGGAATTAGAAAACTCGCTCCAGAAGGAGACTTCTTAGGATGAAGTCATGGATAGAATTCACGCCCTGAAGTTGGCTAATTCTTTCATTACAGATGCCGCTTTTCAGTTAGTTAAATTAGCGGCGAAAAATTCTGGTTTCGCAATAGTGGCGCGTAGATCGCTTTGACTAAAATCGTGGTCGGCGGATGTGTCGTCCAAAACAAAATTGTTTAATATTCCTTTCAAGGGTAAGACCCTATTCGGGCCAGAGTTGAAAGAAATTATTTCAGATATCACTGGGGGAAAGGGCCCTTCCACAGGATAGACCTTTCAAAGTTAAAAATAAGTCTAATTTCGTTCCTTTCGCAATTTCAGGAACGGACCGGCTTCTACCTCTACAGCCACTAGCAAGAGGGTAACGCACCCCAGCCCAAACCAGCATGGAAACCATTGCAAGGCTGGAACAAGGGTAAACAGGCCAAAAAACCTGCTGCTGCTACCAAGACAGCATGAAGGGGTAGCCCCCGATCCGGGACCGGATCTAGTAGGGGCAGATTTTCTCTCTTTGCTCAGGCCTGGGCAAGAGATGTTCCGGACCCCTTGGCACTAGAAATTGTCTCTCAGGGGTATCTTCTAGAATTCAAGGACCTTCCTCCAAGGGGAAGGTTCCACTTGTCTCGCTTATCTTTAGACCAGATAGAGAGACAGGCATTCTTACATTGCGTAGAGTACCTTTTAAAAATGGGAGTGATAAACCCAGTTCCAACAGCAGAACAAGGACTGGGATTTTACTCAAACCTGTTTGTAGTTCCCAAAAAGGAAGGAACTTTCAGGCCAATTCTCGATTTAAAGATCCTAAACCAATTACTCAGAGTTCCATCATTCCAAATGGAAACCATTCGGATTACCAGTTCGTGGCTCTTCCCTTCGGATTGGCCACTGCTCCGAGAATTTTCACAAAGGTGCTAGGGTCCCTTCTAGCGGTGCTAAGGCCAAGGGGCATTGCAGTAGCACCTTAACTAGACGACATTTAATACAGGCGTCGTCTTTTCACAAAGCAAGGGCTCATACGGACATTGTTCTAGCCTTTCTAAGGTCTCACGGGTGGAAGGTGAACATAGAAAAAAGTTCTCTGTCCCCGTTCACAAGGGTTCCCTTCCTGGGAACAATAATAGACTCCGTAGAAATGAAAATCTTTCTGACAGAGGTCAGGAAATTAAAACTTTTGAACACTTGTCGAGTTCTTCAATCCATTCCTCAACCCTCCATAGCTCAGTGCATGGAGGTAACAGGACTAATGATTGCGGCAATGGACGTTGTTCCTTTTGCTCAAATTCATTTAAGACCATTGCAACTGTGCATGCTCAAACAATGAAATGGGGATTATGCATATTTTTCTCCCCAGATTCAGATGGACCAGCAAACCAGAGACTCACTCCTCTGGTGGTTGTCTCAGGATCACCTGTCTCAGGGAATGAGTTTCCGAAGACCGGAGTGGATCATTGTCATGACCGACGCCAGCCTCTTAGGCTGGGGCGCGGTCTGGAAGTCCCTGAAGGTTCAGGGTCTATGGTCTCGGGAAGAATTTCTTCTCCCGATAAACATTTTTGAATTGAGAGCGATATCCAATGCGCTCCAGGCATGGCCTCAACTAGCGGAGGCCAAATTCATCAGATTTCAGTCGGACAACTTGACGACTGTTGCGTACATCAATCATCAGGGGGGAACAAAGAGTTCCCTGGTGATGAGGGAGGTATCCAAAATCATCAAATGGGCAGAGGATCCTGCCATCTATCAGCAATTCACATCCCAGGAGTGGACAACTGGGAAGCGGATTATCTGAGTCTTCAGACTTTCCATCCGGGGGAGTGGGAACTCCACCCGGAGGTTTTTTGCTCAGCTGACCCAGCTATGGGGCATTACAGATCTGGATCTGGTGGCGTCACGTCAGAACTCCAAAGTTACACGTTACGGGTCCAGGTCCAGGGATCCCAAGGCGACATTGGTAGATACCTTAGTAGCGCCTTGGTCGTTCAATCTAGCTTATGTCTTTCCACCGTTTCCCCTTCTCCCCCGGCTAGTAGCCAGGATCAAGCAGGAGAAGGCTTCGGTAATTCTAATAGCTCCTGCGTGGCCACGCAGGACTTGGTATGCAGACCTGGTGAATATGTCATCTGTTCCACCATGGAAGCTGCCTTTGAGGCAGGACCTTCTAATTCAAGGTCTATTCGAACATCCAAACCTAGTTTCTCTGCAACTGACTGCTTGGAGATTGAACCCTTGATTCTAGCTAAACGTGGGTTTTCGGAATCAGTTATAGATACTCTGATCCAGGCTAGAAAGCCTGTCACCAGGAAAATTTACCATAAGTTATGGCGGAAATATCTTTGCTGGTGCGAATCCAAGGGTTACTCATGGAGTAAGATAAGGATACTATCTTTTCTCCAAAAAGGATTGGAGAAAGGTCTGTCAGCTAGTTCTTTTAAGGGACAGATATCTGCTCTGTCTGTTTGGTTACACAAGCGTCTGACAACCATGCCAGATATTCAGGGTTTGTACAGGCCTTAGTCAAAATCAAGCCTGTCTACAGACCTGTGGCTCCTCCATGGAGTCTAAATTTAGTTCTTTCAGTTCTTTAAGGGGTTCCGTTTGAACCTCTACATTCCATAGATATTAAGTTACTATGTTGGAAAGTTTTGTTTTTGGTAGCTATTTCTTCTGCTAGAAGAGTTTCTGAATTGTCTGCTTTGCAGTGTAATTCACCCTATCTGGTGTTTCATACAGATTAGGTCGTTTTACGTACCAAACCTGGTTTTCTTACAAAAGTGGTTTCCAATAAGAATATCAACCAGGAAATAGTTGTTCTTTCTCTGTGTCCTAATCCAGTTTCTAACAAGGAACGTCTGTTACACCATCTTGATGGGGTTCGTGCTTTAAAGTTTTATCTAAAAGCAACTAAAGACTTCAGACAAACATCTTCCTTGTTTGTCGTCTATTCTGGCAAGAGGAGAAGTCAAAAGGCGACTGCGACCTCTCTGTCTTTCTGGCTGAAAAGCATCATCCGGTTGGCTTATGAGACTGCTGGAAGGCAGCCTCCTGAACGAATTACAGCTCACTCTACTAGAGCTGTGGCTTCCACATGGGCTTCCAAGAATGAGGCTTCTGTTGAACAGATTTGTAAGGCAGCGATTTGGTCTTCACTGCATACGTTTAGCAAATTTTACAAATTCATTACTTTTGCTTCTTCGGAGGCTATTTTTGGGAGAAAGGTTTTGCAAGCAGTGGTGCCTTCCATTTAGGTTACCTGACTTGTTCCCTCCCTTCATCCGTGTCCTAAAGCTTTGGTATTGGTTCCCACATGTAAGGATGAAGCCGTGGACCAGATACACCAATGTAGGAGAAAACAGAATTTATGTTTACCTGATAAATTTCTTTCTCCTACGGTGTATCCGGTCCACGGCCCGCCCTGGCATTTTGGTCAGGTTTAAATTTATTTTTTGTAAACTACAGTCACCACTGCACCTTGTGGTTCTTCTTTTTCTCCTAACCGTCGGTCTAATGACTGGGGGGCGGAGCCTGAGGGGAGCTATATGGACAGCTCTGCTGTGTGCTCTCTTTGCCACTTCCTGTAGGGGAAGAGAATATCCCACAAGTAAGGATGAAGCCGTGGACCGGATACACCGTAGGAGAAAGAAATTTATCAGGTAAACATAAATTCTGTTTTTTGGTGCGAATCCAAAGGCTTCTCCTGGAGTAAAATCAGGATTCCTAGGATTTAGTCTTTTCTCCAAGAGGGATTGGAGAAAGGATTGTCAGCTAGTTCCCTAAAGGGACAGATATCTGCTCTGTCTATTTTGTTGTACAAGCGTCTGGCAGATGTTCCAGATGTTCAGGCTTTTTGTCAGGCTTTAGCTAGAATTAAGCCTGTGTTTAAACCTGTTGCTCCGCCATGGAGTCTAAATTTGGTTCTTAGAATTCTTCAGGGGGTTCCGTTTGAACCTGTGCATTCCATAGATATTAAGCTTTTATCTTTGAAAATGTTGTTCCTAGTTGCTATCTCTTCAGCTCGAAGAGTTTCTGAACTATCTGCATTACAATGTGATTCGCCTTATCTTGTGTTCCATGCTGATAAGGTGGTTTTGCGTACCAAGCCTGGGTTCCTACCTAAGGTTGTTACTAACAGGAATATCAATCAGGAAATTGTTGTTCCTTCTCTATGTCCTAATCCTTCTTGTAAGAAGGAACGTCTGTTGCACAACTTGGACGTGGTTCGTGCTTTGAAATTTTACTTGCAGGCAACCAAAGATTTTCGTCAAACATCTTCTTTGTTTGTTGTCTATTCTGGAAAGTGTAGGGGTCAAAAGGCTACGGCGACTTCTCTTTCCTTTTGGCTGAAAAGCATCATCCGTTTGACTTATGAGACTGCTGGACAGCAGCCTCCTGAAAGGATTATAGCTCATTCTACTAGAGTGGTAGCTTCCACATGGGCTTTTAAAAATTATGCTTCTGTTGAACAGATTTGTAAGGCTGCGACTTGGTCTTCGCTTCATACCTTTTCAAAATTTTACAAATTTGATACTTTTGCTTCTTCGGAGGCTATTTTTGGGAGAGAGGTTTTGCAAGCAGTGGTGCCTTCTGTTTAGGTTTATGTCTTGCTCCTCCCTTCATCCGTGTCCTAAAGCTTTAGTATTGGTATCCCACAAGTAAGGATGAATCCGTGGACTCGGTAAATCATGCAAAAGAAAACAAAATTTATGCTTACCTGATACATTTCTTTCTTTTGCGATGTACCGAGTCCACGGCCTGCCCTGTCCATTCAAGACAGATAGTATTTTTTATGTAAACTTCATTCACCTCTGCACCTTATAGTTTCTCCTTTTCTTCCTTGGCCTTCGGTCGAATGACTGGGGGGTGGAGTTAAGGGGGGAGCTATATAGACAGCTCTGCTGTGGTGCTCTCTTTGCTACTTCCTGTCAGGAAGGACAATATCCCAAAAGTAAGGATGAATCCGTGGACTCGGTACATCTCAAAATAAAGAAATTTATCAGGTAAGCATAAATTTTGTTTTCCACTCTTGCCAAACGTACTACTATTCCTATGGAAGATAGTACTTATTTTAAGGAAGATTGAATCTTATCTCAGAAAAGCTTATTTACATTCTGGCTATATTCTTAGACCTGCCATTTCTATGGCTGATGTGGCTGCTGCTTCAACTTTTTGGTTGGACAGCTTAGCACAACAGGTAGTAGATCCTGATATGTATAGCATTGATCTTTTGCTTCAACATGCTAATCATTTCATTTGTGATGCTATATTTGATGTCATTAAGATCGATGTTAAATCTATGTCTTTAGCTATTTTAGCTAGAATGCTGACATGGTGTCTAAATCTAGATTACTATTTCTATCTTTCCAGGGTAATCATTTATTTGGTTCTCAATTGGATTCTATTATTTCCACTATCACTGGGGGAAAATAAGTTTTTCTGCCCCAAGATAAAAAGTCTAAGGGTAAATTTAAGGCTCCTAATCGTTTTCGTTCCTTTTGTCAAAATAGAGAACAAAAAAACACTCCTTCCCCTAAAGCCTCTGGTTCTAATTGGAGACCATCTTCAAATTGGAATAAAACCAAGCCTTATAAAAAACCAAATCCAGCCCCCAAGACTGCATGAAGGTGCGGCCCTCAATCCAGTTTAACTGGTGGGGGACAGATTGAAATTATTTCTGGACATTTGGGCAGATTCTGTTCAGAATCAGTGGATTGAGAATATTGTGTCTCAAGGGTATCGAATAGGTTTCAAAATAAAGACCACCCGTGGGAAGATTCTTTCTTTCTCATGTTCCAACAAATCATTTAAAGGCTCAAGCTTTTCTGAAATGTGTTTCAGACCTAGAGCTTTCAGGGGTGATTGCACCAGTTCCTCTCCAGGAACAGGGGTTTGGGTTTTTATTCAAATCTTTTCATTGTCCCAAAGAAAGAGAATTCTTTCAAACCAGTTCTGGATCTGAAGTTTTTAAATTGTTTTGTAAGAGTCCCAACTTTCAAGATGGTGACTAAAAGGACTATTCTGCCTTTTGTTCAGCAAGGTAATTTTTATGTTCACAATAGACTTGCATAATGATTATCTTCAGATTCCAATTCATCCAGACCACTATCGGCTTCTGAGATTCTCTTTTCTAGACTAGCATTACCAATGTGTCGCTCTTCCATTTGGCCTAGTGACAGCGCCAAGAATCTTCTTGAAGGTTCTCAGTGCCCTTCTATCTGTAATCAGAGATCAGGGTATTGCAGTGTTTCCTTATTTGGACAATATCTTGGTACTAGCTCAGTCTTTTCATTTAGCAGAATCTCACACAAAACAACTAGTGTGGTTTCTTCAAAGGCATGGTTAGAGGATCAATTTACAAAATAGTTTCTTGATTCCTCAAACAAGGGTCACCTTTTTAGGTTCCAGATAGATTCAGTATCCATGACTGTCTTTAACAGACAAGAGACGAATGAAATTGGTTTTAGCTTTTCTAAACCTTCAGTCTTGATCATTCCTTTCAGTGGCTATGTGCATGGAAGTTTTAGGTCTCATGACTGCAGCATCTGATGCTATCCACTTTACTCATTTTCATATGAGACCTCTGCAGCTTTGCATACTGAATCAACGGTGCAGGGATTATACTTCGATATCACGGCTGATATACTTAAATCCCAACACTCAACTCTCTCTGTCTTGGTGTTTGGACCATCACCGTATTGTTCAAGGGGCCTCCTTTGTTTGTCCTTCGTGAACTGTGATCTCAATAGATGCAAGTCTTACAGGTTGGGGAGCTGTCTGGGGGTCTCTGACAGCACAAGGGGTTTGGAAACCTCGAGAGGCGAGGTTACTAATCAATATTTTAGAACTCCGTGCTATTTTCATAGCTCTTCAGGCTTGGCCTCTATTAAAGAGAACTTTTCATTTGTTTTCAGACAGACAATATCACAACTGTGGCATATGTCAATCATCAGGGAGGGACTCGCAGCCCTTTAGAAATGAAAGAAGTATCTCAGAGACTTTCTTGGGCGGAGTCCAACTTTTGTCTAATTTCTGCGATTCATATCCCAGGTGTAGACAATTAGTAAGCGGATTATGTCAGTCGTCAGACTTTACATCCAGGGGAGTGATCTCTTCATCCAGATGTGTTTTTATCAGATTATGCAGATGTGGGATCTTCCAGAAATAGTTCTTATGGCCTCTCGTCTGAACATGAAACTTCCCAGGTACTTTTCCAGGTCCAAGGATCCTCAGGCGGAGATGGTGCATGCTTTAGCAGTTCCTTGGTTTTACATTTTTCCGCCTCTCGTTCTTCTTCCAAGGGTGATCTCCAAGATCATAATGGAACAATATTATGTGTTTGATAGCACCAGCATGGCCTCACAGGTTTTAGTATGCAGATCTTGTCCGGATGTCCAGTTGCCAACCTTGGCCACTTCTTTTTAAGGCCAGACCTTCTGTCTCAAGGGCCGTTTTTCCATCAGGATGTCAAATCTCTAAATTTGAAGGTTTGGAAATTGAATGCTTAGTTCTTAGTCATAGAGATTTCTCTGACTCGGTGATTAGCACTATGTTACAGGCTCATAAGTCTGTTTCAAGGAAAATTTATTATCAGCTTTGGAAAATTTATATTTTATGGTGTTCCTCTCATAAATTCTCTTGGCATTCTTTTAGAATTCCTAGAATTTTATAGTTTCTTCAGGATGGTCTAGATAAGGGTTTGTCTGCAAATACTTTGAAGGGACAAATCTCTGCTCTTTCTGTCTTATTTCATAGAAAAATTGCTAAACTTCCTGATATTCACTGTTTTGTTCAGGCTTTGGTTCGTATCAAACCTGTTATTAAGTCTATTTCTCCTCCTTGGAGTCTCAATTTGGTTCTAATGATTTTGCAGGCTCATGCATTATTTGGATATTAAACTACTTTCTTGGAAAGTGTTATTTCTTTTGGCTATCTCTTCTGCTAGAAGAGTTTGAGTTGTCAGCTCTCTTGTGAGTCTCCTTATCTTATTTTCCATAAAGATAAAGCTGTTTTGTGGACTTCGTTTAAATTTTTGCCTAAGGTTGTGAATTCTAACAGCATTAATAGGGAAATTGTTGTTCCTTCCTTGTGTCCTAATCCTAAGAATTCTCTTGAAAGATCTTTACATTCTTTGGATGTGGTAAGAGCTTTGAAATACTATGTTGAGGCTACAAAGGATTTCAGAAAGACTTCTAGTCTATTTGTTATTTTCTCTGGTTCCAGGAAAGGTCAGAAAGCCTTTTGATTCACAAAGCTTATTTGGAGGCGGGGCAGGTTCCGCCTCAGAGAATTACAGCTCATTCTACTAGATCAGTTGCCACTTCTCTGACTTTCAAGAATGAAGCTTCAGTTTATCAGATTTGCAAAGCAGCAACTTTGTCTTTGCATACATTTACTAAATTTTACCATTTTTATTTATTTGCTTCTTCTGAAGCATTCTTTGGTAGAAAGGTTCTTCAGGCAGCTGTCTGATTCTACTGCCTATAATTTGAGTTTTTTTAAATTTTTAAGAAAACTTAAGTATTATTTGGATTAAATTTCTTAGCGTAAATAGCTGTTTTTATTTTATCCCTCCCTCTCTAGTGACTCTCTTGGGTATTATATCCCTTACGTCACTAGCTCATGGCCTCTTGCCACTTACATTAAAGAAAACATAATTTATGTAAGAACTTACCTGATAAATTCATTTCTTTCATAGTGGCAAGAATCCATGAGACCCACCCTATTTTTTGGTGGTTATGATTTTTTTTTAATTTTTTTTTTAGAAAAGCACATTCTTTTTTCCAGTTCCTCTTTTTGCATGCGTTTTTACTCCTTTTTACACCTCACTATTTGGCTATAAGTTAAACTAAGGAAATAGTGCGGTGGGAGGTATATTTATAAGCATTTTTAGGTTTGGAAAACTTTGCCCCTCCTGGTAGGAATGTATATCCCATACATCACTATCTCATGGACTCATGCCACTATGAAAGAAATTCATTTATCAGGTAAGTTCTTACATAAATTATGTTTTTTTTAACTGCCATAGAAGTAATTTACTAAATAAGAGATGTGATTTATGTATTATAAATCTTCAACTGCATGTTTTCTAATTGTTTTTCTGCTATGCTGTTTTTTTTTTGTTTGTTTTTTTTTTGTTTTGTTTTTTTTTACTCTATTTTATGCCCTTTTGCGATGTTGGTCGTTTTAAATTTGTTTATGTAAACAGTGATTGTTTTTTAGTGGACACAAAGTTTGTGTTAGAATTTCATGCTGGCTTCTGAATTTCCTACAATAGATTTGCTTCCTTTTGTCGTCCAGAAGATCATATGTGACAAGTCGAGAATAATTGTTTTGACCACAGTATGGCCTTAGGGAACTTGGTTTCCTGACTTTGCTGTTCTCGCAAGTCAGAAATACTGGCCATAGTCTTTTGTGAAGAAGACAGCTTTGTTTACTAAAGTTTTTTTGTGTTTTTTTGTGTTTTTTTTTTTTTGTAGAAGCCATGTTGTCATTAACTGATTGTTGTGAGGCTGCAGTATGAAGTTAACAAGGATATTAACTTTTTTTAAACAAATACGTTTCACAGCCTTTGTTAAAGGGACATAATACTCATATGCTAAATCACTTGAAACTGATGCAGTATAACTGTAAAAAACAATTTCCTCAGCTCACCAGAATAAGTCCTGTGTAAAAAGTTATCTTTGTTACTGCCCAGCTGCAGGTAAAAAAAATAATGAAGAAATGAACTGCAGCCAATCAGCATCAACAATGCTGAGGTCATGAACTCTTTTACTGTGATCTCATGAGATTTCATAATAAACTTCCTTAAACTGAATAGGGAAATAACATGAGTGTGCATGAGGCTCACTCCCTTGCCTGTCCTGGGACAGACTTACTGATTTGCTGCTTAAAGTCCTTTACAGTGAGGTGTGAATACTTAGGACATTTTGAGGTAAAATATCTTTCTTTCTTACATAGTGATGTTCAAGTGATATTTTCTAGTCACCTTTTTACAGCTATTCTGCATCACTTTCAAGTGTTTCAACATTTGGGTATCATGGCCCTTTAAAGGCACATTCCAGCCAAAATTGGAATCCACATGGATGCATTTCAGTTCTCAAAAGTAGCATTTTTGTAATGTACATGTATTAGCAAAAATGCTTCTAATAAAAGCTGTAGCTGTTTCAAAAGTGTATTTAAGTATGCGCCGTGCACCAGAATTTTAAACACAGCACTTGCTCAGAGAGCCTAAGGTGCTTTTACCATCTGGCCCCACTGGCGCTCTGAGCAGCTACAGCATTTAAAATGTTGTTGCACTAAGAATATCTAGCTATGCTTCACGTGCAGAGAAAAATTTTATTACTAAAACAGTGATAACTTTTACTAGAAGCATTTTTTCCCAATACATTTATATCGCAAATATGTTTCTATTAAAATATGTAATTCATCTATGTGCATTTCAATTTTGACTGGAATGTATGACCCTTTATGTAACAAGGCAAGACCTAATCACCATTTCTTAAAGGGACACTAAACACCTGCTTAAGATTTTCTGAACTGTTTCTGAGGAATCAAAATAAACTAATACACTGTTCTCAATGCTGTATATTCATCTTACTACAAGCTCTTCAAGAAGACTCTTCATATTTTCTATGCTTATCCACAGCTTGTATTTCTTTCATGTAATTGGCAAGAGTCCATGAGCTAGTGACATATGGGATATACAATCCTACCAGGAGGGGCAAAGTTTCCAAAACCTCAAAATCCCTATAAATACACCCCTCACCACACCCACAATTCAGTTTTACAAACTTTTCCTCCTATGGAGGTGGTGAAATAAGTTTGTGCTAAGATTTCTACGTTGATATGCGCTTCTCAGCATTGTTGAAGCCCGATTCCTCTCAGAGTACAGCGAATGTCAGAGGGACGTGAAGGGAGTATCACCTATTGAATACGATGATTTCTCTAACGGGGGTCTTTTTCATGGGTTCTATGTTATCGGTCGTAGAGATTCATCTCCTACCTCCCATTCTTTCATGTAAGCAAGAGTCCATGAGCTAGTGACGTATGGGATATACATTCCTACCAGGAGGGGCAAAGTTTCCCAAACCTCAAAATGCCTATAAATACACCCCTCACCACACCCACAAATCAGTTTTACAAACTTTGCCTCCTATGGAGGTGGTGAAGTAAGTTTGTGCTAGATTCTACGTTGATATGCGCTCCGCAGCAGGTTGGAGCCCGGTTTTCCTCTCAGCGTGCAGTGAATGTCAGAGGGATGTGAGGAGAGTATTGCCTATTTGAATTCAATGATCTCCTTCTACGGGGTCTATTTCATAGGTTCTCTGTTATCGGTCGTAGAGATTCATCTCTTACCTCCCTTTTCAGATCGACGATATACTCTTATTTATATACCATTACCTCTGCTGATTTTCATTTCAGTACTGGTTTGGCTTTCTACAACATGTAGATGAGTGTCCTGGGGTAAGTAAGTCTTATTTTCTGTGACACTCTAAGCTATGGTTGGGCACTTTTTTATAAAGTTCTAAATATATGTATTCAAACATTTATTTGCCTTGACTCAGGATGTTCAACATTCCTTATTTCAGACAGTCAGTTTCATATTTGGGATAATGCATATGAATAAATCAATTTTTTTCTTACCTTAAAATTTGACTTTTTCCCTGTGGGCTGTTAGGCTCGCGGGGGCTGAAAATGCTTCATTTTATTGCGTCATTCTTGGCGCGGACTTTTTTGGCGCAAATTTTTTTTCCTGTTTCCGGCGTCATACGTGTCGCCGGAATTTGCGTCATTTTTGACGTTCTTTTGCGCCAAAAGTGTCGGCGTTACGGATGTGGCGTCATTTTTGGCGCCAAAAGCATTTAGGCGCCAAATAATGTGGGCGTAATTTTTGGCGCTAAAAAAAAAATATGGGCGTCACTATTGTCTCCACATTATTTAAGTCTCATTATTTATTGCTTCTGGTTGCTAGAAGCTTGTTCACTGGCATTTTTTCCCATTCCTGAAACTGTCATTTAAGGAATTTGATCAATTTTGCTTTATATGTTGTATTTTCTATTACATATTGCAAGATGTCCCATGTTGAAACTGAGTCAGAAGATACTTCTGGAAAATCGCTGCCTGGCGCTGGAGCTACCAAAGCTAAGTGTATCTGCTGTAAACTTATGGTATCTGTTCCTCCAGCTGTTGTTTGTACTGTTTGTCATGACAAACTTGTTAATGCAGATAATATTTCCTTTAGTACTGTTACATTACCTGTTGCTGTTCCGTCAACATCTAATACTCAGAGTGTTCCTGATAACATAAGAGATTTTGTTTCTAAATCCATTAAGAAGGCTATGTCTGTTATTTCTCCTTCTAGTAAACGTAAAAAGTCTTTTAAAACTTCTCATTTTTCAGATGAATTTTTAAATGAACATCATCATTCTGATTCTGATAATGGTTCTTCTGGTTCAGAGGATTCTGTCTCAGAGGTTGATGCTGATAAATCTTCATATTTATTTAAAATGGAATTTATTCGTTCTTTACTTAAAGAAGTCCTAATTGCATTAGAAATTGAGGATTCTGGTCCTCTTGATACTAAATCTAAACGTTTAGATAAGGTTTTTAAATCTCCTGTAGTCTCCTGTAGAGGTTTTTCCTGTCCCTAGTGCTATTTCTGAAGTAATTTCCAGGGAATGGAATAATTTGGGTAATTCATTTAATCCTTCTAAACGTTTTAAGCAATTATATCCTGTGCCATCTGACAGATTAGAGTTTTGGGACAAAATCCCTAAGGTTTATGGGGCTGTCTCTACTCTTGCTAAGCGTACTACTATTCCTACGGCAGATGGTACTTCCTTTAAGGATCCTTTAGATAGGAAAATTGAATCCTTTCTAAGAAAAGCTTACTTGTGTTCAGGTAATCTTCTTAGACCTGCTATATCTTTAGCGGATGTTGCTGCAGCTTCAACTTTTTGGTTAGAAACTTTAGCGCAACAAGTAACAGATCATAATTCTCATAGCATTATTATTCTTCTTCAACATGCTAATAATTTTATTTGTGATGCCATCTTTGATATCATTAGAGTTGATGCCAGGTATATGTCTCTAGCTATTTTAGCTAGAAGAGCTTTATGGCTTAAAACTTGGAATGCTGATATGTCTTCTAAGTCTACTCTGCTTTCCCTTTCTTTCCAGGGTAATAAATTGTTTGGTTCTCAGTTGGATTCTATTATCTCAACTGTTACTGGAGGGAAAGGAACTTTTTTACCACAGGATAAAAAATCTAAAGGTAAATTTAGGTCTAATAATCGTTTTCGTTCCTTTCGTCACAACAAGGAACAAAACCCTGATCCTTCATCCTCAGGAGCGGTATCAGTTTGGAAACCATCTCCAGTCTGGAATAAATCCAAGCCTTTTAGAAAATCAAAGCCAGCTCCTAAGTCCACATGAAGGTGCGGCCCTCATTCCAGCTCAGCTGGTAGGGGGCAGATTACGTTTTTTCAAAGAAATTTGGATCAATTCCGTTCACAATCTTTGGATTCAGAACATTGTTTCAGAAGGGTACAGAATTGGCTTCAAGATAAGGCCTCCTGCAAAGAGATTTTTTCTTTCCCGTGTCCCAGTAAAACCAGCGAAGGCTCAAGCATTTCTGAAATGTGTTTCAGATCTAGAGTTGGCTGGAGTAATTATGCCAGTTCCAGTTCTGGAACAGGGACTGGGGTTTTATTCAAATCTCTTCATTGTACCAAAGAAGGAGAATTCCTTCAGACCAGTTCTGGATCTAAAAATATTGAATCGTTATGTAAGGATACCAACATTCAAAATGGTAACTGTAAGGACTATCCTGCCTTTTGTTCAGCAAGGGCATTATATGTCTACAATAGATTTACAGGATGCATATCTGCATATTCCGATTCATCCAGATCACTATCGGTTTCTGAGATTCTCTTTCCTAGACAAGCATTACCAGTTTGTGGCTCTGCCGTTTGGCCTAGCTACAGCTCCAAGAATTTTTACAAATGTTCTCGGTGCCCTTCTGTCTGTAATCAGAGAACAGGGTGTTGTGGTATTTCCTTATTTGGACGATATCTTGGTACTTGCTCAGTCTTCACATTTAGCAGAATCTCAACTTGTGTTGTTTCTTCAACATCATGGTTGGAGGATCAATTTACCAAAAAGTTCATTGATTCCTCAGACACAGGTAACCTTTTTAGGTTTCCAGATAGATTCAGTGTCCATGACTCTATCTTTGACAGACAAGAGACGTCTAAAATTGATATCAGCCTGTCGAAACCTTCAGTCACAATCATTCCCTTCGGTAGCCTTATGCATGGAAATTCTAGGTCTTATGACTGCTGCATCGGACGTGATCCCCTTTGCTCGTTTTCACATGCGGCCTCTTCAGCTCTGTAGGCTGAACCAGTGGTGCAGGGATTACACAAAGATATCTCAATTAATATCTTTAAAACCGATTGTACGACACTCTCTGACGTGGTGGACAGATCACCATCGTTTAGTTCAGGGGGCTTCTTTTGTTCTTCCGACCTGGACTGTAATTTCAACAGATGCAAGTCTTACAGGTTGGGGAGCTGTGTGGGGGTCTCTGACAGCACAAGGGGTTTGGGAATCTCAGGGGGTGAGATTACCGATCAATATTTTGGAACTCCGTGCAATTTTCAGAGCTCTTCAGTCTTGGACTCTTCTAAAGAGAGAATTGTTCATTTGTTTTCAGACAAACAATGTCACAACTGTGGCATACATCAATCATCAAGGAGGGACTCGCAGTCCTCTGGCTATGAAAGAAGTATCTCGAATTCTGGTATGGGCGGAATCCAGCTCCTGTCTAGTTTCTGCGGTTCATATCCCAGGTATAGACAATTGGGAAGCGGATTATCTCAGTCGCCAAACGTTACATCCGGGCGAAGGGTCTCTTCGCCCAGAGGTATTTCTTCAGATTGTTCAAATGTGGGGATTTCCAGAAATAGATTTGATGGCCTCTCATCTAAACAAGAAACTTCCCAGGTATCTGTCCAGATCCAGGGATCCTCAAGCGGTAGCAGTGGATGCATTGTCACTTCCTTGGAAGTATCATCCTGCCTATATCTTTCCGCCTCTAGTTCTTCTTCCAAGAGTAATCTCCAAGATTCTGAAGGAATGCTCGTTTGTTCTGCTGGTAGCTCCAGCATGGCCTCACAGGTTTTGGTATGCGGATCTTGTCCGGATGGCCTCTTGCCAACCGTGGACTCTTCCGTTAAGGCCAGACCTTCTGTCACAAGGTCCTTTTTTCCATCAGGATCTCAAATCCTTAAATTTAAAGGTATGGAGATTGAACGCTTGATTCTTAGTCAAAGAGGTTTCTCTGACTCTGTGATTAATACTATGTTACAGGCTCGTAAATCTGTATCTAGGGAGATATATTATAGAGTCTGGAAGACTTATATTTCTTGGTGTCTTTCTCATCATTTTTCCTGGCATTCTTTTAGAATTCCGAGAATTTTACAGTTTCTTCAGGATGGTTTGGATAAAGGTTTGTCTGCAAGTTCCTTGAAAGGACAAATCTCTGCTCTTTCTGTTCTTTTTCACAGAAAGATTGCTAATCTTCCTGATATTCATTGTTTTGTACAAGCTTTGGTTCGTATAAAACCTGTCATTAAGTCAATTTCTCCTCCTTGGAGTTTGAATTTGGTTCTGAGGGCTCTTCAAGCTCCTCCGTTTGAACCTATGCATTCATTGGACATTAAATTACTTTCTTGGAAAGTTTTGTTCCTTTTGGCCATCTCTTCTGCCAGAAGAGTTTCTGAATTATCTGCTCTTTCTTGTGAGTCTCCTTTTCTGATTTTTCACCAGGATAAGGCGGTGTTGCGAACTTCTTTTAAATTTTTACCTAAGGTTGTGAATTCCAACAACATTAGTAGAGAAATTGTAGTTCCTTCATTATGTCCTAATCCTAAGAATTCTAAGGAGAAATCATTGCATTCTTTGGATGTAGTTAGAGCTTTGAAATATTATGTTGAAGCTACTAAGAATTTCCGAAAGACTTCTAGTCTATTTGTTATCTTTTCCGGTTCTAGGAAAGGTCAGAAGGCCTCTGCCATTTCTATGGCATCTTGGTTGAAATCTTTAATTCATCATGCTTATGTCGAGTCGGGTAAAACTCCGCCTCAAAGGATTACAGCTCATTCTACTAGGTCAGTTTCTACTTCCTGGGCGTTTAGGAATGAAGCTTCGGTCGATCAGATTTGCAAAGCAGCAGCTTGGTCTTCTTTGCATACTTTTACTAAATTCTACCATTTTGATGTGTTTTCTTCTTCTGAAGCTGTCTTTGGTAGAAAAGTACTTCAGGCAGCTGTTTCAGTTTGAATCTTCTGCTTATATTTTCAGTTTTTTTTCTTTATAAGATTTAAACTTTATTTTTGGGTGTGGATTTTTTTCAGCGGAATTGGCTGTCTTTATTTTATCCCTCCCTCTCTAGTGACTCTTGCGTGGAAGATCCACATCTTGGGTAGTCATTATCCCATACGTCACTAGCTCATGGACTCTTGCTAATTACATGAAAGAAAACATAATTTATGTAAGAACTTACCTGATAAATTCATTTCTTTCATATTAGCAAGAGTCCATGAGGCCCACCCTTTTTTTGTGGTGGTTATGATTTTTTTTTTTTGTATAAAGCACAATTATTCCAATTCCTTATATTTATGCTTCGCACTTTTTTCTTATCACCCCACTTCTTGGCTATTCGTTAAACTGATTTGTGGGTGTGGTGAGGGGTGTATTTATAGGCATTTTGAGGTTTGGGAAACTTTGCCCCTCCTGGTAGGAATGTATATCCCATACGTCACTAGCTCATGGACTCTTGCTAATATGAAAGAAATGAATTTATCAGGTAAGTTCTTACATAAATTATGTTTTTCAGATCGACAATATACTCTCAATTTACCATTACCTCTACTGATAACTGTTTCAGTACTGGTTTGGCTATCTGCTATATGTGGATGGGTGTCTTTTGGTAAGTATGTTTTCATTACGTAAGACACTCTCAGCTATGGTTTGGCACTTTATGCAAATTATATAAAGTTCTAAATATATGTATTGTACTTATATTTGCCATGAGTCAGGTTCATGTATTTCCATCTGCAGACTGTCAGTTTCATATTTGGGAATATAAACACTTTAAGAAATTTATTTCTTACCTGGGGTTTAGTCTTTTTTCAATTTGATTACTTTTTGCAAATGCGGGTGTTAGGCCCGCGGGTGCGTCAAATGTTAGACTTTATTGCGTCATTTTTGGCGCCAACTTTTTTGGCGCGGAAAAATACGTTTTTGACGCAACTTCGTCATTTCCGGCGTCATACGTAACGCCAAGACCTTTCACACGGCGGCGTCATTAGTGACGCAAGTGTGTCATTTCCGGTCATTTTTGGCGCCAAAAAAGTTTACGTTACGTTGTGCGTCATACTTGGCGCCAAATTTTTTCATGATTTCAATACCCCATTGTTGTTTGCCTCCTGCTTTCTTTTCTATCAAGAGGCCTATGCTTTTGCATTTTTTCCCATTCCTGAAACTGTCATTTAAGGAAATAGATCATTTTTCTTTATATGTTGTTTTTTCTCTTACATTGAGCAAGATGTCCCAATCTGATCCTGCCTCTGAAGTTTCTGCTGGAACATTGCTGCCTGACATCGGTTCTACCAAAGCTAAGTGCATTTGTTGTAAAATTGTAGAAATTATTCCACTGAATGTCATTGTAATAGTTGTCATGATAAATTTTACATGCAGATAGTGTTTCTATCAGTAATAGTACATTGCCAGTTGCAGTTCCTTCAACTTCTAATGTGCATGATATACCTGTAAATTTTAAAGAATTTGTTTCTGATTCTATTATGAAGGCTTTGTCTGCATTTCCACCTTCTAATAAACGTAAAAGGTCTTTTAAAACTTCTCATTTAGCTGATGAAATTTCAAATGACCAACAACATAATAATTCATCCTCTTCTGATGAGGATCTATCTGAAACAGAAGATCCTTCCTCAGATATTGACACTGACAAATCTACATATTTATTTAAAATAGAGTATATGCGTTCTTTATTAAAAGAAGTGTTAATTACTTTGGATATTGAGGTAACCAGTCCTATTGACGTTCAGTCTAATAAACGTTTAAATGCTGTTTTTAAACCTCCTGTGGTTTCCCCAGGTGTTTTTCCCATTCCTGAGGCTATTTCTGATATGATTTCTAGGGAATGGAATAGGCCAGGTACTTCCTTTATTCCTTCAAGGTTTTAAAGATTGTATCCTTTACCAGCAAAATCTATAGAGTTTTGGGAAAAGATCCCCAAAGTTGATGGGGCTATTTCTACTCTTGCTAAACGTACCACTATTCCTATGGAAGATAGCACTTCCTTTAAGGATCCTTTAGATAGGAAGCTTGAATCTTATCTAAGGAAAGCCTATTTATATTCATGTCATCTTCTCAGACCTGCTATTTCTTTGGGTGATGTTGCGGCTGCCTCAACTTTCTGGTTGGAAAATTTAGCGCAACATGAATTGGATTTTGACATATCTAGCATTGTTCGCTTACTGCAACATGCTAATCATTTTATTTGTGATGCCATTTTTGATATTATCAAAATTGATGTTAGATCCATGTCTTTAGCTGTATTAGCTAGAAGAGCTTTGTGGCTTAAATCCTGGAATGCTGATATGACATCTAAATCTAGATTACTATCTCTTTCTTTCCAAGGTAATAATTTATTTGGTTCTCAGTTGGATTCTATTATTTCAACTATCACTGGAGGAAAAGGAGTTTTTTTGCCTCAGGATAAAAAACCTAAGGGTAAATCTAAGGCTTCTAACAGTTAACAAAATCTCAATCCTCCTCCCAAGGAATCTGCTTCCAGTTGGAAGCCTTCCTCAAATTGGAATAAATCCAAGCCATTTAGGAAACCAAAGTCAGCCCCTAAGTCCGCATGAGGGTGCAGCCCTCATTCCAGCTCAGCTGGTAGGGGGCAGATTAAGGTTTTTCAAGGATTTTTTGATAAAATCTGTCCAAAATCATTGGATTCAGAGCATTGTCTCTCAAGGGTATCAAATTGGATTCAAAGTAAGACCTCCTGTGAGAAGATTTTTTCTCTCACGTATCCCTGTAAATCCAGTAAAAGCTCAGGCTTTTCTGAAGTGTGTTTCAGACCTGGAGTCTTCAGGGGTGATCATACCAGTTCCTCCTCAGGAACAAGGTTTGGGCTTTTATTTAAACCTATTCATTATACCAAAGAAAGAAAATTTGTTCAGACCAGTTCTGGATCTGAAAATTTTGAATCGTTATGTAAGAGTACCAACTTTCAAGATGGTGACTATAAGGTCTATTCTGCCTTTTGTTCAGCAAGGACATTATATGTCCACAATAGACTTGCAGGATGCATACCTTTCATATTCCGATTCATCCAGAACACTATCAGTTTCTGAGATTCTCTTTTCTAGAAAAGCATTACCAATTTGTTGCTCTTCCATTTGGCCTAGCAACAGCTCCAAGAATCTTTTCAAAGGTTCTGGGTGCCCTACTATCTGTAATCAGAGAACAGGGTATTGCAGTGTTTCCTTATTTGGACGATATCTTGGTACTAGCTCAGTCTTTACATACTGCAGAATCTCACACGAATCAACTAGTGTTGTTTCTTTGGAAACATGGTTGGAGGATCAATTTACCAAAAAGTTTCTTGATTCCTCAGACAAGGGTCACCTTTTTAGGCTTCCAGATAGATTCAGTGTCCATGACTCTGTCTCTGACTCAGTCTGTCATTCCCTTCAGTGGCTATGTGCATGGAAGTTTTAGGTCTCATGACTGCAGCATCGGACGCAATCCCCTTTGCTCGTTTTCACATGAGACCTCTACAGCTTTGTATGCTGAATCAATGGTGCAGGGATTATATAAAGATATCACAATTAATATCCTTGAATCCCAATGTACGACACTCTCTGTTATGGTGGATAGATCACCATCGTTTGGTTCAAGGGGCTTCTTTTGTTCGCCCAACCTGGACTGTGATCACAACAGATGCGAGTCTTTCAGGTTGGGGAGCTGTTTGGGGATCTCTGACAGCACAAGGGGTTTGGAAATCTCAAGATGCGAGATTACCAATAAATATTTTAGAACTCCATGCAATTCTCAGGGCTCTTCAGTTCTGGCCTCTGCTAAAGAGAGAACCGTTCACAATATCACAACTGTGGCTTATGTCAATCATCAGGGTGGGACTCACAGTCCCCAAGCTATGAAAGAAGTATCTCGGATACTTGCCTGGGCGGAATCCAGCTCCTGTCTAATATCTGCGGTGCATATCCCAGGCGTAGACAATTGGGAGGCGGATTATCTCAGCCGCCAGACTTTACATCCAGGGGAGTGGTCTCTCCATCCAGATGTGTTTTCTTAGATTGTTCAGATGTGGGGGCTTCCAGAGATAGATCTCATGGCCTCTCATCTAAACAAGAAACTTCCCAGATACCTGTCCAGGTCCAGGGATGTTCAGGCGGAAGCAGTGGATGCGCTGACACTTCCTTGGTGTTATCAACCTGCTTACATCTTCCCGCCTCTAGTTCTCCTTCCAAGAGTGATCTCCAAAATCATCATGGAACAGTCTTTTGTGTTGCTGGTGGCTCCAGCATGGCCACACAGGTTTTGGTATGCGGATCTGGTTCGGATGTCCAGTTGCCCGCCTTGGCCACTTCCGTTAAGGCCAGACCTACTATCTCAAGGGCCGTTTTTCCATCAGGATCTCAAATCATTAAATTTGAAGGTATGGAAATTGAACGCTTAATTCTAAGTCATAGAGGTTTCTCCGACTCAGTGATTAATACTATGTTACAAGCTCGTAAATCTGTCTCTAGAAAGATTTATTATAGAGTTTGGAAGACTTACATTTCATGGTGTTCTTCTCATAAATTCTCCTGGCATTCTTTTAGAATTCCTAGAATTTTACAGTTCCTTCAGGATGGTTTGGATAAGGGTTTGTCTGCAAGTTCCTTGAAAGGACAAATGTCCGCTCTTTCTGTTTTATTTCACAGAAAGATTGCTATACTTCCTGATATTCACTGTTTTGTACAGGCTTTAGTTCATATTAAGCCTGTCATTAAATCAATTTCTCCTCCTTGGAGTCTTAATTTGGTTCTGAAGGCTTTACAGGCTCCTCCATTTGAGCCTATGCATTCTTTGGACATTAAACTACTTTCCTGGAAAGTGTTGTTCCTTTTGGCTATTTCTTCTGCTAGAAGAGTTTCTGAGCTATCTGCTCTTTCTTGTGAGTCTCCTTTTCTGATTTTTCATCAGGATAAGGCAGTTTTGCGGACTTCTTTTCAATTTTTACCTAAGGTTGTGAAATCTAACAACATTAGTAGAGAAATTGTTGTCCCTTCCTTATGTCCTAATCCTAAGAATTCTTTGGAGAGATCCTTACATTCTTTGGATGTGGTAAGAGCTTTGAAATATTATGTGGAAGCTACTAAAGATTTTAGGAAGACTTCCAGTCTATTTGTTTTATTTTCTGGTCCTAGGAAAGGTCAGAAGGCTTCTGCTATTTCCTTGGCTTCTTGGTTGAAATTTTTGATTCATCAAGCTGATTTGGAGTCTGGTCAGGCCCCGCCTCAGAGAATTACAGCTCATTCTACTAGATCAGTCTCCACTTCGTGGGCTTTTAAGAATGAAGCTTCAGTTGATCAGATTTGCAAAGCGGCGACTTGGTCTTCTTTGCATACATTTACTAAATTCTACCGTTTTGATGTATTTGCTTCTTCGGAAGCAGTTTTTGGTAGAAAAGTTCTTCAGGCAGCTGTTTCAGTTTGATTCTTCTGCTTTTTTTTTTAAGTTTTTTTCTTTCAAAAATGAAAATAAACTTATTTTTTTGGGTTGTGGATTAATTTTTTCAGCGAAATATGGCTGTTTTAATTTTTATTCCCTCCCTCTCTAGTGACTCTTGAGTGGAAGACTCCACATCTTGGGTATTGATATCCCATATGTCACTAGCTCATGGACTCTTGCCAATTACATGAAAGAAAACATAATTTATGTAAGAACTTACCTGATAAATTCATTTCTTTCATATTGGCAAGAGTCCATGAGACCCACCATTTTATGGTGGTTATTTTTTTGTATAAAGCACAATTATTTCCAAATTTCCTTTGTTGATGCTTTCTACTCCTTTCTTTATCACCCCACTGCTTGGCTATTCGTAAAACTGAATTGTGGGTGTGGTGAGGGGTGTATTTATAGGCATTTTGAGGTTTGGGAAACTTTGCCCCTCCTGGTAGGATTGTATATCCCATATGTCACTAGCTCATGGACTCTTGCCAATATGAAAGAAATGAATTTATCAGGTAAGTTCTTACATAAATTATGTTTTTCCTATCTATGGTGCCATCTTGTAACGGCGTTCCACACAGGCGCTGCAGTCACATGACACGTGTGCACAGCAGCTTCTTCTCTTACTGATGTCATATAACTTATTGAAGGCAGCCAAATTTTCCTCATATACTGCAATGCATTACAGTGAATGAGCATTGACAAAGTTTAATTTTATATGTGTAATACAGTGCTTCTTATTTTATAAAACATGTTTTCAACATGGTATGTACCCTGAACAGATCTCCACAGTTTTTGTTTCACTCACTGTTTATAACTGACAGAAGCAATCTCCAGCCCATGTTCAGTGGCAGAGGGGAGGAGGGAGGAGAGAAGGGGGGAGGAGGGAGTCTAGAAGCTGTTTTTTTTAACTCACTGTTATTCAGAGATCTCTGAACACACAGATAAATATTTCCTTGGATATTGCAGAGATCGCTCTGAATAACAGTGAGTTAAAAAAATGGCTGCTAGACTCCCCCCTCCCCTCTGCCACTGAACATCTGGGTGGTGATTGCTTCTTTCAGTTATAAACAGTGAGTGAAACAAAGACTCTGGAGATCTGTTCAGGGTACATACCATGTTGAAAACATGTTTTATAAAATAAGAAGCACTGTATTACACATAT
The DNA here is from genome assembly GCF_027579735.1 of Bombina bombina. Lineage (NCBI taxonomy): Eukaryota > Metazoa > Chordata > Amphibia > Anura > Bombinatoridae > Bombina > Bombina bombina. Next base: position 804,322,055 of record NC_069501.1, on the reverse strand, counting down.
AAAATTAAACTTTGTCAATGCTCATTCACTGTAATGCATTGCAGTATATGAGGACAATTTGGCTGCCTTCAATAAGTTACATGACATCAGTGAGAGAAGAAGCTGCTGTGCACACGTGTCATGTGACTGCAGTGCCTGTGTGGAACACACGTTACAAGATGGCACCATAGATAGGAAAATACAAGCTGTGGATAAGCATAAAAATATGAAGAATCTTCTTGAAGAGCTTGTAGTAAGATGAATATACAGCATTGAGAACAGTGTATTAGTTTATTTTGATTCCTCAGAAACAGTTTAGAAAATTTTAAGCAGGTGTTTTGTGTCCCTTTAAGGGTCCTCACGTTATCCCAGCCCTGCTTTGTTTTTTTGCTTCCCAATGACTTAGGTGACGGTATGTAGCTTTTATGCTGTCCTCTGCAGATTCACATTCTTTTTTTTTTTTTCTTTTTTTTTTTTATGTTATACCATCTTTATTTGAAAATTTTCATGTTACAATAATTGAAGAAAAAAATGAACCAAAGCTGTGCAATACAGCATATCCGCATATCAGTCATCACATGTTAATAGTACAATAAAGGCTAAGCATTCCAATAGACACATTTCTCATCATAACCTTATCTAATGTTTCAATAGAGAAATAATAGTCCCTGTGGGGTAAACCCACTCTTTAACCAGCTAGTGGTGATTTAGTTTATATTCTTCCCATAGGAGACTCCTCGCCAAGTAATCATCTACTTTCTTATTTTGAGTATAATGATATTTCTCCAGCAGTAAGGCTACATCTACCCTATCTCTCCAGTGTGGTATGCTAGGTAGATTAATATTTCTCCAATTGGCATGGATAATCCGCTTTGCCACATTAAGCATGATTCGCAGAAGCGCCTGCCGGAAAAGACATTTCATAGGGGGAAGTTTATTAAATAGGAGAACCCACGGGCACATTGGTATAGGTGTTGTTAAGGCCTTCTCCAATTCTACCCTAATGTGAGACCAATATGTCACCACCACTGGGCACGTTCACCATATGTGTACAAATGTGCCCGAATCAATGCATCCTCTCAAACAATTGGCCGAGTATCCCGTTATCATATTTCCTAGTCTAGCTGGTGTGTAATACCACCTACAGAGCAGTTTGAGATTCATTTCCATGTATATTATGGAGGAAGAGGACCTGCTCATTTGTAAGAAAATGTTGTACCATTCTGTAGCAGGGAGGGTCACTTTCATTTCCTTCTCCCATTTGGAAACATAAGATGTGAGACTGTTTACTGAGGGAGTAATTAAAAGCCTATATGATAATGATAAAATTCCCTTACATGGATGTGGTAACCAACATAAGGTCTCGAAAGATGTAAGGGGTCTGGTAATATGTGTTTTTGCCGGGTGAGAGGAGATATAATGTGATAATTGTAAATACTTAAACCAGTTGCTAAACTGTGTTCCCAAGATCTTCGTAACTTCTCCATGAGATTTCAGCCTTGTGTCAGAGAGTAAGGCATAGCAGGGTTTTGCTCTGTGTATAGAGGCTTCCTCCATAATTATTGTGGAAAGTGGGAATGTGTGGTTGTCTAAAAGAGGTGTTAATGGAGAGTAAGGTGAGGAGATATGCTTGTGATTCTTCAAGATCCTATCCCATGTCTGGGGTGTTTCTAGCACAAGCCTAGGTAGGTCTGGGTATAGTTTGTTCCTCTCTGCTGGAAGCCAGCATAGCCCCCCTAACTAACTATAATGTGTCATCTCGTGTTCCACTAAGACCCATGCCTTATGTGGGGCCTGTTTGCTCCAATCACTAATTCTCGTTAGAAATGTAGCGTCTCTATAAAGCATTAAATTTGGGGCCCCTAGTCCTCCTCTTTCTTTTGAACGGTATAGTGTCTGTGTGGCTATTCAAGGTCTCCTATTATGCCATATATAGGTATTAATGATTTTTTTGTAGGTGGAATAAGGTTTTTTTAGGTAGGGGTATAGGTAATGCCTGCAGGACATAAAGAATCTTAGGGAGAATCATCATTTTGGCTGCATTAATGCGGCCAATCCAGGAGATGGGTTTATTACTCCAAGTTCGTACCATGGATGTGATCTGATTTTTAAGGGGATCCCAATTCAATGGTACAATCTTCTCAGGGGTCAAGGATAAGAATATGCCCAGATATTTTATAGCAAGCGGCTGATGGCGGAACTGAAGAGATGATAAAATGTCTAATTCTCTTGGCGTCAATAAGGAACCAAGGAATTCGGATGTGGTCACATTTATCTTAAAATTGGATACCTCCCCATAATCCCTCAGTGTCTGCATCAAAGCTGGCATTGACGTCTGTATATGTGTGAGGGTAAGGAATATATCATCCGCATACAAGGATGTTTTACATTCCATAGAACCTACTTTGATTCCTGAAATTATGGGGTTTGCTCTAATTTAAATTGCGAGAATTTCAATAGCTAAGACAAATAATATGGGGGATAGCGGGCAGCCTTGCCTGGTCCCATTATGGATCTGAAAGGGGCACAAAAGGGTATTATTTAGTTTAATTCTAGCAGAGGGCTGGTTATATAGGGCAAATATCTTGTGAATGAATTGGTTATCGAATCCATATGTTAATAGGCATTCTTTTAGGAAGGACCAGTTCAACCTATCAAATGCTTTCTCGGCATCCATGGACAGGAATACCGAGGGGATCTGATGTTTAGATACAAAGTCTACAATATTCAAAATGTTGGTGGTGTTGTCCCTTGCTTCCTTAAAAGGTGTAAAACCCACTTGTTCGAGGTGAATTAAAATAGGGACAATTTTGTTTATTCTAGAAGCAATAATTTTGGCGTATATTTTAATATCTACGTTTAGTAGAGATATAGGCCGGAATGCAGAGGGGGAGTCTGCTTGTTTTCCCGGTTTGGGGATAACCTCGACATGAGCCTCTAGCATTTGGAAAGGAGTCACCCTGGAAGATAGCGTTAAAAACCTTACACAGGTTGGGAGAAAGGATCTCTGAGAATAAGTGATAATATTTAGTAGTAAAGCTGTCTGGGCCGGGGCTTTTCCCTTTATTCAAAGATTTAATAGGATGGATGATCTCTTGTATGGAAATCGGAGTATTGAGGTCCGCTAGCTGCTCAGTATCTAATTGTGGAATGTGGCAATTTTGTAGACAGGATTTTATGCTAGGGAGCTCTTGGTGAGCGAGATGCAGATTCACATTCTTCTCACTTTTCCTTTAGTTTTGTTACACATATTTTATTGATTTAAAGGGATATTAAACCCAATATTTTTTCTTTCATGATTCAGATAGAGCATGTAATTTTAAGCAACTTTCTAATTTACTTTTACAATCAATTTTTCTTTGTTCTCTTAGTATCTTTATTTGAAAAAGCAATAATGTAAGCCTAGGAGCCGGTCCATTTTTGTATCAGCACCCTGGTTAGTGCTTGCTGATTGGCGGCTAAATTGGCTACACAAATCAGAAAGCGATACCCAGGTGCTGAGCCAAAAATGGGCTGGTGCATAAGTTTAAATTCCTAATAAAAGTAAATTAGAAAGTTGCCTAAAATTGCATGCTCTATCTAAATCATTAACCCCTTAATGACCGGACCATTTTTCAATTTTCTTACCCTTAATGACAATGGCTATTTTTACATTTCTGCAGTGTTTGTGTTTAGCTGTAATTTTCCTCTTACTCATTTACTGTACCCATACATATTATATACCGTTTTTCTCGCCATTAAATGGACTTTCTAAGGATACCATTATTTTCATCATATCTTATAATTTCCTATAAAAAAAAATATAAAATATGAGGAAAAAATTGAAAAAAACACACTTTTTCTAACTTTGACCCCCAAAATCTGTTACACATCTACAATCACCAAAAAACACCTATGCTAAATAGTTTCTAAATTTTGTCCTGAGTTTAGAAATACCCAATGTTTACATGTTCTTTACTTTTTTTGCAAGTTATAGGGCCATAAATACAAGTAGCACTTTGCTATTTCCAAACAACTTTTTTTCAAAATTAGCGCTAGTTACATTGGAACCCTGATATCTGTCAGGAATACCTGAATATCCCTTGACATGTATATATTTTTTTTTAGAAGACAACCCAAAGTATTGATCTAGGCCCATTTTGGTATATTTCATGCCACCATTTCACCGCCAAATGTCATCCAATAAAAAAAAAGTTCACTTTTTCACAAATTTTGTCACAAACTTTAGGTTTCCCACTGAAATTATTTACAAACAGCTTCTGCAATTAAGGCACAAATGGTTGTAAATGCTTCTTTGGGATCCCCTTTGTTCAGAAATAGCAGACTTATATGGCTTTGTGGTTGCTTTTTGGTAAGTAGAAGGCCGCTAAATGCTGCTGCGCACCACACGTAAATTATGCCCAGCAGTTAAGGGGTTAAATTAGGTAGCTTGTAGGGAGCTTGCAGGGTTAATTTTAGCTTTAGGGTAGAGATCAGCCTCCCACCTGACACATCCCACCCCCTGATCCCTCCCAAACAGTTCTCTTCCCTCCCCCACCCCACAATTGTCCCCGCCATCTTAAGTACTGGCAGAAAGTCTGCCAGTACTAAATAAAAGGAGTTTTTATTTTTTTTAATAAAAAAAAATAAAAAGTTTTAGCTGTGATGGACTCCTGCCTTAGCCCCAACCTCCATGATCCCCCCCCCCAGCAATCTAACCCTCTCCCCTACCTAATTGCCGCCATCTTGGGTACTGGCAGCTGTCTGCCAGTACCCAATTTGCCCCCCAAAAAAGTGTTTTTAATTATTTTTTATTACTAATTTATTTTTTTCTGTAGTGTAGCAGCCCCCCACAATACCCCAACCCCCTCCCCCTCCCAGATCCTCATATATATATATTTCCCCCCCTCTTCCCACTCATTGGTGTCAGTGTGGGTAGGTGATCGCGGGCGTGCGCGCGCACCCGCACGCGCACGCGCATGCGCGCCCCCGCACGCTCCCGGCACCCGGCGTGCACATTGCACTAACAGGAGCCGGATGCCGGGTAGCGATGGGCCGCCCACCCGCCTCCCAGTTGCGCTCCCACCCACCAACGAACCGGCCGCATCGCTACCGGTGCAGAGAGGGCCACAGAGTGGCTCTCTCTGCATCGGATGCTTTCTAAGGGTATTGCAGGATTCCTCAATATCGAGGCATCACTGCAATACCCTGAGAGCTGCTGGAAGCGATTGCGATCGCTTCCAGCACTCTCTTAGACAAGTGACGTACCAGGTACGTCCATTGTCACTAACTGCAAGTTTTTGCAGGACGTACCTGGTACGTCACTTGTCATTAAGGGGTTAAAGTAAAAATTTGGGTTAAATATCCCTTTAAGGAGAAGCAATGATAAAGATTTGGCCAAGTTATCTGACCACTACAGTATTGAAGGGACATAGAAGTACAAAAAGAAAATGCTTTAATGTGTGTATATAACTATCAGTCTAACCCCTGTAGAGCAGCAATGCACTACTGGGACCTAACTGACCATATATAGTGAACCAGGGACAAGAAGCATATATTTGGAGCCACCAATACGCAGCAAGCTCCTACTAGTTCATTACTTCTCTAGAGCCTACCAATGTATACTTTTCAACAAAGGATATAAAGGGAAAAAAGTCAATTTGATAAATGAGGAAAATGTAAATGTCTCTTAAATCAGCATGTTCTTCCTCAACCATGAAAGTTCACAAATATACCTGTACTAAGAGTATTCTATTAATTTTTGAAGGTGGACAAAGATTTTATCCCTGGTCTCATGTACATACGAGATAATGAAGCCACCTCTGAAGAATTTGAAGCAATGATTCTGCCATTTACAGTACCAAATGCAAGTGGTCAAGACATACAACTGAGCTCCAAGCATACTCATATAACACTTGAAAATCGAGCCGAATATGTACGGCTGGCAATTGGTTACAGGTATGTAAAGCTGCAATACTGGTATAACTACAGTTTCTCTGGTACTTGATGGATATTTTTCATTTTTCCCTGCATTTGAGTATCTCTTCAGTATTTCTCTTAAAAATCTGTGGCCTAGATTTGGAGTTTTGTCGGTAACGACCCGAAAAACTAACGCCGGCTTTTTTCTGGCCGCACCATAAAAATAACTCTGGTATCGAGAGTCCACATAAAGGCTGCGTTAGGCTCCAAAAAAGGAGCGTAGAGCATTTTTAACGCAGCTTCAACTCTCGATACCAGAGTTGCTTACGGACGCGGCCAGCCTCAAAAACGTGCTCGTGCACGATTCCCCCATAGGAAACAATGGGGCTGTTTGAGCTGAAAAAAACCAAACACCTGCAAAAAAGCCGCGTTCAGCTCCTAACGCAGCCCCATTGTTTGCTATGCGGTAACCCTTCCTACGTCTGCACTTAACACTCTAACATGTACCCCGAGTCTAAACACCCCTAACCTTACACTTATTAACCCCTAATCTGCCGCCCCCGCTATCGCTGACCCCTGTATATTATTATTAACCCCTAATCTTCCGCTCCGTAAACCGCCGCTACTTACATTATCCCTATGTACCCCTAATCTGCTGCCCCTAACACTGCCGACCCCTATATTATATTTATTAACCCCTAATCTGCCCCCCACAACGTCGCCTCCACCTGCCTACACTTATTAACCCCTAATCTGCCGACCGGACCTGAGCGCTACTATAATAAAGTTATTAACCCCTAATCCGCCTCACTAACCCTATAATAAATAGTATTAACCCCTAATCTGCCCTCCCTAACATCGCCGACACCTAACTTCAATTATTAACCCCTAATCTGCCGACCGAATCTTGCCGCTATTCTAATAAATGTATTAACCCCTAAAGCTAAGTCTAACCCTAATACTAACACCCCCCTAAGTTAAATATAATTTAAATCTAACGAAATTAATTAACTCTTATTAAATAAATTATTCCAATTTAAAGCTAAATACTTACCTGTAAAATAAATCCTAATTTAGCTACAATATAAATTATAATTATAGCTATTTTAGGATTTATATTTATTTTACAGGTAACTTTGTATTTATTTTAACCAGGTACAATAGCTATTAAATAGTTAAGAACTATTTAATAGCTAAAATAGTTAAAATAATTACAAATTTACCTGTAAAAGAAATCCTAACCTAAGTTACAAATAAACCTAACACTAGACTATCAATAAATTAATTAAATAAACTACCTACAATTACCTACAATTAACCTAACACTACACTATCAATAAATTAATTAAATAAATACAATTGCTACAAAGAAATACAATTAAATAAACTAGCTAAAGTACAAAAAATAAAAAAATATTTACAAACATAAGAAAAATATTACAACAATTTTAAACTAATTACACCTACTCTAAGCCCCCTAATAAAATAACAAAGCCCCCTAATAAAATAACAAAGCCCCCCAAAATAAAAAAATGCCCTACCCTATTCTAAATTACTAAAGTTCAAAGCTCTTTTACCTTACCAGCCCTGAACAGGGCCCTTTGCGGGGCATGCCCCAAGAAATTCAGCTCTTTTGCCTGTAAAAAAAAACATACAATACCCCCCCCCCAACATTACAACCCACCACCCACATACCCCTAATCTAACCCAAACCCCCCTTAAATAAACCTAACACTAAGCCCCTGAAGATCATCCTACCTTGTCTTCACCATACCAGGTTCACCGATCGGTCCAGAAGAGCTCCTCCGATGTCCTGATCCAAGCCCAGCGGGGGGCTGAAGAGGTCCATGATCCGGCTGAAGTCTTCATCCAAGCGGGCCAGAAGAGGTCTTCCATCCGATTGAAGTCTTCATCCAAGCGGCATCCATCCGGAGCGAAGCGGCAGCATCCTGAAGACCTCCACCGACGACTGAACGACGAATGATGGTTCCTTTAAATGACGTCATCCAAGATGGCGTCCCTCGAATTCCGATTGGCTGATAGGATTCGAGGGACGCCATCTTGGATGGAATCAGCCAATCAGAATCAAGTTCAATCCGATTGGCTGATCCAATCAGCCAATCAGATTGAGCTTGCATTCTATTGGCTGATCGGAACAGCCAATAGAATGCGAGCTCAATCTGATTGGCTGATCGGATCAGCCAATCGGATTGAACTTGATTCTGATTGGCTGATTCCATCAGCCAATCAGAATATTCCTACCTTAATTCCGATTGGCTGATAGAATCCTATCAGCCAATCGGAATTCGAGGGACGCCATCTTGGATGACGTCATTTAAAGGAATCGTCATTCGTCGTTCAGTCATCGGCCAGGATGGATGTTCCGCGGTGGAGGTCTTCAGGATGCTGCCGCTTCGCTCTGGATGGATGCCGCTTGGATGAAGACTTCAATCGGATGGAAGACCTCTTCTGGCCCGCTTGGATGAAGACTTCAGCCGGATCATGGACCTCTTCAGCCCCCCGCTTGGGCTTGGATCAGGACATCGGAGGAGCTCTTCTGGACCGATCGGTGAACCTGGTATGGTGAAGACAAGGTAGGATGATCTTCAGGGGCTTAGTGTTAGGTTTATTTAAGGGGGGGTTTGGGTTAGATTAGGGGTATGTGGGTGGTGGGTTGTAATGTTGGGGGGGGTATTGTATGTTTTTTTTTACAGGCAAAAGAGCTGAATTTCTTGGGGCATGCCCCGCAAAGGGCCCTGTTCAGGGCTGGTAAGGTAAAAGAGCTTTGAACTTTAGTAATTTAGAATAGGGTAGGGCATTTTTTTATTTTGGGGGGCTTTGTTATTTTATTAGGGGGCTTAGAGTAGGTGTAATTAGTTTAAAATTGTTGTAATATTTTTCTTATGTTTGTAAATAATTTTTTATTTTTTGTAACTTAGTTCTTTTTTATTTTTTGTACTTTAGCTAGTTTATTTAATTGTATTTCTTTGTAGCAATTGTATTTAATTAATTTATTGATAGTGTAGTGTTAGGTTAATTGTAGGTAATTGTAGGTAGTTTATTTAATTAATTTATTGATAGTCTAGTGTTAGGTTTATTTGTAACTTAGGTTAGGATTTCTTTTACAGGTAAATTTGTAATTATTTTAACTATTTTAGCTATTAAATAGTTCTTAACTATTTAATAGCTATTGTACCTGGTTAAAATAAATACAAAGTTACCTGTAAAATAAATATAAATTCTAAAATAGCTATAATATAATTATAATTTATATTGTAGCCATATTAGGATTTATTTTACAGGTAAGTATTTAGATTTAAATTGGAATAATTTATTTAATAAGAGTTAATTAATTTCGTTAGATTTAAATTATATTTAACTTAGGGGGGTGTTAGTATTAGGGTTAGACTTAGCTTTAGGGGTTAATACATTTATTAGAATAGCGGCGAGATTCGGTCGGCAGATTAGGGGTTAATAATTGAAGTTAGGTGTCGGCGATGTTAGGGAGGGCAGATTAGGGGTTAATACTATTTATTATAGGGTTAGTGAGGCGGATTAGAAGTTAATAACTTTATTATAGTAGCGCTCAGGTCTGGTCGGCAGATTAGGGGTTAATAAGTGTAGGCAGGTGGAGGCGACGTTGTGGGGGGCAGATTAGGGGTTAATAAATATAATATAGGGGTCGGTGGTGTTAGGGGCAGCAGATTAGGGGTACATAAGGATAACGTAGGTGGCGGCGCTTTGCAGTCGGCAGATTAGGGGTTAATAAGTGTAGGCAGGTGGAGGCGACGTTGAGGGGGGCAGATTAGGGGTTAATAAATATAATTCAGGGGTCGGCGGTGTTAGGGGCAGCAGATTAGGGGTACATAAGGATAACGTAGGTGGCGGTCGGCAGATTAGGGGTTAAAAAATTTTTTCCGAGTGTCGGCGATGTGGGGGGACCTCGGTTTAGGGGTACATAGGTAGTTTATGGGTGTTAGTGTACTTTAGAGTACAGTAGTTAAGAGCTTTAGAAACCGGCGTTAGCCCAGAAAGCTCTTAACTACTGACTTTTTTTCTGCGGCTGGAGTTTTGTCGTTAGATGTCTAACGCTCACTTCAGACACGACTCTAAATACCGGAGTTAGAAAAATCCCATTGAAAAGATAGGATACACAATTTACGTAAGGGGATCTGCGGTATGGAAAAGTCGCAGCTGAAAAGTGAGCGTTAGACCCTATTTTGAGTGACTCCAAATACCGGCGGTAGCCTAAAACCAGCGTTAGGAGCCTCTAACGCTGGTTTTCACGGCTAACGCCAAACTCTAAATCTAGGCCTGTGTGTTTTATCAGCAATGTTGGGCAAAAGTAGTAAGTGGAGTACCTCTGGGTACTGTCCTTGCCCCACTTCTCTTTAATCTGTTTCTTAACAAATTTGAAGGGGGCATTGAAGGTGTAGGTTTTTGCAGATTATACAAAATTAAGACTTTATATAGAGTAGAATTGCATAATCAACAAGTGCCATTAAAAAGACAATGCAATAAAATTTACTTTGCATTTTAAATTGGCATTATATTTTTTTAAACAAATTTCAAAATTTCCTGCAAAATTGTCAGCCCTCTGTATCATGTGACAGCCATTAGCCAATTACAGACTCGTATGTATACACTGTGAATTGTTGCACATGCTCAGTAGCAGCTGGTGTCTCAGTAACTGTGCATATAAAAAGACTGTGCACAATTTGATAATGGAAGTACATTTTTAATGTTTCTTAAAACTGCATGCTCTGTATGAATCAGGAAAGTTTCATTTTGAGTAAGGTAATGCATTCTTAATGGGGTTGAGTTAGGGATATTATTAAATGTGAAGGACTTAGGAGTTACTGTAGATAACAGACTTTGCAACCGCTGACTGACATTGTATCGTATTTAAAAAGCCCATAAGGTATTGTCATGTATAAAAGGGTTATAACTTCATGAGATGTAAATGTAATTTTGCCTCTTTATAAATAAAAAGTATGACTCCACCTTGAATCTGCAGTGCAATTTTGGGCACTGCAAACTGAAAACGTGCAGAGGAGGGTGACAAAATTGATAAGGGGAATGGAAGATTTGCTTTTTTTTTTTTAAAGAAAGGCTGTAACGGTTCCAAATATTTACACTGTAAAAGAGGTGGCACAAAAAAGGATCTGATTACATTAAACAAATACATACAGGGCTTATATAAGCAATTATCAGCTGATGTGTTTATCACTGTACAAAGGACACAAGGACATCTATTGAGAGAGAGGAACAGATTTCCCCTACAGCAGTGTACAGTGTTCTTTACATTAAGAAAAAGAGGATATGGAACTCTCGTCAAAGTAGGTTGTTTTAGCAAATTCAGTAGGGACGTTTTGGACAAATATGTACAAGTAATCTTTTGATCCAATTAGAAATCTGATTTAAAGTCAAAAGGTATTTTTTTTTTCCCTTTTGAGACACACTTAGAAGTCACTACATTTTTGCCTGTTTTCAAATGAACAGTAGTAACAGGAATGCATGAAAGGTTGAACTTGATGGACGTGAGCCTTTTTTCAATCTATGTTACTTTGTAACTTTATGTAACTCTTTTAGGTTAGACATAATAAAACCATGCAATGATATATATTTCTTTCATCAGATGTTGTCTGTGAGTCAAGTGTGGTAATTCTCGTCCTGACCACTAGGAGACGATACGATATCCCAACAAACTAGAACTTTAAATCCCTCTACTCATCGAGAGGGGTCCTCTAAGCAATTTGAGGCTCATTTCCTCCTCGTGCCCTGTCGGTCAGAGGAGCAGACAAAGAGTTTTTAGCCAGGTAGAGAGAGGTCTTTTCTCAGTGAGAAATGTCACAGGCCTCCCAGGTTAATGATTTTGAAAGGGGCATTGGTGGACTTGTTCACCAATCCCCTGGTCTAAAGTGAGCTGCTCTTAGTTGGATCTACAGCCCTTCCCAGGTGAAATGTGGACTTGTTCACCAATTCCTTCAGTTGTAGATGCTATTACTTTTTTTGATCTTTGGCATTGTGCTTGCACTGTTCCTAGGATGGGCTTGTCTACTGGAAGCAAGTTGCTGCAACTGAGGTAAGCATAGTTGACAAAGGTGTTTGAACCACAAGAAAGAAAATAAACAACAGGGATTTTAGCACTCCATCTACTGTGATGGTATTATAAAATGTAACTTTCTTTATGTACCTTTTAGAGCAGAGAGATATAAGCATCTTCAATAAAAACCCATGCATCACCAAATAAAAGACTAGCGTGATTCACCTTTATATTTCTTGGCCAATAGCTGGATACGTTGGCATCAGGTGACAGGGATGAGGAGCCCACAAATATAACAAAGCACTGTGGCTTTTTTACATGCCTTTCTCAATTAGGGCAAACCAAAGCTATAATTAGTGGACTTCTTATACCCCCGGGTCCTGGCATTTGGCGCGGTAAATACCGATATTAGGCTGGGATTAAAATCGCAATAAATGGATACTAAACCCAATTTTTTTTTCTTTAATGATTCAGAAAGAGTGTGCAATTTTAAGCAACTTTCTAATTTACTCATTATCAATTTTTTATTCGTTCTTTTGCGATCTTTATTTGAAAATTGCTTAAAATTGCATGCTCTATCTGAATCAAGAAAGTCTGTATGAGGACAATATATCAGACTGTGATGTCACATAATCACTACGGGCAGTCCATTTGTCACGCCATCCCAATGTCAACCAACCACCACCATGTCGCAAGCAAAAAACTGCCAGGAGGTTAGCAACATCCAGAATTTGTTTTGCTATTTATTGTATCCAATATTATAGCAGATAATTTAAGTATTGGGATCAATGTATATGTAACAAGTTAAGTGTTAAATTGTTAAATCTGCACTGTGCAGAACTTATACTGAAATGCAATATTGTACTTTAAGCACTATGCAGTATCGTCTTAGTTAAAAACATAGTAAACTGCATGTTTTTCTTTGTATTGATTAGTACTTGTAACATATAACCTAACTTACCTTTTTTATGGATACTTGAACTAGTCGTTCTTATAAGGTGAAATAACACTATTAATTGGCTACTATCAATAACTAAAAAAGAACAGACTTTCACTTAATAGCTGGAAAAAATAAATATATATATATATATATATATATTTCATCATTACTATTACATTGTCACAATTTAACAATGTATTTGTTATATCACTCAAATTTTTTAAGAAAATAGTATTCTATGTTTAATCCTGCAAGAGTGATAAAAAAAAACTATAGTAGCCTGCTGGGGATAATAGTCTGCCTACAACGGGTTATAAAAAGACCCAATAGTTCTTATTTTTATTCATTCCCAAAGGTATGACACAGTTCATACGGAAAATCCACTTAGCTTCTCTTTGAAAAAAAACTGGTTCAATTTCTCCTCCCTGGGTAAGACCATATACCAACAGCTGGGGTGGGAGCGCTTATATACAGTATACAACAGAAGTGAGTACACCCCTGGGCAATATTACTTAAATATCAAATTATTGAAAACTGTATCACCTCTCAATAATTGTTTTATTTCTAAGTTGACAGGTAGAGTATTTCCTATTATAAACGATCAAAAACAAATACTTTAGAAAGATTATATTGAAAATACAGGCCCCAAAGTAGAAACTTAATGCAACAAAAGTAAATACACCTGTGGTACACACAAATACACCTGTGGTACACACAAGTTAGATCATTGAAACAAAATTGAGTACACCTATGATTTCCAATTTGCCTTATTGCATGAGCATAGTTACCAGAACAGTCTAATTTTTTGACCAATGGGCTGTGTCTATCTGCAAGTCTGCATCATGGCTCCACATGGAAAAGAATTGCCAGCGGAATTGAAAAATCTGATTGTGAGACTTCAGAAAGATGGAAAAGGATACAGGGAGATTGGTGACCAACTAAAAATCAGCCAAAACGCAGTTGCAGCAGTAATCAGGAGGTATAGATCGATACACAGTGCCAAAAATCCTCCTAAAATGACGCCACGGACAGTGCACAATCTAGCTCTAAACAGGCAACAGGGAAGTGCTTCAGATTTGCATCAAAGCAAGTGCTTCAGATTTGGCTCAGGGATTATCGATAGAAATTGGAGTTTGTGACAGCTCAGACAGTGCTAGGACATTGCATAATGTCAACTTCTATGGACGGCATCCAAGGAAAAAACCTTGCTTGCTCTTCGGCACAAAACTGCAAGATTAAACTTTGCTAAACAACATGAAAAACCTGATGAATACATTATTTGGTAAGAGGGCCAAGACCAAGATACAATTTTATGGCTCAGATGGGGTGCAGCAAGTTTGTTGCAAACCTGGTCAGGATTATTACAGTGAATGCATAGTCCCAACAGTGAATCATGGAGGTGGGAGTGTGACGATATGGGGCTTCATGACTGCAAAAGGTGTTGGGGAGATGACATTTATAGATGGCACTACGAATGCCTGCAATGTACAAAAATACTAGCTGAAAAGTTTGGCAGAGGACAAATATTCCAGCATGATAACGATCCAAAGCACACTGCCAAAATCACAAAGGAGTTTCTAAAGAAGAAACAAGTGAAAACTATGAACTGGCCAAGTATGTCACCTGACTTGAATCCAGTAGAACACCTTTGTGGTATTTTTAAGAGAATGGTAGAGCAACACAACCCCTCCAGCAAAGAGCAGCTACATTTTTTTTCTCTTTTTTAAGACACGATGAGTCCACAGATCATCTTAATTACTAATGGGATATTCACCTCCTGGTCAGCAGGAGGCTGCAAAGAGCACCACAGCAAAGCTGTTAAATAGCTTCTCCCTTCCCTCCCACCCCAGTCATTCTCTTTGCCTACATTAGTGATAGGAAGCGGTAAAGTGAGGTGTTAGATTAGATTCTTCAATCAAGAGTTTATTATTTTAAAAGTAGTGCAAGATTGTGCTGCTTTGTTCTAGGGTGTAGCCGTAGTCCATATCAGTCTCTTCAGTAGAGCCTTGGTGGCTTTAAAGCAATGGGAACTGGTGGGACATAATTCTCACTGTGCCTCCCATGTATTATTGCTGCCCTAACCCTGAAAACCTGAGGAATATTTAATCAGGAATTTCAATTTCTTCAGAGGTCCATGTGGGGGATAGGACCCCTCAAACCTGAACTGCCTTCGCTGTCAGGCAGACATATGAGGTAAGTACTTGTTTATTTTTCCTGGAGACACTTAGAGGAAAAGGAAGACTTTTATTATACTTCATTTCACTTACATGAAGGGCTTATGGTTACAGATACACGCATAAGCACTTTGGGACAAATAAACTCTCGGGGTCTGAGAGAACCAGGCAGCGTGTTACGTTCTGGCTCTGGGAGAGAAAAGGGGACCCTGTGACAACAAGTTGTAAGCAGGCACTAGGACTGAGGAGACTTTTTCACTATAGCTGAGAATAGGAAAGGCTCAGTAGGAGGTGATCGTTTTTGACAGCTAGAGGTTCAGTTAGATTCACATATTGGGGCTAAGATACTACCTGTCAAGCGGTAGCACTATTTTTCCTCCGTTTTGAACAAGGGGCTCAGTTACTCCTGGTCGCTATTTTCCCAAATATTATGATAATGGCGACCGGCAGATTGATAATTGTAACGCCCACGATGGGCGGAGCTTCTTTAGCGCCAATTTGAGAGTGCACGCTGCTGTCTCTAATACATTGCTAGTGGCGACTGACAGAGTGGTTGTTATCACGCCCATGAGGGGCGGCGCTATGCTTGCCGCTGTTTTGGACTGCACCTATTTCGTTTCAGATACAAGCGCAGTCGTTAATATTGTCACATATGTGGGATCGGATAGTGCCACAGCTGCGTTCTGGATCCTTTATGAATAAAAATGAAGCCAATAATTTTTCTTTATTCCAGTTACGGTGTATAAATAAAGTTTGGGATCATCTAGGTGGCTCAAAGATATAGGTTCTACTATATTTGCGTGCTGATTTATTTTTCTACTGCTCACAAAGATATAAAGTTTTATTTTAAAATTTTAAAGAGACAGTAACGTCTTTTATGGGTTAATTTTTTGTTACAAAATTTAACATGTTTCTTGGTTTAACTCATCCCTTGTGACTCAAGAGGGAACAAGAGGTCCTGTCAGGTGTCTCTTGGTTTTATTTTTTAATGCCAATGTACTTATAAAAATAGATTTTTCTGAACCTACTCCTTTTTTAAGCTCATGCTGTTTAGGAGTTTATTGCCAATGGTCAAGGTATGCCACAATTTTTCTCCTCATGTGTCCCAACAGATTTATAGCCCACATGCAGTGCCCTGCGCTTCTACTCCACCTGAAGTTGCCTTCATTTCATGCATTGTCTGGTTTTTCCACACTGTAGAGAAAATTACAAAGGTACATATACTCATTCAATATTCTGAATGTATCTGTCCTGTATCTTGGAAGAGGAGGATACTTGGGTAGTATCTGAGAGGGAATTCTCAAACTCAGATGGGGTAGTACCTTTATCTGATACTGAGGTTGTTTTCCTTCATTTTTGCTTAAATATCTACAATTATAACTTGTGGAGTTTTTTAGCTACCCTGGACGACTCCATCGCTACGTAGTTGTCTATCCTAGATATTCCAATAAATTATACTAAATGGGCCCTTCATGGTGAGAGTATTTCCTGTACCAGATAGGGTTATACAGATATTTGCTCAGGAATAGGAGAAATAGGGTATTCCTTTTTCTCTTTTTCCCTGTATTTAAAAGAATGCTTCTTAGCAGACTCTATCAAGAAGCCTTTGCAGAAGGGAGATACTATTCACATAGAGGATAATAGTTCCTTTTGGATTCTTGCAGGATAAGGACCCTATGATTAGAAGTTAGAGGGTTTACACTGACAACCTGCGGTTGGAATGACTACGGTCGCCAGTGCGGTGGTGTACTAAACTTTCTATTGAACAGACATCCCTCTTGTAGGGATAGAATAGTTGCCCTTAATTCAGTAAACTCCTTTAATTCAGAGTTTTATTAGTTTTATTCAGGGTTTACCATATTGGCCGCAGAGCAGTATGGTTAGAATCTTTGTCCGCGGATATTTCATCTACAGGATAAGAGAAATAAGTGAAAGGACGTCATAGGGAAATCCTTTTCCTTCTCCCAAACAGGAGCAGTCTAAGCCTTCACAGACAATCAGTCTTAGAATACGGGTTCGCAGAGTACTGTATTTCAAGATGGGGATACTATTGTTCCATTTTTCCTTGGCCCACAAGGGTCAATTATGTCCACGGGAGATTTGTAGGAGGCATACTTGCATCTTCCTATCCATAAGGACTATCTTCTAGACAAACATTCCAGCTCGTGATTCTTCCGACCTGATTTCAGTTCTCGGATTTTTGATGGTCATTGCTGCTGGTGCTCTGATTGCGGAGCATTGCAGAGACACCCTTTCTGGATGATATTCCATCTACAAGGGTAGTTTTTCTTGGAGAGCTATATTATGATTAGTCTCCTCATCAATGATGCTGACGGTAGTCAGGAGTTCAGGAATTCGTTCTTACCTAGCACTTCAGTTCCATCAGTGACTCAGTGTATGGAGGTATTTGAGCTGATGGTAACGACAATGGACATCCTCCAGTTACCCGTTTCCACCTTAGTTCTCAACAGTTAAAAAAAAATAAAAAATGTTGATGGTTGTCTCAGAATCCTTGCTTCCAGGGAACCTGATATCGCTGTTCTTCCGGAATAGCCGGACAGATAGCTCAGCATCTGTAGCAACCCAGGGGTTGCAGGTTCGATCCCCGGCGAGGTTCACTCAGCCTTTCATCCTTCCGAGGTCGATAAAATGAGCGGTGCCTTGAGATCCTAACGGATGAGTAGCCGTGCTTTACAAGTACCCAATACATACATATATATGTAAACACTGAACTCTTAGTGAGTGTGAAAACAGATGCCAGCCTTTTGGACTGGGACCCTTTGGGGTCCTTTAAGAACATGGACTTGGGTGGAGCCTTTTCCTCCCATAACTGTTTTTTAAAGTGTCAATCATCTCCTAGCATGCCCTCAGTCAGCTTCGGCCGTGTTTCTTAGGTTTAAGTTAGATCTTACTTCAGCCGTCTAGGGCTCTAAGCTTCTCTGCCATGACAGAGGGAGACAAGATCTGTCCCACAATGTCTGTCTGTTGGCGACCTACATTCCAAAAAGGACTTCTGAGTGGCGGTCTTCATAAGTAGGCAAACTTTTTACAAAAGGAGTCCAGCCGGGAGGGTTCTAGTCGAATCTCAATGGGGTCAGTTAAAATTGAATCTCATGGCTTCTCGATACTTTAACTTGGAATTTCAGTCTTACATACTTAATTCCTCAGTCTTTTTTTTTTTTCTCTCCTGTAGTCTCAGCTCGAACTCAGCGGGAGAAGGACTCGGTGATTCTTTCTTCACCAGCGTGGCCCGCAGGATTGGTATACAGTCCTGAGGGATGTATCATCTTCCTCCTGGGAGTCCCGTGAAGGAAGGACCTTTTACTTCAAGGACTCTTCTGTGTCCGAATGTAGTTCTCTGAAACTGACTACTGGGGGATGGAAGTTTTATTTTATCCAAGCGTGGATTAGGAATTGGTTAGTGAGACCATGAATCTGACTCATAAGCCTGTGTCTAGGAAGATTTTTCCCTTAAGACATGGCACAATATTTATAATGGTGTGAATCCAGGGGTTATTCCTGGAAGTAGAGTCAGGATTCATAGGATATTGTCTTTTCTCCAAGTGGATTGGAAAATGTCCTATCGTCAAGCACTCTAAAGGTTTGAATTTCTGCCTTATTTATTTTATTATTCAAGCGTCTGGCAGATGTCCCAGATGTACATGCCTTTTGTCCTTGGTCAGGATCAGGCCTGGGTTTAAGCCGGTTACTCCTCCATGGAGTCTTATTTTGGTTCTAAGAGTTCTTTGAGGGGCTCAGTTTGAGCCTATGCTTTCCCAATCTGGGAAGGTTTTATTTCTCCAACATAGGTGTGTCCGGTCCACGGCGTCATCCTTACTTGTGGGATATTCTCTTCCCCAACAGGAAATGGCAAAGAGCCCAGCAAAGCTGGTCATATGATCCCTCCTAGGCTCCGCCTACCCCAGTCATTCTCTTTGCCGTTGCACAGGCAACATCTCCACGGAGATGGCTTAGAGTTTTTTGGTGTTTAAATGTAGTTTTTAGTCTTCAATCAAGTGTTTGTTATTTTAAAATAGTGCTGGTATGTACTATTTACTCTGAAACAGAAAAGAGAAGAAGATTTCTGTTTGTGAGAGGAAGATGATTTTAGCAAACGTTACTAAAATCGATTGCTGTTTCCACACAAGACTGTTGAGATGAAGTAACTTCAGTTGGGGGAAGCAGTTGGCAGACTTTTCTGCCTGAGGTATGATGGCCACATTTCTAACACGACTTGGTAATGCTGGAAGGCTGTCATTTTCCCTATGGGGACCGGTAAGCCATTTTCTTAGATTAAGTATAAGAATAAGGGCTTTATAAGGGCTTAAAAAACTGGTAGACATTTTTCTGGGCTAAAACGATTACTTGCTAAGCATATTTGACAGATTATAGCGCTTTATAGTTATTATAATCTTGGGGATTGTTGTTAAAAAACGGCAGGCACTGTATGGACACCTTTTTCAGATGGGGGCCTTCTCTGGTCATAGGCAGAGCCTCATTTTCGCGCCACTAATGCGCAGTTGTTTTTGGAAGGCAAGGCATGCAGATGCATGTGTGAGGAGCTAAGATCCACTGAAAAAGCTTATAGAAGGCGTCATTTGGTATCGTATTCCCCTCTGGGCTTGGTTGGGTCTCAGCAAAGCAGATTCCTGGGACTGTATAGGGGTTAAATATAAAAACGGCTCCGGTTCCGTTATTTTAAGGCTTTCAAATTTGGTGTGCAATACTTTTAAGGCTTTAAGACACTGTGGTGAAATTTTGGTGAATTTTGAACAATTGCTTCATACTTTTTCGCATATTCAGTAATAAAGTGTGTTCTGTTTAAAATTTAAAGTGACAGTAACGGTTTTATTTTAAAACGTTTTTTGTGCTTTGTTGACAAGTTTAAGCCTGTTTAACATGTCTGAACCATCAGATAAACGATGTTCTATATGTATAAAGCCAATGTGTCTCCCCATTTAAATATATGTGATAATTGTGACATGGTGTCCAAACAAAGTAGGGACAATGATGCCACAGATAATAATAGTGCCCAAGATGATTCTTCAGATGAGGGGAGTAAGCATGGTACTGCATCACCCCCTTCTGTGTCTACACCAGTTTTGCCCACACAAGAGGCCCCTAGTACATCTAGTGCGCCAATACTTATTACTATGCAACAATTAACGGCTGTTATGGATAATTCTATTGCAAATATTTTATCTAAAATGCCTACTTATCAAAGAAAGCGCAATTGCTCTGTTTTAAACACTGAAGAGCAAGAGGGCGCTGATGATAACGCTTCTGACATACCCTCACACCAATCTGAAGGGGCCAGGAGGGAGGTTTTGTCTGAGGGAGAAATTTCAGATTCAGGAAAAATTTCTCAACAAGCTGAACCTGGTGTTGTAACATTTAAATTTAAATTAGAACATCTCCGCGCACTGCTTAAGGAGGTATTATCTACTCTGGATGATTGTGACAATTTGGTCATTCCAGAGAAATTATGTAAGATGGACAAGTTCCTAGAGGTTCCGGTGCCCCCCGATGTTTTTCCTATACCCAAGCGGGTGGCGGACATAGTAAACAAGGAATGGGAAAGGCCCGGCATACCTTTTGTGCCTCCCCCTATATTTAAGAAATTATTTCCTATAGTCGACCCCAGAAAGGACTTATGGCAGACAGTCCCTAAGGTCGAGGGGGCGGTCTCTACTCTAAACAAACGCACTACTATTCCCATAGAAGATAGTTGTGCTTTTAAAGATCCTATGGATAAAAAATTAGAGGGTTTGCTTAAAAGAATGTTTGTTCAGCAAGGTTACCTTCTTCAACCAATTTCATGCATTGTTCCTGTCACTACGGCAGCGTGTTTCTGGTTCGAAGAACTAGAAAAGTCACTCAATAAAGAATCTTTGTATGAGGAGGTTATGGACAGAGTTCATGCACTTAAATTGGCTAACTCTTTTATTCTAGATGCCGCTTTGCAATTAGCGAGATTAGCGGCAAAAAATTCAGGGTTTGCTATCGTGGCGCGCAGAGCGCTCTGGCTAAAGTCTTGGTCAGCGGATGTGTCTTCCAAGACAAAATTGCTTAACATCCCTTTCAAGGGCAAAACACTGTTTGGTCCTGATTTGAAAGAGATTATTTCAGACATCACCGGAGGAAAGGGCCACGCCCTTCCTCAGGATAGGTCTTTTAAGGCTAGAAATAAGCCTAATTTTCGTCCCTTTCGCAGAAACAGACCAGCCTCTACTTCTACATCCTCTAAGCAAGAGGGTAATACTTCTCAACCCAAACCAGCCTGGAGACCGATGCAAGGCTGGAACAAGGGTAAGCAGGCCAAGAAGCCTGCCACTGCTACCAAAACAGCATGAAGGGATGGCCCCCGATCCGGGACCGGATCTGGTGGGGGGCAGACTTTCTCTCTTTGCTCAGGCCTGGGCAAGAGATGTTCAGGATCCTTGGGCACTAGAAATAGTTTCTCAAGGTTATCTCCTGGAATTCAAGGAACTACCCCCAAGGGGAAGGTTCCACAGGTCTCAATTATCTTCAAACCAAATAAAAAGACAGGCATTCTTACATTGTGTAGAAGACCTGTTAAGGATGGGAGTAATTCATCCAGTTCCAATAAGAGAACAAGGGATGGGGTTTTACTCCAACCTGTTCATAGTTCCCAAAAAAGAGGGAACATTCAGACCAATTCTAGATCTCAAGATCCTAAACAAATTTCTCAGGGTTCCATCGTTCAAAATGGAAACCATTCGAACGATCCTTCCTACCATCCAGGAAGGTCAATTTATGACCACGGTGGATTTAAAGGATGCGTACCTCCATATTCCTATCCACAAGGAACATCATCAGTTCCTAAGGTTCGCTTTTCTGGACAAGCATTACCAGTTTGTGGCACTTCCATTCGGATTAGCCACTGCTCCGAGAATTTTCACAAAGGTACTAGGGTCCCTTCTAGCGGTTCTAAGACCAAGGGGCATTGCAGTAGTACCGTACTTGGACGACATCCTGATTCAAGCGTCGTCTCTGTCAAAAGCAAAGGCTCATACGGACATCGTCCTAGCCTTTCTCAGATCTCACGGATGGAAAGTAAACATAGAAAAAAGTTCTCTTTCCCCGTCAACAAGAGTTCCCTTCTTGGGAACAATAATAGACTCCTTAGAAATGAGAATTTTTCTGACAGAGGTCAGAAAATCAAAACTTCTAAGCTCTTGTCAAGTTCTTCATTCTGTTCTTCGTCCTTCCATAGCGCAGTGCATGGAAGTAATAGGATTGATGGTTGCAGCAATGGACATAGTTCCTTTTGCACGAATTCATCTAAGACCATTACAACTGTGCATGCTCAGACAGTGGAATGGGGATTATACAGACTTGTCTCCGACGATTCAAGTAGATCAAAGGACCAGAGATTCACTCCGTTGGTGGCTAATCCTGGACAACCTGTCACAGGGAATGAGCTTCCGCAGACCAGAGTGGGTCATTGTCACGACCGACGCCAGTCTGGTGGGCTGGGGCGCGGTCTGGGAACCCCTGAAAGCTCAGGGTCTATGGTCTCGGGAAGAATCTCTTCTCCCGATAAACATTCTGGAACTGAGAGCGATATTCAATGCTCTCAAAGCTTGGCCTCATCTAGCAAAGGCCAAATTCATAAGGTTTCAATCAGACAACATGACGACAGTTGCATATATCAACCATCAGGGGGGAACAAGGAGTTCCCTGGCGATGGAGGAAGTGACCAAGATAATTCAATGGGCGGAGGATCACTCCTGCCACTTGTCTGCAATCCACATCCCAGGAGTGGAAAATTGGGAAGCGGATTTTCTGAGTCGTCAGACATTCCATCCGGGGGAGTGGGAACTCCACCCGGAAATCTTTGCCCAAATAACTCAATTATGGGGCATTCCAGACATGGATCTGATGGCGTCTCGTCAGAACTTCAAGGTTCCTTGTTACGGGTCCAGATCCAGGGATCCCAAGGCGACTCTAGTGAATGCACTAGTAGCACCTTGGACCTTCAACCTAGCTTATGTTTTCCCACCGTTTCCTCTCATTCCCAGGCTGGTAGCCAGGATCAACCAGGAGAGGGCTTCGGTGATCTTGATAGCTCCTGCGTGGCCACGCAGGACTTGGTATGCAGACCTGGTGAATATGTCATCGGCTCCACCATGGAAGCTACCTTTGAGACAGGACCTTCTTGTTCAAGGTCCATTCGAACATCCGAATCTGGTTTCTCTCCAACTGACTGCTTGGAGATTGAACGCTTGATTTTATCAAAGCGTGGGTTTTCAGATTCTGTAATTGATACTCTGATTCAGGCTAGAAAGCCTGTGACTAGAAAAATTTACCATAAGATATGGAAAAAATATATCTGTTGGTGTGAATCTAAAGGATTCCCGTGGAACAAGATAAAAATTCCTAGGATTTTATCCTTTCTACAAGAGGGTTTGGAGAAGGGATTATCTGCAAGTTCTCTGAAGGGACAGATTTCTGCGTTATCTGTTTTACTTCTCAAAAGGCTGGCAGCTGTGCCAGACGTTCAAGCGTTTGTTCAGGCTCTGGTTAGAATCAAGCCTGTTTACAGACCTTTGACTCCTCCCTGGAGTCTTAATCTAGTTCTTTCAGTTCTTCAAGGGGTTCCGTTTGAACCCTTACATTCCGTAGATATTAAGTTATTATCTTGGAAAGTTTTGTTTTTGGTTGCAATTTCTTCTGCTAGAAGAGTTTTCTGCGCTGCAGTGTTCTCCGCCCTATCTGGTGTTCCATGCAGATAAGGTGGTTTTACGTACTAAGCCTGGTTTTCTTCCGAAAGTTGTTTCCAACAAGAATATTAACCAGGAGATAGTTGTACCTTCTTTGTGCCCGAATCCAGTTTCAAAGAAGGAACGTTTGTTACACAATTTGGACGTAGTCCGTGCTCTAAAATTCTATTTAGAGGCCACTAACGATTTCAGACAAACTTCTTCTTTGTTTGTTGTCTATTCTGGTAAAAGGAGAGGTCAAAAAGCAACTTCTACCTCTCTTTCCTTTTGGCTTAAAAGCATTATCCGTTTGGCTTATGAGACTGCCGGACGGCAGCCTCCTGAAAGAATCACAGCTCACTCCACTAGGGCTGTGGCTTCCACATGGGCCTTCAAGAACGAGGCTTCTGTTGACCAGATTTGTAAGGCAGCGACTTGGTCTTCACTGCACACTTTTGCCAAATTTTACAAATTTGATACTTTTGCTTCTTCAGAGGCTATTTTTGGGAGAAAGGTTTTGCAAGCCGTGGTGCCTTCCATTTAGGTGACCTGATTTGCTCCCTCCCTTCATCCGTGTCCTAAAGCTTTGGTATTGGTTCCCACAAGTAAGGATGACGCCGTGGACCGGACACACCTATGTTGGAGAAAACAGAATTTATGCTTACTTGATAAATTACTTTCTCCAACGGTGTGTCCGGTCCACGGCCCGCCCTGGTTTTTTTAATCAGGTCTGATGAATTATTTTCTCTAACTACAGTCACCACGGTATCATATGGTTTCTCCTATGCATATTTCCTCCTGTACGTCGGTCGAATGACTGGGGTAGGCGGAGCCTAGGAGGGATCATATGACCAGCTTTGCTGGG
Source organism: Bombina bombina (assembly GCF_027579735.1). Classification (NCBI taxonomy): domain Eukaryota; kingdom Metazoa; phylum Chordata; class Amphibia; order Anura; family Bombinatoridae; genus Bombina; species Bombina bombina. The sequence continues at coordinate 804,297,427 of NC_069501.1, read as the reverse complement.
CTCTTTGCCATTTCCTGTTGGGGAAGAGAATATCCCACAAGTAAGGATGACGCCGTGGACCGGACACACCGTTGGAGAAAGTAATTTATCAGGTAAGCATAAATTCTGTTTTCTTGTTATGTTTCCTGCTCGCAGAGTGTCAGAGCTCTCGGCATTGCAGTTAGTCTCCTTCTCTTATTTTCCATTAAATGAGGTAGTTTTACGTTCTAAATTAGGAATTCTTCCTAAGGTTGTTTCTGATTTGTACATTAATCAGGAGATGGTGGCTCCTTTGTGTTCTAGTCCTACTTCTCAGAAAGAACGACTTCTGCACATTTTGGAAGTGGTCAGTGCTGCAGGCGACTAAGGACTTTTGTCAGTCTCCTTCTTTGTTTGTGATTGTCTCAGGAAGACGTAAGGGACAGAAGGCTACGGCTACTTCTCTTTCTTTTTGGCTAAGCGGAGTTTCATACGTTTTGCATATGGGACTGCTGAACAGCAGCCTCCCGAGAGGGTTACGGCTCATTCCATGAGGGCTGTTGCTTCCTTATGGACATTCAAAAATTAAGCTTCTGTGGAACATATTTACAAGGCTGCAACTTGGTCCTCTCTTCACACTTTTTCAAAGTTCTACATATTTGACTCTCTTGCCTCGGCTGAGGCAGTTTTTTGGTAGAAAGGATCTTCAAACAGTGGTGCCTTCCGTTTAGGTTCCCTGTCTTGTCCCTCCCGTATCATCTGTGTACTCTAGCTTGGGTTTTGAATCCCATGATGATCCGTGGACTCATTGTGTCTTAAAAAAGAAAAGAAAATGTATGCTTACCTGATAAATTTATTTCTTTTTTGACACAATGAGTCCATGGCCGTCCTGTTTTTTGTAAGACAGGTTGTTGATTTTTATAAACTTCAGACACCTATGCACCTTAGTTTTTCTTTTCTTTCCTTAACTAAGGTCGAATGACTGGAGTGGGAGGGAAGGAGCAATTTACCAGCTTTGCTGTGGTGCTCTTTGCCACCTCCTGCTGACCAGGAGGTGAATATCCCATTAGTAATTGAGATGATCCGTGGACTCATCGTGTCAAAAAGAAATAAATTTATCAGGTAAGCATAAATTTTCTTATCTCTGAAGAAGGGCAGAACATCTCTCCAGAAATGTGTACGACACTGGTTTCCTCCATGCCAAGGAGGATTGAGTCTGTCATCAAAATAAAGGTGGACATGAAAAGTATTGAAAAAAATAAAAGATTTGAATTTCAGTAATGAAAGGTGCATTGACATTTGTTGCATTGATTTCCTGCTTTGGGGGCGGTATTTTTAATATAGTAAATCTAAACTGTTAGTTTTTAATTTTGCATAAGAGCAAATACCCTATTGTAAATCTTAGACATAATGCAGTTATTTTTAGTTTATACAATTTTTGAATCATTTGACATTTAAGCAAGATTACACTTGGGTCTACTCACTTCTGTTGTATACTGTAGCTAGAGGGATTTACAACATCCCACTATAATTTTTGGTAACACCGTTTCATTATATTTAGTGATTCGTTTGCACTTGTTTTCGTTGTTGTACACTCTGGCATATTGGGGGGATCTATAATGGATGTATTCTTTATTGTCCTACCCTAATTACTGCTCACACTTATTAAGAAGTGACTGGTATCTTTATTTCTGTACACTCTCTCAGATAAGGGGATTGATAATGGAATTATCCTTTATTTTCCTACCCTTATTACTTTCCCTCTGTGCTTTATGTATCATCTACCTAGATTCTACATTACACATTTAATTACTGTGGTGTCCTTCTATATTCTTTGCGTCCCTTGCATTTCATCTGTGTTATATGGAGCAAACTGTAAATGTCTCTGAAGAGCTAGTTCCCTTAGAGTTTAGATACTCAGATTTTATTTTTACAATCTAATTAATGTATGTTTTGCAGGTGGTTCCTGGTATGCACACCTACTCCGCTTTGCAGCACTTGTTTAAAATCTGTTCTACAGTCTCAATTGCCTACTGTTTAGGGTGGCGTTACTATTTCCCCCCACCCCCCTAGTTTTTAAGGGTCATTTCAAGTCTGCTATGTCTGTGGTGAGGGTCCTGTTACTACGGCTATTACTCCGACTATGATGGATCTTGTCTATCTGTGAGGGATCTATCTTCTGAGGACTTATCCTCAGATTCAGATCAGCAATTTGAGGAAGTTTCCTATCAACTTAGGTTTGAGTTCCTATGTTCCTCATTTAAGGAGGCTTTGAAGTCTCTAGGGGTTCAGGACTCAAAGCCTGTTGAAGATATTATTTTAAAACCAGATCTCAGTCAATTAAGTTTTATTTTTTCCTGTCCTAACTTTAGTCTTGCATATTATTCCTAAAGTATGGGACAAACTTGGCGTTCAGTTTACTCCTAAATTTAAATGGACAGTATACACCAATATTCATTTATTGCATGTAATAGACACTACTATAATGAATAATATGCACAGATACTGATATAAAAATCCAGTATAAAACCTTTTAAAAACTTACTTAGAAGCTCCCAATTTAGCACTGTAGATGAGGTTAGGCTGGAACACTCAAAAGCCTGAAAATTAGCACAAAGTTATTTAAAAATAAGCAAAACTACGAATTCTTGAGGGTTCCTTCTTCAAGATAAAAACATCAGATTTATCCTACATTTTGGTTAAGGGTCAGTTAATGACAACCATTGATTTGAAGGATGCTTACCTGCATGTATATCTGTGCACAAAAACATCACTGCTTTCTTTTATTTCCTCTTCCCTTTTGCTACAGATCCCAGGTTTTTACCAGGGTTCTGGATGCTTTTCTCTCAGTCATCAGAGCTAAGGGGATAGCTGTAGCTCCCTCTTTAATTTTAGCAACTTCTCACATGGAGAAACTTCTCTTCAAAGTCATAGCTGTAAGGTCAAGATCACAAAGAGTTTGTGCACTCCTTGCTAAAGGGTGTCCTTTTTTGTGAGTGATCATAGATTCGGTTTCCATGTGACTGTTTTGACAGTTCTATGTAAGTTTAAACTTCAATCTACTTGCTGGACTTTACTGTTCCTTTCCAAGACTTCTATGGCGCAGTGCATTGAGGTGGGTCTGATGGTAGCAGTTTCAGACACCATCCAGTTTGCAGGGTTTTATTTATGCCCACTGCCTAATCCATTTAGACTCAGCAGTCAGTGGTTTTCTTTCCTTGTGGACATTCCCCTCTCTTGTTTCTCAAGAGATAAGTATCCATCATGGGAAATAATTATCATTGATGCCATTTTTTAGGTTGGGGATGCAGTCTGGGGCTCTTGGGGGTTCCAAGGAGTGTGGTCTCCTCACAAGGCGAGGTTACCATTAAATATATTGGAACTCCATGTGATCTTCAGAGCTCTTTAAGCTTGGCCTCTTTTCCAATCATACAAAGAGAGAAAGGGTGCCTCCTAGTGTAGCCAATACACAATTAAATAATTCCACATATAGAAAAAATGGTACTCACAATTTTCAAAGGCAAAGATAATGCCTAGGTGTGCGGTCTGGAAACTCTACAGTGTTCCAGTTGACTGTACACAGATGTCAGGGCAGCTCCTCCTAGGTGTAGCAAAGTACTGTAGTCTGGAAAGTAAAAGGATAAAAGAGGGCGACTCCTAGTGCAAATCAGTGAGTACAATGATCATCCACTGGTAGTTACCAATAAAATGAAGACTCACACATCCTGAAGCACACTATAGTGCAAATGTAGCAAGCTGGGTATATTACAGTGGCCCAGCGCACATAGAGACCAAGGCTTGTTCCTGGATCCTAAAGGATAGTGAACGATGAACAGGAGACTCCAGTAATAAAAAGATTCTTTATAATCCAAAAGTAAAAAAAACCGTTTCACAGATAAAATACGCGTTTCTCAGCGCTAACCACGCTGTTTCCTCAGGCAGGTCTCCTGTTCATCATTCACTATCCTTTAGGATCCAGGAACAAGCCTTGGTCTCTATGTGCGCTGGGCCACTGTAATATACCCAGCTTGCTACATTTGCACTATAGTGTGCTTCAGGATATGTGAGTATTCATTTTATTGGTAACTACCAGTGGATGATCATTGTACTCACTGATCTGCACTAGGAGTCGCCCTCTTTTATCCTTTTACTCTTTTCCAATCCGTTCCATTTATTTGTTTTCAGTCTGACAACATTACAATGGTAGCTTATATCATTAGGGTAGTACGCACAGTGCTCTGGTGTAGCAAAAAGTGTCTTGCATTCTGAATTGGGGCAAATGCCCATGAGTATACCATCTCAGCAATTCACATTCCTGGAATTAACAATGGGAAGTGGATTATTTGGTTTTCAGACACTTCATTCAGGAGAATGGTTCCTCAATCAAGAGATTTTCGATCAGTTAGTGTGTAGCTAGGGTCTTCTAGAGTGCGACTTGATGGCCTCCACCACAAACTTGGGATCCTCAGAGGTAGATCTGCTATCAGCTTCTTGGCACTTTCATCTAGTTTAACGGTTTCCACCAATTGTTCTCCTTCTAAGGTTGATTGCTCAGGTCAAAATAGAGCATATTTTAGCAATCTTAATAGCTTCTAGAGATGTGCATTAGTTTTCAGACGAATGCACATTCATATCGAAAATCGTATTTTTGTTTTCAGAAGCGAATATCAGAAATCAATGCACCAACAAAATTTATGAAAAGGGAAAAAAAATACTGGCGAAATTCATCAGTTTTTGTTTCCTTTAAATTTAATTTTTTTATATAAAGTTTTTATTGAGATTAACATAGAAAGTACAGACAATATGAGACATTGTTTGACAGTAATACAAGTTACAAGGCCTGCACAATGTCAATATATATGTATACACAATATTTGTTGGAAGCAACAAGTTCTTCAATAGCCTTAGGTGTGTGCAACAGCTATAACTAAAAGACATAGGTATACAATGCCATACTCCATATCGAAGACACACTGACTGTGAGCAACAAAGTCACATAAATATGATATGCAAACCTAAATAAACTAAACAAGCCTAAAACCTTATTTTGTCTTATGTATGAAAAGTTTTTATATTGTGTCCAAGAACCTCCTAAAGTATACAAAAAAGTAGAAGTTAAGCATGGGACTCTCTATATCCCTTTAAAATATGGTTAAATAGCTAGTGGAGTATTATACCCAAATATTAAACAAGGCCTTACATGGGCCCTAAACTGTTACCATTGACTAAATTGGGGGGGGGGGTTCAGGGGAAACAGGCTAAAATTGCAGAACCTAACATGTCAACTTCATAGGCATGTCTGGTTTAGATGACTAGTGATGTTATCCCCAAGAAGTAAACAAGGGCCTCTCATGGACACCTAAAATATCGCCTTTAGCTGGAAGGGGGATTTCAAGGGAAACATAGTATAGAAATTACCACGTCTGTTAACTGCGTACAGTACATAGTCTATTGGTTGCATGAACATAACAATAAAAAATTACATCTACTATCATAGATAATCTAGAGAAGCAAAAAATATTTAGAGATCACAAGCATATTCTGTAGGCTATGGGCTACTCACATGGGGAACACTATAACTCAGTAAAGGGAAATCAGCAAGTAAATCACTAATAACAGCACAATTATGTACAATAGGGTGATATGAGCCAGTCTGGTTATGAAAGGGTTTATATTTAACACCCTTAAGATTGGGTTATAGACTCAAAGTTCTCAATATGTTTATATTGCTACGATGATCCAATGAAAGGGCTACAGGGTAGAACATGGCAGATATATAAACAGAAACAATCTGAAAGTCTCAAGGGGTCTGCTACTAAGGTGCATATGATATAGAGCCCAGGGACCTAGCTATTTGCAAACATAATTATCCTGATTATCAAATAACCCCTTCGTTTCCAGCTATACTAATTAGTGGTACTCCTAGTGTTAGGTGTTATTTTCAGGGGGGAGAGTGTCAGTCAGGGCTTGGCCTGAAATGCAGCATATAAGCTGGAAATGAAGGGGTTATTTGATAATCAGGATATCCCAGAGAACAGAAATCAGACCACGCAGCAATCAGTCTAACATCTATTCTGTTTATTGAAAGATAAACAACACATCTTATAGACGATAGTTACAGCATATAGGGTTAACAAGTGACATATTGATAACTACATCATATTATATACCATATTTCATGAACAAAAGAAGCTTATTGAAATAATTGAGTGAAAGAGGAGTATGAAGGAGTATTTTTTATAACAATAACAAAAATACATCTGTGCGCATAGCTCAGCCCAATGCAAGGCCGTTTGACCATCTTACCTAGATAACGAACTTCCAGGTGCATTGCCAGGAACATTCACAAGGCCAATAAAACTTATACAATTTTTATCTAGCATATTTCTCACTACATAATAAACTCTAGACAAGATGGATGCCTAAGACAAAATGGCAACTAAGAACAAGATGGCGTCGCTAATGCTAACAATTCCTAACACCTAGCCATAAGCCAGCATTTAATAATACCTAGACACTAACAGGTGCATTTCTTTCATGTAATTGGCAAGAGTCCATGAGCTAGTGACGTATGGGATATACAATCCTATCAGGAGGGGCAAAGTTTCCCAAACCTCAAAATGCCTATAAATACACCCCTCACCACACCCACAATTCAGTTTTACAAACTTTGCCTCCTATGTAAGTGGTGAAGTAAGTTTGTACTTAGATTCTACGTTGATAGGCGCTTCTCAGCATTTTTTAGCCTGATTCCTCTCAGAGTACAGAGAATGTCAGAGGGTTGTGAAGGGAGAATCACCTATTGAATGCAATGGTTTTCCTCACGGGAGATCTATTTCATAGGTTCTCTGTTATCGGTCGTAGAGATTCATCTCCTACCTCCCTTATTCATATCGACAATATACTCTCATATTCCATTACCTCTACTGATAACTGTTTCACTACTGGTTTGGCTATCTGCTATATGTGGATGGGTGTCTTTTGGTAAGTATGTTTTCATTACTTAAGACACTCTCAGCTATGGTTTGGCACTTTATGTATTTATATAAAGTTCTAAATATATCTATTGTACTTATATTTGCCATGAGTCAGGTTTATGTATATTTCCTTTTGCAGACTGTCGGTTTCATATTTGGGAAAAGCATATTTAGGAAAATATTTTTTCTTATCTGGGGTATAGTCTTTTTTTCTATTGTCTGTTTTCTCTTTAAATTTTGCGGGCAAAAGTACACTCGCGAGGGCGCAAAATGCCAAAGTTTATTGCATCATTCTTGGCGCCAGTGTTCCCTCTAAGGCCAGTTTTGTGAGCGGCTCAGCAGTGAAACAGTTAATAAGGGAACCACACCTTGCAGGCTGCATTGTGCAGTGTTTGATAATTGCTCTAATTAACTTTTTCACTGCTGGGCCGCTCACAAAACTAGCCTTAGAGGGCACACTGCTTGGCGCGAGAATTTTTTGGGCGCAAAGTTACGTCCGATGATGCAAATTCGTCATTTCCGGCGTCTTAGTTGATGCCAAGTTCCTTGTTCAAGGTTGCATCATCAATTAGGCGAGTGTGTCATTTCCGGATGCTGTTAGCGGCAAAAAAAAATTCAGTTACGTTGTGCGTCATACTTGGCGCCAAATAATTTTATTATTTAAAACCCCATTCCTATGTGCCTCTTGCCTTTTTTCTATGTTAGAGGGCTATGCTGTTTGCATTTTCTTCCCATTACGGAAACTGCCATATAAGGAAATTGATAATTTTGCTTTATATGTTGTTTTTTCTCTTACATTTGCAAGATGTCTCAATCTGATCCTGTCTCAGAAACCACTGTTGGAACCCTGCTGCTTGATAACAGTTCTACCAAAGCTAAGTGCATTTGTTGTAAATTTGTGGAGATTATATCTCCAGCTGTGGTATGTAATAGTTGTCATGCAGAGAATGTGTCAATCAGTAATAGTACTGTGCCTGTTGTTCCTTCAACATCTAATGTACAAGATATACCTGTGAATATAAAAGATTTTATTGCTGATACGATTCAGAAGGCTTTGTCTGCCATCCCTCCTTTTAATAAAGGTAAAAGGTCTTTTAAAACTTCTCATAGTTGATGAAATTTCTAATGACCGACAACATACTGAATTATCCTCATCTGACGAGGATTTACCTGATTCAGAAGATCCTTCCTCAGATATTGACACTGACAAATCTACTTATTTATTTAAAATGGAGTATATTCGTTCCTTGTTAAAAGAAGTGTTGATTACATTGGATATTGAGGAAACTAGTCCTCTTGATATTAAAACTAGTAAACATTTAAATTCTGTTTATAAACCTCCTGTGGTTACTCCAGAGGTTTTTCCTGTTCCTGATGCTATTTCGGATATGATTTCTAAGGAATGGAATAGGCCTGGTACTTTTTATTCCTTCTTCAAGGTTTAAAAAATTGTATCATTTGCCAGCAGCTAGATTGGAGTTTTGGGAAAAGATCCCCAAAGTTGATGGGGCTATTTCTTCTCTTGCTAAACGTACTACTATTCCTATGGAAGATAGTACTTCTTTTAAAGACCCTTTAGATAGGAAACTTAAATCTTATCTAAGGAAAGCTTATTTATATTCTGGTCATCTCCTCAGGCCAGCGATTTCTATTGCTGATGTTGCAGCTGCATCGACTTTTTGGTTGGAAAGTTTAGAGCAACAGGAAACAGATCCTGATTTGTCTAGGATTATTTGCTTGCTTCAACATGTTAATCATTTTATTTGTGATGCCATTTTTTATATCATCAAAATTGATGTTAAAACTATGTCTTTAGCTATTTTAGCTAGAAGAGCTTTGTGTCTTAAATATTGGAATGCTGATATGGTATCTAAGTCTAAATTAGTATCTCTTTCTTTCCAAGGTAATAAGTTTTTTGGTTCTCAGTTGGATTCAATTATTTCAACTGTCACTGGGGGGGAAGGGAGTTTTTTTGCCTCAGGATAAAAGACCTAAGGGTAAATCTAAAGCTTCTAACCGCTTTCGTTCCTTTCGTCAAAATAAGGAACAGAAACCTAATCCTTCCCCCAAAGAATCTGGTTCCAATTGGAAACCTTCTTCAAGTTGGAATAAATCCAAACCATTTAAGAAACCAAAGCCAGCCCCCAAGTCTGCATGAAGGTGCGGCCCTCATTCCAGCTCAGCTGGTAGGGGGCAGATTTAGATTCTTTTTAAAACATTTGGGCAGATTCTGTCCAAAATCATTAGATTCAGAGTATTGTCTCTCAAGGGTACCGAATTGGATTCAGAGAGAGACCTCCTGTGAGAAGGTTTTTTCTCTCACCCATCCCAGTAAATCCAGTAAAGGCTCAAGCTTTTCTGAAGTGTGTTTCAGACCTGGAGCTTTCAGGGGTAATCATACCAGTTCCGTTTCAGGAACAGGGTCTGGGGTTTTATTCCATTCTATTCATTGTCCCAAAGAAAGAAAATTCTTTCAGGCCAGTTCTGGATCTGAAAATTTTGAATCGTTATGTAAGAGTGCCAACTTTCAAAATGGTGACTATAAGGACTATTCTACCTTTTGTTCAGCAAGGGCATTATATGTCCACAATAGACTTACAGGATGCTTATCTTCATATTCTGATTCATCCAGACCATTATCAGTTTCTGAGATTCTCTTTTCTAGACAAGCATTACCAATTAGTCGCTCTTCCATTTGGCCTAGCGACAGCTCCAAGAATCTTTTTGAAGGTTCTCGGTGCCCTACACTCTGTAATCAGAGAACGGGGTATTGCGGTATTTCCTTATTTGGACAATATCTTGGTACTAACTCAACTAGCTCAGTCTTTACATTCTACAGAATATCTCACAAATCAACTAGTGTTGTTTCTTCAAAGACATGGTTGGAGGATCAATTTACCAAAAAGTTCTTTGATTCCTCAGACAAGGGTCACCTTTTTAGGTTTCCAGATGGATTCAGTGTCCATGACTCTGTCTCTAACAGAAAAGAGATGATTAAAATTATTTTCAGCTGGGGGGGCGTGTCCAGGCAGCGCCCGGAGAGGACGCAAATCCAGAGACCTCCAGTCTGAGATTTATACTATGTAAATTTTATAAGGATTCAAATAGCACATTATCTTTAAAACTGTGCATTTATCTACATGAATATGCGCTGAACACAAAAATATCAAGCTTTGGGACTTTCACCGTGTTTATACCCTGATCAGCAGCATAGAGGCCTAAAGGCGCAGAACCTTCATCATCCTCTCCCGGTGCGCCAAATACAGCAACCACTATTGAACATTTTCACAACCCATACTTGGCCTAGTGAATAGAGCTATACCGGGTTCTCAAGTATCATACGTCTGAGGGAAAGAAGTGAAACACCTCCACACCCGCACCTAACACTAAACTAAAATGGAGACACAAGTCATTGCGGCACTCGCAGCAATGGAGCGCATCATGGATATGCAATTTGAGGACCTGAAGCAACACGTTTTCCTTCTCCGAAATGGACAGCCTGAATCACTTACTTATGAAGCTAGTCAGCCAACTGCTCATCCCGGGCTGAAGGGAGGCGGGTGCGATACTTGGCTGTTACACTCGGCGGAGATTCCTGAAACCCAGTTGTCCTCTGCTTCTAGTAAGTGCCTTACCGAACATTCTAAACAGACTAAGGAGGTCCGAGCTTGAGCGATCCCCTTCACACCTCTAAGTGGACATAGCTTTGGGGCTACTACAACACCCCCGGACTCTGTGGTGAGGCGGCCGATCGCCACGGATACAGACAACTCAGATGAGTATGCTTTGCAGCACCTCATACCAGCTCCACCTCACATACAGCACCAGACCCCTTTTCTGAGCAGCGGTTGTTCCCTACAGACCACTCACAATGACTGCCTACTGTCTCTAATACTCGCTTCCTCACGCTGCCCTGTTTATGGTTATAAGCCTGCGGATACTTACAGGAAGAGTGCCTCTTCATTCCATCAAGGTCCAAATATGGAACTCAGGAAAGCCACATTTGCAAGACTCCTTTATAGATGTGGAGTTGGTTAGTTGAGATATGTTTACCCGGTGTGATATAATGTTCGATCTACTCATGGCCGGGAGGTATTCTACATATGCTTTTGAGGACATATTTGAGAGGACAGTATCATTCTAGGATATAAACCCAAAGTTTGAGATACACTTTCATTTTTATCGTATGTTAATTTATGTTTGTATGTATATATTCCTAGCTGACTAGGCTGCTGTCGTGCTCACATGTTTGCCTATTCACAGCATGCTGGCTAGCAGCTCTTTTGTTTCACTCTTACCTATGTCTGACTCTACATATGCTTTTGAGGACATATTTGAGAGGTCAGTATCATTCTAGGATATAAACCCAAAGTTTGAGATACACTTTCATTTTAATCCTATGTTAATTTATATTCGTATGTATATACTCCTAGATGACTAGGCTGCTGTTGTGTTCACATGTTTGCCCATTCACAGCATGCTAGCTAGCAGCTCTTTTGTTTCACTCTTACCTATATCTGACTCTTTTTTCCATGATAAGATTTCTGAGGAGGAATATTTAATCCCACAAGCATAATTGGTTGGGAACTAACCCCTGTGAATGATTTGGTCTAACTCTATTTTGAGTGTCGCCACATAAAGTTTACCAAGCTCGCCTTAGATTATAGGTCCTAGCTTACTATAATGTTTCAATAATATTGTACATTGTCATATCCCCAATAAACCTCAACTATAACTGAAGCAAACCATACTATCTCCCAAAATTTAGTTTAGCCCAGTATTACTTGTAGGTTCCATATTCATACCCGTGTATTTGGCAATTACCCCCCTATGATGGCTGAAAGACATTCATATTTAGATCAGTGGAAAGTACCCTCGCTTATATCTCTTATACTACGTTACATACATTAGTTGATAATTAATGCCACGATTATACAGAATCACATTGCGCAGGTCCCATGACTCCATGTTTCCGCATAAATCTCTCAGATTTACTGTTTTTATTACTTGGTAGACCTACTAAAGGCAAAATTTTACCCCTTGGGTTTTCACAATAAGCTCTCTAAGGTGAGGTATTTAATGCCACAAGTTCAATGCAAAATTGGTCGTTAGCAATCCTCTATAGTTAATAGAATTTCCTAGGGCTCAGAGACACAGTCATTCGCCAAAATAGTTTTAGGCCCCCTCCACGGTTTCATTACCCCTTCTTTAGATCAGTATACAGTTAGAATGCCACACATGCAGTTTTCATAACATCACAGTACAAGTTACTATATATGTAGCATACCCTTGGTCATTACTGCCTAGTCGTGAGCTCCATGTATCTTTGCCAATATATATATAATTAGTTTATAATTTTAGTAAGGCCTCAGAGTTGTTCGGGCTATTCTTAAAGGAAAGCAGGTTTCAATCACCCTTTTGCCCACCCCATTAAGTTTCAGGCGAGACCATTAAGTTTCAGGCGAGATCAGTGGAGCTCCTACTAAAATATAATAACAATACCATATCTTTCACACATCCGGACACGCCCCCCCCCCCCCCCCCTCTGTTTTCCCTTTTTTTTTAACCAGAGCGGCTCTTGCCCGCTGAATCCCCCCTTTCCCTAAAATAAAACTTTCTTACTAACCCCATCTTGTCATAAGTCACTTTGAATAAATACGTTACCCTAGGGTCTTCGCAGTAAGATGGGGACCATCCTTATCCTTAATAAACTAAAGGTTATAACCATCTCAGCTCCACGTGAGTCTCATATCTCTACCTACATTCCTGTATACTATGCATCTTATAGTCCACATTTTGGACATAATTTTGTACTCTTAGCCAGAATTTTTTTTTCTTTCTTCATGTTAGATCTGTGGTTTGGTTAATTTGTACAGTTAAAGTATTCATTTACCGACCTGTCTTGTATCTGGGCATATGTTTTGCTTCCATGTTATTGTACATTACCTCAATAAAAAATTTATTTAAAAAAAAAAAAATTGGTTTCAGCTTATCGGAACCTTCAGTCTCAGTCATTCCCTTCAGTGGCTATGTGCATGGAAGTTTTAGGTCTCATGGCTGCAGCATCGGACGCGATCCCCTTTGCTCATTTTCATATGAGACCTCTCCAGCTTTGTATGCTGAACCAATGGTGCAGGGATTATACAAAGATATTACAATTAATATCCTTAAATCCCAATGTTCAACTCTCTCTGACTTGGTGGTTAGATCACCATTGTATAGTTCAAGGGGCTTCCTTTTGTTTGTCCAACCTGGACTGTGATCACAACAGATGCAAGTCTTTCAGATTGGGGAGCTGTCTGGGGATCTCTGACAGCACAAGGGGTTTGGAAACCTCAAGAGGCGAGGTTACCAATCAATATTTTAGAACTCCGTGCTATCTTCAGGGCTCTTCAGGTGTGGCCTCTGTTGAAGAGAGAACCGTTCATTTGTTTTTCAGACAGACAATATCACAATTGTGGCATATGTCAATCATTAGGGTGGGACTCGCAGTCCCCAAGCCATGAAAGAAGTATCTTGGATATTTGCTTGGGCGCAATCCAGCTCCTGTCTAATTTCTGTGGTTCATATCCCAGGTATAGACAATTGGGAAGCGGATTATCTCAGCCGTCAGACTTTACATCCGGGGGAGTGGTCGCTCCATCCAGATGTGTTTTCTCAGATTGTTCAGATGTGGGGTCTTCCAGAAATGGATCTGATGGCTTCCCATCTAAACAAGAAACTTCCCAGGTACCTGTCCAGGTCCAGGGATCCTCAGGCGGAAGCAGTGGATGCGTTAGCAGTTCCTTGGTGTTACCAACCTGCTTATATCTTCCCGTCTCTAGTTCTTCTTCCAAAAGTGATTTCCAAAATCATCATGTAACAATTTTTTTTTTTTGTGATGATAAAAAGTCCACTAACTCCACCCTTTCTTTTTGTTTATGTGGCGGCGGTACTTGCACTTTTTTTTCCCCTGCTTTATAATCCCTGTTTTTCTTTTTTCCTCATTTATTTGAATACATGTATGACTGAGGATCATGGGAAGGGGATCGATTTAAAGCTCTGGTGTTTTGGAGTATTTTTTCTTTTAAGAGTGAATTAATGGGTCATTATAGTAAAAACATAAATAAAAATTCTCTAATCAGTTTTTAAAAAAGAAGAGATTCCAATAATGCATGTTATGAAGTGATGTTGTTTCAGACATACAGTTAATGTTAATTTAACTAGTTTGGTTTCTTTTTACATATCAATTGCCTCTCATAGGCATTAATGCAATTAAACAAATTTCTTTTCAAACTAATTCGGATGAACCAAACGTGGCCACAAATGAAATTCTGATGAACCGAATTGGCCAAAATTTCAAAACTTTATCTTTTGGATGAACCATTTTTTTTGGCCATGCAAGAGAATCAATTAGAAGCTATACAGTTTGCATTCTTTTTTCCCCAAGAAACTTTTGCGGTCATAATAAGTTAACATTTAATGGCAGAGTTTATTATTATTTAAAAAAACAGCAACAAAAACACACACGCACACAGTGGCTGAAGTACTCTCCAGCCTCCTAATTTAGTCTTAAAATAAGAATTTTAAGGATACTGTCTGTGAGTTCTAGGATTTTGAGTGATTTTTTTTTTTTTTGAGACCACCAATTATGTGCTTGTCAAGTCTTTTTTATTTCAGGTGAAATGTTTCTAGAAATAATTGCTTAAACCTCTTGTCTGTGCTTTTTAAGTGAACTAGCTTCATCCCAGTGGGTAGTGTACAGTACAAGACTTGAAATTGTTCTGAGCTAATATATATCTAAAACATTATCAGAAAAAATAGTACAATCAAAGTAAAGTAAAACTTCTGTATTTTCAAAAGCAATTGAATAATACAGTAAAAATCTGTGGAAATAAATAATGCTTGATTTGTCTTTACTCAAGTCAGTATCTGAAGGCTCTTAAATGGACATTGAACACTTCAAGATATTAAAATTTATTTAATTACATTTAGTTAAACGACTTTGCAATATACGTTGCTTTTTTTTCTTCTTTCCTGTAATTTCATTTTGAATATTGTGGGCTTTCCAAATCTTATTAAACATGGATGTTCAGACAAAGTTGTATTCTACACTGCCATTGGTTGCACACTCTAGTAAGCCATTTATAACCATTCCTAATCTGCCTCAGCAGAGAAGGTAACCTAAGTTACACAATGGTGTTGCCCACTACATTATGGACATTAGAATGTTATGCTTATTTTTTTCAATATTTAAACAACTAATACCTTTTTAAAAATACATGTACAAATTATTCCCAGGCTAATTACTTTGAATACACTATTCATGTAATGATTTATTTAGGGCCAGATTAAGAGTGGAGCGCAAATTAACGCTTCCGTTTGAGCGTTAATTGTGTTAGAAGTTAATGGAAAATAAAAGTGGAAAAAAAACCATAAGAACCCACTCTTACGCAAAATCGATCGCATACTTTCATTTGTGCTAACATGAAAATATAAATATTTCACATTCCAATGTTCGTGTGTGTGTTTATGTATATATGTATATATATATATATATATATATATATATATATATATATATATATATATATATATATATATATACGAAAGGAAAAGTCCAGACGAAAAAGCTCAAAGCTAAATGGTCTTTATATTATTTTAAAAGTTTGGCATAAAAATGGCTATGAATGTGGGCCGTAAGGAGGGCTGGGGTGGGCGTCTGACGCGTTTCAGCTCCTATGGAGCCTTAATCATAGACTGTATATCTTATGAGATATATATATTGAGATAGATATATATATTTATATTTTATAGAAATACATAGAACATATTCCGCTATGTGCAGAACATTGGAATGTGAAATATTTACAGTAAATACATAGTTAAAACCTTTATTAAATATGATTATTGCATAAATGTTTTTACATGTTTTCTTCTACTTAAAGGGACGCAAAAAAACATTTTTTTTCTTTCATGATTCAGATAGAGCATGCAATTTCCTTCTAAATACAGGGAGAGTCCACAGCTGCATTCATTACTTGTGGGAATACAGAACCTAGCCACCAGGAGGAGGCAAAGACACCCCTGCCAAAGGCTTAAATACCTCCCCCACTTCCCTCATCCCCCAGTCATTCTTTGCCTTTTGTCAAAGGAGGTTGGCAGAGAAGTGTTGAAGTTTTCGTAGTAGTTCCTTAGGAAGCTTATCTGCCCTTCGGGATGGAATTGGAGTTTTAAGTAGTTTAGTCAGCCTCTCAGTGAGAGCATTGAGGAAAGTCTGGAGATGCAGGGAGAGTCTTTCTGCGAATCCATCCAGACTCATATTAACAGCTCTTATAAGCAATCAGCATTGACAAATTTCGCTGCCTGCTTTCTTCACTCAAGTCCATGTCAGAGGTACTATCGGTCAAACTTGAAGAACCATGTTGCTTTTCCATGGCATGGATTCCGGTTAGATCTCTTCATCTCAGTGGGACTCCTTTATCTTTATGGAATCAAGGGTTAATATCTCCTGAGGGGGATTATTGAACAGTGGGGTCTAGGTAATCATGTTTTGTTATGTGATTTTGACTGCGTATGTTTAGGAGACATTTTGAGCTCATAGGCTGATACGGAACATACAGGTTATAGAGATGCACAGTTTTATTGAGCTGTTGCGCTTTTCCTTCGCAGGGGTGGTCCTGCATGAGGCACCATATGCCTGCGAGTAGTCACGTCTTGTTTTTCCATTTCCGATTCCTGACCGAGGGGCTGCGGAGAAGTTATTTTCTCTACTTGTCTGTGTCATAGGAGGTGGTGTGTGCCCCAGCCATTGGGGGTTTAAAGTGCCAGTTATTTTTTTGGCTAAAAATTTTAATTCGAATTATGGAGAATTCTGATATTCCAGAGGATTCCTCTGATACAGATTTTGATACCTGCATATGTTGTGAGGAGGCCTGGGTAGACCAGCCCACTCAATTATGTTCTGTATGCCGCAATAGGGTGTTCTCTTCAAACAATGTTGAGATGTTAGAGACCACTGAGCCGTTTACCTCTGAGGATTCCCCATAAAGTGCGTTCCTTAGAATCTTCTTCTACACATGCAGTTCCCCTAAGTACCATTACTCCGTCTGAGGGAGACTTTTTTTCCACCGTTTTCGCATGGCCATCTCTATGGCTTTAGCGAGTTTGCCTCTTCCTGCTACGCGCAAGCGAAGGGTTAATCCGTGCTCTCCTACCCATGGGCCGTCATGTAAAATGATGATTGTGCCCGATCAGTCATCTGGGAATGCAGTTCCCTCTCCGGGGTCGGAGTCACCTGATTTGACTCCTCCGACTGAGGAGGATTTGGCATTTAGATTTAGAATGGCACGCCTGCATTTACTTCTGAGAGAGGTTTTGGCGATGTTAGAGGTTCACAGTCAAGATCCATCAGGTTGATCTCAGTCCTCTAAATCAGATAACAATCTTGATTAGATGAGCGGAGAGGGTTGAATCCTCTTCTTTATCGTCTATATGTATATAGTTATAGAATCCCAGTCCCGAGCTCTGGGATTGGGGTGGTTCTGTTGTATAACAGGCATGACACCCTTTTGACGTCCCTTTTTGTGCGTTTACCTATTTTCATTTCTAATCCGTTTCGCATAGTTTTTGTTTTAGAGCTCAGGGTTCTTGTGGAAACTCTTTTTAGAAAGAAGTTTTGTCACTTGGGTTGTTTTTGGTTATATCGACTTTGATGATCGTGATGGTTGGAGTCTTCCAATGGAAGCTTCTAGGTCTCTGTTCAGGGTGATGATTCCCTCGATTATCTAGAGATATAAAAATGTAAGCCTCTGAGCTTATTTTCTTATTTTATTTATTCTCAGTTTCCTTGCACTGCTGGAACTTAAGAATTTGTAATGAAATAGAGAAGGCACCACATAGCATAATTCCGTATATTAAATCAGATTTTAAGATTGTAGTTTAGAACCACTCACGTGTATAAAAGCACCAAGATGTGGTGCTGGCTAGGCAAACCGGAACCTCAGAGTTGTCCGGTAAACTCTCCTCCTGGGCAAAGACTCCCAAAAGCCAAGAAAGGCATTCACCAAACAGGCTATCAGTCAGGAAGGCACCGTCCCGCCTCCAGCAGAGGTATAAAATGACTCCAAAAGAGTGTCCAAAGAGAAACAAGGTAGCAAGTTGTATATATTAAAAGTGTTTATTACAACACATTAAAAACACAGCAACGCGTTTCTCAGTATCATGTACTGTTTCATCAGGGTGAATAAAACTATACAACATTTGCTACTTAATATACTCTATACTAACCAATAAAGAGCTGTTTAGCATACACGCCCTAATCTCTCTTAATTAGTCATATGACTCACAGATGTTTGCAAACACATTCATGTCAAAACAGCATGTCTTAACATATAACCTATAACGAGACTTTTCTTATAAGCAGTGTCAAACTTGGTTACATCTTGCAACACTCTCTAAGAACATTTATCTGCTAACAATATATGCAGTAAAAGCTAATACAGATTTAAAAATTTTCATGGTGATTATACCGCTAACAAACAACATGTAGATAAACTACATATAAATAAACATCATGTAATTAAACTTGACATTCATTTAAATCCCCCTGATAATATATTACCTATTCGATTATTCAAGTCTCATTTGCAGGTTGCACACTTTGATCCTTATACTATCTCTTACTTTTAATCATTATGTATTTGTTCCTTAGTGATTTTACTAAGGTTACGTCTCCGTGGGTGTATACTACTGGTTATCTCCTATTGGAATAGCCAAGAGTGACGTGTCTGGTTGCTAGGAGCAATTCAGATGTGACGTGTGGTCTCTTGATTCGGTAGAATCGACATTAGCAACCTAACCTAATCTGCTGTAATCGTGGTGTTCTTTAAATTTGGTGTTAGGTTGTGTGAATAAATGATAATCTCTGTTTTGGCGATATACCTAAATATCAGACATACTTTGTATCAAATAAATAAAATGTCATGTTCGAGTTATATACTGCAAATTAGTCACTTTTATTCTTTTATTGTTATATTGCTCCTTCTATATATATCCAATTTTATTTTCTATTAAGATGGACACATGCGTGACAAAAAAATGTAAAGCAGAAGCAAAAAATAAAAATGAAAATTAAATTAAATACCCCATTATATTATTGGGTATTATTTAATATGTTATTTCATTTTAATGTTATTTTGTTATTATATTATGATCTAGTTGTGTAAGTGATAGTGAAAACTAGATACATCTCTCTGCATATATTATTTTTTATATAGTTTGTTATTTTTAAAAATATTTATTTTTTTGTAGATAGTTCATATCTAAATATTAATGTATGAACCCATAATAGAGCCATAATGGTGCAAAAAAGTGTGCTTAAATAATATGACTTATATACTAAGACTTAAAAATTAAGTGTTTATGTGAAGAGCTCCATGATAATAATTTTTCAGTGTTTAAGTCTTTGTGTGTTTAGTTCCATGCTATATAACTCATAATATGTGAATATTATATCCTTGTGAATTAATTTATATATGCTAATTTTATTTAACTTAGTAAGTGAAATATTCTCTTATAATGACTTGTGAAATATTTAGTGTGTGTCAAAAGCTACCAAAATTTAAACCATTGGGATATAATGTTCCCAATTGGTAAATCCAAAAAGTCTCACGTTGACGTAGTCTACTGTACCTATTGTATAGGCTAGAAGGAGGAATATATTCTATAGGTAGAATAGAAAAGATGTTCAAATTACCTTGGTGTAAAGAATGGCAATGTTTAGGAACACTATGGTTTTTTATTTTGTTTTTCATATTTCTATAGTGTTCGTTCCATCTAGTTCTAACTATTCGGCAGGTGCACCCTACGTACTGTATTCCACATAATTTGCATGACAAAAGATATACCACATACGAGGAAGCACATGTCAAGTGATCCTGTATAGAGAAACTAATTCCTGTGGTATAAGTAAAATTAGTGGTTCCTATTTCAATGAATTTACACATTCTGCAGTTCTTATATTTGCATTTATAAATCCCTTTCTTCTTGTTACTAAGTATTTTCTTTCTAATATTTGTCAGAGATCCTTGGATCTTTCTAGGTGCCAGGTTACTAATATTCATATTTTTAATATTAGTTACAACCTTACTGGGAGCTAGTAGGTTCTTAAGTGTGGGTGCCCGTCTATATACACATTTCGGTTTCTCTTCTAAATTCTTACTAAGTATTGGATCTCTCATCAATATGCCCCAATGTTTTTTAATTATAGTATTAATTAGTTTGTGGTTAGTATTGTATTGTGTTATAAACATGCTAGAGTTACTTCTATTCGGATTTAGATTCTCTTTATTTTTATCATTATTTGGTTTCTTTTGGAAGTAATTGTCCCTGTTATCAGTTTTAGCTCTTATGTAACTTTTTTCTACTAGTTCTCTTGGGTATCCTTTTTCCAAAAATCTTTCAATCATAGTTTGACTTTGCATATTAAAGTCCCGGATATTATTACAATTCCGCCTTAATCTTTTAAACTGTCCATAAGGGACATTTCTCTTCCAAGGTAAATAGTGGTTACTAGAAAATTCTAGGTAACTATTACAATCTATGGTTTTAAAATGATTTTTCGATTCAATCTTACCATCTTTAGATAGTGTTAGGTGTAGATCCAAAAAGACTACAGATTCAGTTTCTATAGAACTAAGAAAGGTAAGTCCCATATTATTGGTATTAAGATGTTGTATAAAGGATTCTGCTAGGGAAACCTCACCACTCCACAAAATAATCAGGTCATCAATGTACCGCCCATAGAACACCAGGTTTGCCCCATAGTTAGAGTCATAGATGTACTCTTGTTCAAATTTGCTCATATATAAATTTGCAAAACTAGGGGCAAACCTGGTGCCCATGGCGGTACCCCGTGTTTGTAAATAATATTCATCTTGAAAAAGAAAATAATTGTGCACCAAAATAAAAGAGATTAGTTGTAAAATAAATTGTTTTTGTAATTGTGGCATGTAAATATCATTTTCCAATACTTCTTGAATGGCTTTCAAGCCCATATTGTGGGGGATATTCGAATACAGTGAATTAACATCACTTGTTATCCATAGCCAATTTTTATTATTCTGAGGCAAATTGTTGAGTTTTGACAAAAGATCAGAAGAATCACAAATGTATGATTCCAGAGAAATAACATATTTTTGTAGGAAGGAATCAACGTATGCTGATACGTTGTCCGTCAAACTGCCAATTCCTGCTATAATAGGACGACCAGGAGGATTTTTTTGGTTTTTATGAATTTTTGGGAGGTGATAATAAAAAGCTTTGTTAGGCTTTATGGGAATCAAATATTCTCTTTCATTTTTGTTGATAATTCCCTCTTTAAATCCAAACTCAACAATGCCTCTTAGAATTTTGGTATAATCATCAGTGGGATCTGTTTTCAGTTTTTTGTAGTATTCTTTATCATCCAAAATATGTCTAGCTTCATTTAGGTAGTCTGAAAAATTCTGTAGTACTATGCCTCCCCCCTTATCCGCCTGGCGGATGACTAGTTCTTGATTCTTCTTAAGATTTTCTAATGCAACTTAAGAATTTGCCATTTGTTTTTGTTTTTTTATGACAAGACGTGTCGTACCCTTGATGATGGGCAGGACCTGTTTTGGGTAATAGTTAAGTCAGTTCTCCCCTTCTACTCTAGAGACGGATCTCTTTCTAGTTATTCCGGTCCAGGCAGAGCAGGTTCATCTATACCGTAGGACGGGCAGGACCTGTCGTAGGTTCTTCTGAATGGACTCTTGATGCTGGATCATATGGGTCCGGGGGTCCTAGAGGCCGGAGTTGAATTTTTCTTTCCATCTTTCTGGATTAGGTGACTTTTGGAGTCTTGTCCCGGTACTCTTCGCAGTGTCATTACACTGTTGGTGACTGGTCCAATAAGGGGAGAGGTTTCCCGGTCTTTTTTGGGTTAAGCAGGTCCACCGTTTTCTTCTGGAATATCGTTTGGATCCTAAGATTTTTGGGGGAGCGGATGGGGTTTAATGTGGCAGTAACCTGTTTCTAGATGTTGCAGTGACTCCCGAGTCTTGCCGGTTCTGGTTTTTCCAATGTCTGCTAGTAGACCTTTTGAGATTTGCTTCCTGCCGGTTATATCCTCAGAGGTGGACCTAGACCTGGGTTCTGGTGTTGGCACCAGGTTGGATCCTTTGGATGCTGCTTGGTCTGTCAAACAGGAAGGCTCTTTGTCTTAGAGCTTACGAAGTTAGAATTTCTTAATCGAATTCTGCCCTCTAATTCACCTTCAGGTCTTCGTTGGCGCTGTGGTGGGGGGTGATGGATTCAGCCCAGGCCGAGTCTTCGACATAGCATTGGGTTTTTGTCTTTGTCTTAGCATTCTTTTTGGCTTACCGGTTGGGGAATCGTTCTCCAGTGTTCGGTCCTGATCTTCTGGTGTTGGGGATTTTTATCCTAGTTCCCCTGGGGCAGTTTTGTCTCTTCTCTTCCCTGTCAGCAGGGTGAGAGTGTTTTCTGGAGTATGTGGTCTGGTCTTCTGGGTCCATGCCAGTTGGTGAGTGGATTATTTCTGAGTTAGTGAGTTCCTCCTGCGTAGTCGGGAGGGTCTCGAATTTGGTGGTGGGCAGAGGCCCACTACGGCTTTTTGTGAGATATTATATATATATATATATATATATATATATATATATATATATATATATATATATATATATATATATATATATTAGCCCTGACTACAAAGAAGCCTGTTTACATCAATCCATTCTTGGAGCGTGCTCTTCCGGAATGGATGTTTCTTACGATCATCAGGTTTGAATGTGTATCTGAGGAAAGCAGATCAAATTTCTCAGCTGAGGCCCGCAGGGCTAAGTGGCCTAAGGGATTAGTTCCCAGCCTAGCAAACTGTAAGCTTGGATTTTGAATCCTGCTGTGGCAGTTTTCTTAATTCTGAGATGGTCTATTTTAACCTTCTTTTCGGCCATGTCACTCTTTTTTCGAGGACGGCTCAATCCCATCGGGAGTGGACGTCAGTGTGAGTGTTGCTCCATTTTTGCCCGCGAGTTTGTAATCATGGTTTAGAGGCTCGCTGCCATGAGAGTTCCCTTGTTGTCAGGGTCTCTTTGCGTCTTGGGATCTTTTCTTCCAGGGCGAATTGGGAGGGGTTGCTTGGCCCTAGCCGAGAGTTTTTTGTTTTTTTTTTACAAAGGGTTTTGGTCCTTCCTTCAGCTCGTACCTGGTTCCTCGTCACCTGTTTCCGGCATGGTGGACTCCCTCTTTTTTGTCGGGTGGAGCTAGCTTGTCCTGACTCTTCTGGATCCTGGAGTATTCTTTTTGCCCTCTAGAATGAGCTGGTGAAGGGCTTGTCTAGCTAGTTGTTATCGAAGGGGCAGCCTGCAAGGATAGCCTGTTGGTTAGCTTAGCTGCCTGGCAAGCAGAAGGTTGCATATGGATACCAGCTGTGGTTCCTTTCTCTGGTATGTGTTTTCGCAAGCAGTTTTTGCTCTCTGTGCTCCAGTTCCAGGTTCATTGATCTTCCAGGTGTTCAGTTCTTTTTGCTAGGGCACTGCCTGCGGCAGGGCCGGCAAGTCAGTTCCTTGCACCTTTTGGGGTTGGATTAAGCCTTCAGGAGTTGCATCGGGTTACCTTTGTTGCTGTACAGGAGGTGGTCTTTGAATTCTTATTCAAGGACCTATTTCGTCTGTAGATTGTTTTTCTACGTGTCATAGTTTCTATGTTGCAATTTGCAGTACATTCTTCCTTATTGTGGTCTAATAAGGCTATCTGGGTTTATTCTTCCTAAGATTGTCATATACTGTGTCCAAATGGGAAGAGGTTATTCCTTATTGGGGAATCTTACCTTGAGGTTTCTGTCAGACTTCATCAGAATCAGGGGCGGAACTACAGGGGGTGCAGAGGGGTCGCAACTGCGACTGGGCCCCTGAGGTTGGGGGAACGGCTTAAAAAAAAAAATCGATAAAAAACTTTGACCTGCCACTGCCTGCACTGATGATATGTGAGTGTGACATGATGTTTCACTAGTGTCTTTGACTACAGGGGTTAGTGTTTCTGTTTTATCCATTGGTGTGTGTGTGTATTTATGCATGTGTGTGTATGTTTGTGGAACCATCCAATTACAGACCTTGTCACTACAGCATGGGGGGTAAACAGTGTCACTGTACAGTACCACTATATACAGTACGGGGGGGGGGCTGGACCATGTCACTGACTACTGTGGTCACTTTATAAAGTACTGGGGCGGGTAGAGTCAGGCCAGCCATTTCACTGGCAGCTTACAGACTGTGTCACTAACTCACTATATACAGTACTGATGGGTTAAATAGTGTCACTATATACA
Organism: Bombina bombina; assembly: GCF_027579735.1. NCBI lineage: Eukaryota > Metazoa > Chordata > Amphibia > Anura > Bombinatoridae > Bombina > Bombina bombina. The sequence goes on along the minus strand of NC_069501.1, from coordinate 804,273,145 downwards.
TTTAATAGGGGGTCAGACCATCTCACAGACTGTAGGCACACATGTAATCTGATTCACATTTTTTTTCTGTTTTAAATGTAAGAAAAAAAAAAGATATGTATCAAATTCACATTTTTTTGGGTGGGGGGGGGGGGCCTTCTTAGATTCTTGCACCTGGGCCCTGTGGTTTCTAGTTACGCCTCTGATCAGAATAGACCGTTTTTTTCCTTTTATGTTATTCATATCTGGGGAGTGCAAGGTTTTGGAAGCTGATTAACTTCCTACTTGTTGGTGGAGGAGTGTTTTTCGCTGGTTCTAGGAAACAGCGGGACACGAGCCTCCTCAGATGTTTATGGCTTGGTTAGAGTGCAGTGTCATACTTTTGGGTCTCTGACATGAGATCCTATGGTTCTGATTGTTGGACGGCTGCTTGGTCCTCCTTACATTCTTATTCTTTTTATTTTTTGCTTCTATCAAGGAAGCCTTTGGGAGTTTGGTTTTCTTGCAGGCTGTGGTGCCCTCAGGTTGGGCCGCCTCTTATTTGTTCCCTCCCATTAGCATTCAGTGTCCGCTGTAGCTTGGGTATAATTTCCCACAAGTAATGAATTCAGCTGTGGACTCTCCCTGTATTTTAAAGGAAATCATAAATTATGACTTACCAGATAATTTCCTTTCCTTCAATACAGGGAGAGTCCACAGCTCCTGCCCGTGCTCTCCGATGGGTGACCCTAAATTTAAGTTGTTTTCTTCTGGCACCTTTTTCACCCTAATATTTCTCCTACTATTCCTTGTTCCCTCGGCAGAATGACTGGGGGATGAGGGAAGTTGGGGAGGTATTTTAGCCTTTGGCTGGAGTGTAATGAATGCAGCTGTTGACTCTACCTGTATCGAAGGGAAGGAAATTATCTGGTAAGTCATAATTTATGTTTTTAAGCAGCTTTCTAATTTACTTCTATTATAAAGTTTTCTTCATTCTCTTGCAGCCGGACCATTTTTGGTTTAGCACCTGGGTAGTGCTTGCTGATTTGAACTGAATCATGAAAGGAAAAATGTGCGTTTTGTGTCCCTTTAACGGCAAATGACTCCAATTCACTTTACATATGTACACACATAAGACATATATATTTTATATTAGTAAATATGTATTTACAGATAGATATACACACATAAATACATATGTACATATTTGTGTGTGTGTATGTATGTATGTAGCGGTAATCATTCATGGTAAATCGTGATTGTGCTCAAGCAATCACGTTTACTTTGAACTCTTAATACGAGTGGTAAGCCCGATGTGCGCAAACCCTCGTGATAAACTCCTTATCGTTCGGGCACAAACGTTTGAGCTCCACTCATAATCTAGCCCTTAGTGTTTAATGTCCCTTTAATGAGCTCTGATTAATGAGCAGTGCATGTTGGATGTTCTTAAAGGGACAGTCAAGTTGTAATTTTAAACAACTTTCCAATGTACTTTTATCACCAATTTTGCTTTGTTCTCTTGGTATTCTTAGTTGAAAGCTCATATGCTAATTTCTTAGATCTTGAAGGGCGCCTCTAATCTAAATGCATTTTGATAGTTTTTCACCACTAGTGGGGCATTAGATCACGTTTTTCATATAGATAACATTGAGCTCATGCACGTGAATTTAACAGGGAGACATCTCTGATTGGCTAAAATGCAAGTCTGTCAAAAGAACTAAAATAATGGGGCAGTCTGCTGAGACTTAGATACAAGGTAATTTCAGAGGTAAAACGTGTATAATTATAACTGTGTTGGTTATGCAAAACTGGGGAATTGGTAATTCAGGGATTATCTATCTTTTAAAACAGCAAACATTCTGGTGTTGACTGTCCCTTTAACTCTGTGTAGATGTATATCTGTCTACTACTGAGCAGAAAGAAACAGATTTTGAAAACATGATACTGTAGAATACTTACATCCTAATTCAGGCTATTCCTCAAAGTTTTTTGCTTTCTGGCTCATTTTATTAAACATGTTTTTCCGTTTCATTTTTTTTTCTACAGATTGCATGAATTTGACGAGCAGGTTGCTGCAGTTCGTGAAGGGATGGCACGAGTTGTTCCTGTTCCCCTCCTTTCTCTCTTTACTGGTTATGAACTTGAAACTATGGTGTGTATCTTTACATTCTTATATTTCTATTCTTCGCTTCACACTTATTTGTGTTTCTTGAACAAACAATTCAGTGCTCACTTTAATAGGAACATTGATAAGAAACTGAAAAGTTTTAAACTTAAAACACGGTGTACAATTTAAAGCATACCTGATTTAAAACAACATAAATGTTGAGGCACAGCCTCTATTTTCTGATATAAATACTGTATGTAGATCCCAGTTTCTCTACATTTTTTGTTTATTCACAATTAAAAAGTTTTGGCATGGAGAGTCCACAAAACATTCTAATTACTAGTGGGATATTCACTCCTGGACAGCAGGAGGAGGCAAACAGCACTCCAGCAGAGCTATTAAGTATCACTTCCCTTACTCATAACCCCCAGTCATTCTCTTTGCCTTGATCACGGAGAATGGCGAAGATGGTGTCTGAAGATTTCTTTTAATCCTTTTATGGGTACTTTTCCCTGCAAACAAGGATTGGGGTTTAGCTCTGTCCATGCCAATCTTTTTAGTAAGAGTAATGGTGGCTATTAGCAGTTAGAAGACGGCATGGTGGTCTTTGCTTAAACTTCTAACATTATTGCTACCCCTATTATAGAAAGACTGGGTTGGTTACTCTGTTCTTTCTTTTCTATTGGTTCCTGGTAGAAATTGAGAAGTTGCCACACCATAGAAAACAGCTCCTGCCTGACAGAGCAGGATCCACAGGTAAGTGCTTTCCCTTCTAGGTTTGAAGGTACCGGCACTATTGGGGTTAAATTCTTGTGGAAAGCATTTTAATCCGTTTTAGGGGCACTGCATTTATGTGAAAAGAGGCATCATATTTTATTGGGGCTCAGAGATGGATAGTGTATGAAGTGTTTGACTGGTGTTTGTTCTAACTTTAACTTGTTGCAATCGCTGCTCAGCTCAGATTTTCAAAATCACTTTTTGCTGTGCTGCTGTCTGTTTTCACGCCATTTTTGTTTGGCGCAATTTAAAATAAAAAGATTTTTCATTGCGGTCACGTGACAGCTCCTCGGCACTTCCGGTTTTCGGCTTCTCTGTTCAGATCGGAGTTTGCCGCGGCATGTGTGGAAGTTGCAGTTTTCTCTGTCTAGAGTTGCAAGTGGATTTGGGCTGTTCTGGTAACAAGGTGGTGTATTTTGCTACCGGGTGTGTCCGGTTTTCTGTGCTAGTGGGATAGCAACTTCTGGAGGGGTGTAAGACGTCAGCAGAGCTGAGGGTTTTAGGTGCATCAGCTTTTCCAAAGGTTTCTGGTAAGCGAAAGAGGAAATCTAAACATATTTATTGTTAGTAAGGCTGACTCCGCTAAGGCTGCGTTTGTCAGTTTGTCTCAATTATCTGATGAGGATGATTCTTCAGTGGCTTCTGAGGGGTAATTGTCAGATTCTAATACTGTAGTGGCCAATTCTGCTATTTAGAGGGTATTAATGTCAGATTTGTTAGAATACCTTTAAGTTCTTTTGAAGGAGGTTCTTGCTACTTTGGAAGAATCCAAAGCATCTGTTGCGGAGAATCCAGAGAGTTCTAGTAAGCTAATAGGGTATATGATGTACCCTCATCTGTGGAAGTATTTCCAGTTCCAGACTGTATGGCAGATATTAGAACTCAGGAATGGGATAAATCAGGGATTCCTTTTTCCCTGTCCCCTTTTTTTAAAAAGATGTTTCCTGTTACTAATGCTATTCTTTATTCGTGGCGCACGGTGCCAAGGTAAAGGGAGCTATCTCTACTCTGGCTAAGAGAACTACTATTCTTATTAAAGATAGTTGTTCTTTCAAGGATCCCATGGATAAGAAGCTTGAGGCTTTTTTGAAGATGTACATTTATCAGGGATTACAGTGGCAACCTGTTGCTAGTATTGTTACAGTTGCGGAGGCAGCATCTTATCGGTGCGATGCCTTATCTAATCTTATCCTAGAAGAGACTTATATAGAGGAGGACAGGATCAAGGCTCTCAAACTAGCCAATACCTTTATTTGTGATGCCAACATGCAAGTTCTTAGGCTGGGTGCTAAGATTTCTATTTTTAATGTTTTAGCTTGCAGAGCTCTATGGTTAAAATCTTGGTCTGCAGATGTTACATCAAAGTCCAAGCTTTTATCTCTGCCTTATAAGGGTAAAACCTTTTTTGGACAAGGTCAGGCAGATAAAAATTCTGATATTACAGGTGGAAAGGGTTCTTTCCTACCTTTTGGGTAAAAAGAATAGACCTAAGGGTCGCCAGATTTCAAATTTTCATTCCTTTCATAGCTTTAAGGGACAGAAGTCTTCCTCTTCCAAGTCGGATCAATCCAGGTCTTCTTGGAGGTCCACTCAGCCTTGGAATAGGGGGAAGCAAGCCATGAAGCATTCAGTTGATTCTAAATCAAAATGAAGGGGCCGTCCCGATCCTGTAGTGGATCAAATGGGGGCACTCTTGGATACGCGATGTTCCAGATCCTTGGGCGATGATATAGTATCCCATGGTTACAGAATAGGGTTCAAATCTTGTTTTTTCAGGGGAAGTTTCCACCTGTCAAGGTTATCTGCGAACCAGATAAAGAGATAGTCCTTCTTAAACTGCATAAAGGACCTATCATCCCTTGGAGTGATTGTTCCAGTTCCTCTAGAGAAACAAGGTCTAGGATTCTATTCAAATCTATTTGTAGTTCCCAAAAAAAGCACTTTCCGTCCCATTCTGGACCTAAAGTGTCTTAACCAATTCCTCAAGGTTTCGTCCTATAAGATGGAGACCATCCGTTCTATTCTTCCTTTGGTCCAAAAGGGTCAGTTCATGATGACCATAGATCTGAAGGACACGTATCTTCATGTTCCTATTCACAGGGATCATTACCAGTATCTAAGGTTTGCCTTCAAAGACAAACATTTCCAGTTCGTTGCCATTCCTTTTGGCCTTGCTACAGCTCCCAGAATTTTTACAAAGGTTCTGGGGGCTCTTCTGGCAGTGGTGAGGTGCCAGGGTATTGCTGTGGCGCCTTATCTAGACGAAATTCTAGTTCAAGCGCCATCTTTTCATCTAGCAAAATCTCATACCGAGATGTCTATTCTACGTTCCCACGGGTGGAAAGTGAATCTGGGAAAGAGTTCCTTTGTTCCAGATACAAGGGTGTGTTTCTTGGAAACAATCATAGATTCCCTGTCCGTGAAGATTTTTCTAACGGCCATCAGAAAATCTAAACTTCATGTTTCTTGCCTGTCTCTCCAGTCTATTTGTCCATCTGTGGCTCAATGCATGGAGGACTGATGGGTGCCTCCATGGATATCATTCCTTTTGCTCAGTTCCATCTGAGACCTCTGCAACTATGCATGCTCAGTCAATGGAACGGGGACCATTCAGATCTCTCACAGAAGATAAATTTGGATTCCCCAACAAGAGTGTCTCTCTCGCTCTCTCATAGTGGATTTCACAGGGCCATCCATCTCAGGGCACATGCTTCCTGAGGCCTTCCTGGGTGATTGTGACCATGGACGCCAGCCTATTGGGCTGGGGAGCAGTTTGGGGGTTTCTTAAAAGCACAGGGTCTGTGGACTCCAGAGGAGTCGTCTCTTCCAATAAACATCTTGGAGTTGAGAGCAATTTTCTATGCTTTAATAGCTTGGTCTCAACTTGCTTTGGTCCAATTTATCAGATTTCAGTCGGACATCATCACCTCGGTGGCCTACATCAATAACCAGGGAGGAACTCAGAGTTCCTTGGCAAAGGAAGAGGTGACTTGCTTTCTCCAGTGGGCGGAGTTTCACGATTGCCATCTCTATGCCATCCACATACCAGGGGTGGACAACTGGGAGGCAGATTTTCTGAGCAGGCAGACTTTTCATCCCGGAGAGTGGGCTCTCCACCCAGGAGTTTCAACAGTGATAATTCTCAGGTGCGGGGTTCCGGAGTTGGATCTGATGGCAACTCTTCAAAACACCAAGCTTCCAAAGTACGGTTCAAGGTCAAGAGATCCTCAAGCCGTTCTGGTAGATGCTCTAGCGGTTCCTTGGAGCTTTAATCTAGCATACCTTTTTCCTCGGTTTGCGTTGCTTCCACGAGTAATTGCTTGCATCACACAGGAGAGAGCTTCTGTAATTCTAATAGCTCCTGCATGGCCTCACAGGATCTGGTTTCCGGATCTGGTGACAATGTCATCTCTAACGCCATGGAGGTTACCTTTCAGGAAGGACCTTCTACTTGAGGGTCCCTTTGTTTATCCAAATCTGATTTCTCTGAAGCTGACTGCTTGGAGATTGAACATCTAAGTTTGACTAGACATGGCTTCTCTGAGAAAGTCATAGATACTATTCTTCAGGCTCGTAAAACTGGTTACTCACAGAATTTACCATAGGGTATGGTGTAAATACCTTCATTGGTGTGATTCAAAGGGTTTTTCTTGGAACTTAGTAAGGGTTCCTCAAATTTTGGTTTTTCAGCCTGATGAAGGGTTTGTCAGTCAGTACTTTGAAAGGTCAGATTTCTACACTGTCTATTCTTCTGCATAAACATCTGGCAGTTCTGCCAGATGTTCAGTCTTTTGTTCAGGCCTTGGTCAGAATCAGGCCTGTGTTTAAATCTGTTGCTCACCCTTTGAGCCTTAACCTTGTTCTTAGAGTTTTGCAGCAGGCTCCGTTTGAGCCGATGCATTCTGTTAATATTACATTTTTATCTTGGAAGGTTTTGTTTCTTCTTGCTATTTCTTTTGCTCGCAGAGTTTCCGAACTTTCGGCTCTGCAGTTTGATTTCCCTAACCTTATTTTTCATGCTGATAAGGCGGTCCTTCCCTAATGTAGTGTCGGATCACAAGATTAATCCGGAAATAATTGTTCCCTCTTTTTGTCCTAACCCTTCTTCCCAGAAGGAACTTCTTTTGCATAACTTAGATGTTGTGCATGCTCTTAAATTTTATCTTCAAGCAACTAAAGATTTTCGGCAGACTTCTGCCCTGTTTGTTGTTTTCTCTGCTAAGCGTAGGTGTCAGAAGGCCACTTCTACCACTCTTTCCCTCTGGTTGAGAAGTGTTATCCGTTTAGCTTATGAGACAGCTGGACAGCAGCCTCCTGAGATAATTACGGCTCATTCCACTAGAGCTGTTTCTTCTTCATGGGCTTTCAATAATGAAGCTTCTGTGGAGCAAATCTGTAAGGCGGCCACTTGGTCCTCCATACATACTTTTTCCAAATTCTACAAATTTGATACTTTTGCCTCAGCTGAGGCTTCTTTTGGGAGAAAAGTTCTTCAAGCGATGGTGCCTTCAATTTAGGTCCGCCTGTCTTGTTTTCCCTCCCTATTCATTCTGTGTCCTCTAGCTTTTGTATTGGCTTCCACTAGTAATTAGAATGTTTTGTGGACTCTCCCTGCCATAGGAAAGAAAACAAAATTTATGCTTACCTGATAAATTTATTTCCGTGCATGGAGAGTCCACAACCCGCCCTTATTCTATTTAAGACGTCAGTTTTTTTTGTATAGTCCTCAGGCACCTCTATACCCTTGTGTTATCTTCTGTTTCCCTTCGGCCGAATGACTGGGAGTCTGCTGGGGTGCTCTTTGCCTCCCCCTGCTGGCCAGGAGTGAATATCCCACTAGTAATTAGAATATTTTGTGACCTCTCCATGCCCGGAAATAAATACATTTATCAGGTAAGCATACATTTTGTTTTTCCAGCCAAAGCTGCAAATAACTTGTTAGTGCTATAATAGCGATGCTGTTGAAGAAACATGAAGGACACTAGCACAGATGTGCTATAGCTGCAAATGTAAACTGTAATCTGTATACTTTATCTGGGTTTAATTTTTGACTATACTTCACTTAAAAAAAAAAAAAAAATCTTCATTATACTTTTAGTCTACTGTCAGAATTCTACACATGGATTATGTGCACTAAGCAGTCTGTTCTCTCTAGGTCTGTGGCAGCCCTGATATTCCACTTCACCTGCTGAAATCTGTAGCAACCTACAAAGGCATTGAGCCAACTGCATCTCTTATCCAGTGGTTTTGGGAGGTGATGGAGTCTTTTTCTAACACTGAACGTTCGCTCTTCCTTCGGTTTGTGTGGGGCAGAACGAGGCTTCCTAGAACAATTGCAGACTTTAGAGGAAGGGATTTTGTCATTCAGGTATTGTTTGCAGTATCTTTTATAAATCACATTTTTCACACAAATTAATCATGTACACTGAGCATATGTGTATATCGTAGATTACATGAACTAACTGTCGGTTTTTTAAAAGTGGAATATTGCTAATTGCTGCATTTTTGCAGCACTAAGATGACTCTAAACTTGGTGCATATGTAGAGTAGTTTAATGGGCATTAGACACCCATGCACCGCCCTGTTTTATGGGTGCCACCATTTTGGAACCTTGGTTACACTGCAGGTACCGGAATGAAAGTTACTGCTCATGTGCAAGCACATCAGCACTGGAATAATGCTAAAGGTACATTTCAACAGTAGCACCCATGACTACAGTAATAACCTCAATACTATGCTTATTTGTATTTAGTGTCTGATGTCCCTTTTTAATATATTTGTAAAAGATCTGAATACCTAAATGCCTACAATATTTGGATTATGCATTATATTTCATATTGATGCTGACCTGTATTGTAGATTATCTCAATATGTGTTTATTTCTGGTTGTCAGGAGTGCAGTTTGTTCTAAAAAGATTTCTTGAGTAGTTATTTATGTAACAATGTTGTCTTTGTTTTTTATTTATGTCTCACTTTGTGTTATTTTTAAACAGGTTTTGGATAAGTATAACCCCCCGGACCATTTTCTCCCAGAATCCTATACCTGTTTTTTCCTGCTGAAGCTTCCCAGATATTCTTGCAAGCAGGTACTTGAGGAAAAACTAAAATATGCCATTCACTTCTGCAAATCTATAGACACTGACGACTATGCACGGATTGCACTAACTGGAGAGCCAGCAGCAGATGACAGCAGCGATGACTCTGACAATGAAGATGCTGATTCTTTTGCTTCAGACTCTACACAGGACTACCTAACTGGACATTAATAGAGCTGAGGCAAAGGATCCCAGCAAATGAAATCTCTGTTGCACTGAGGACCACGTTATAAGGGAAGCTGGCAATCCAAAGCTAGTAGTAGACATTACACGAAGACTGAAGGTTGATTTTAAAACTACATTTAAGAGCTGCGTGGGTGCCTATCCCTAATTATTCTGCACTGCACTTACATTGTGTTTTATTAAGTGTTGTAAATGTTTATTAAAGGTGCAGTGTCAAAAGCAAAATAAGGCAGCACAGCCTTTTAATTGTGAGTGCAATAGTTTTTTTTTTTTTTGGTGTTTTTTTCCTTTTCCTATTTAGTGTTGTATATTGTGTATTTTCTTGATGAATTCAAATAATGTTACTGCAAAACAGAATAGTATTAATTGTTTTCATTTCACTTTGCTAGCAGATTGCTAATCAAAATATTTTTTTCGAATTTTACCAGTGTTCCCTAAAAAGTTACATGTGTATAAAGCAAGACAGGATGTTGCCCTTCCTGTTGTATCATTTGTCCACGTTGTATATTTTAGTTTCTGTAATCTACATCTTAAACAGACTCCTGTGACCGTTCTTACTGTTCATGGGTAATGTATATAATTAAGATTAGTGTGTGTATGAATATATGTATGTGTGTATATATATATATATATATATATATATATATATATATATATATATATTCCCACAATAAAAAAAAAATGTCACACGCAGTATGACCAATACTTTTTCTTTTTTTTTCTCTTTTTTTTTTTTTGTGGTGAGCAGAATAAAAAGTGCCCGCAGCTCTGTGTTTGTCTGTTAGAATGATCCATTTTTTATTATCTGACATTTATAAAACAGCATGTCACCCCCATGAACAAGTATGCAGATAAGTTGTTTTGACCTTGGCTAAGGCTTTTATTGTTTTCTGATTGAGGTTTCTTCAAAAAATAGGTTGAGAATTGTTTTTCTTTCATACAGGTGGTAAGAGTCCACATTCTTTTGGCATAGATTCCCAAACCCCAGATCTCTATAAAACCCCTCCCACCTCACATTTACTACTGTCTTTATTTTGCCTCTACTGGAGGTGGTTGAAGAATGAAGATGTAGATTTCTTTACATAGATGGGTTTTCAGTTTATGTTGAGGCCCGAGTTCCCCTCTGAGTACGGTGCTTGTCAGAGAGATGTATATGGGGTATGGTTTGTGGCTCCTTTTCCACCTCATGGGAAATCTGTCACAGACACTCAATAATTGATTGCAGGGACTTGTATTTTGCCTCCTTCTATGGATCATCAATACACCCCTCTTCCATAACCTCTGCTGATATGTTTCAGTACTGGTTTTGCTGTCTACTGATTGTTTGCTGGTGAATGAGTGTCTAATTTTTAAACATTTAGATACTCTATAGCCTTATTATGGGCACTTATAGTGTGTGTGTGTTTATTTATAGCTAGTAAGTGCACTCTCACCTAATCAATCAACTGCCAGGGTGCAAGCAAAATAGAATCCAAATCACAAAAAGGCAAAGGCTTGCACTCTCTGGTCTTTAGTGAATCAAACAGAGTTTACTGTGTCATTTTTGGGATGACTCTCCCCTTCTCCCCTTTTCTGATATATATATATATATATATATATATATATATATATATATATATATATATATATATATATATATATATATATATATATATATATCAGAGTTTAACTATCCCTCCCAGTATTGTCTTGCCTTGTCAAGGAGTAGGCATGGATTGAGATGCTACTGAATTATATAAAGATTTAAGCTTCACTCCTTCAGTGGACACTTCCTAGAAGAGAAGGTTGTAGGAGGGGATGTTTGTGCGTTTGTTCTTCCCCTTGTTTGGGTTGAGTCCCAAACTAGCCAGTGTGTGTCGCAGGGAAGTTCCTTTGCCTCTGTCTGTTTGGCCCGACATTGCACTTTTTTCTTATATCTGTCCTCTGTTACAGGTCAGAACAGTTGTGAAGAAACCTGGCAGGGACGGCTCTGGTGAGGGTAAGTACCTTCCTGGGGCCATATCCTTTCCTGAGAGGGCACTCAGTGAGTGCAGGGTAAATAACTGTACTGCTATGTTACCTCCCTTGCACTTAGTGCTGGGATTGTGTGCTACCTACAGGACCAGCTTTAATATGCTGCTCTAATATTCCTAAAACTGTCGGCCTCTCATACAGGGGCTATGTTTTTAGAGAAAGTGTGTGGGGGTGTTTTATGCTGTTTGTGTTTTGGCAAACTTTCCCTTTTGTAATCCCCATTTCTAGGATAGATGAGGTGTGTTGGTGTTCCGTTTACACTTAGCGGAATTAGTTATTTATTATATACAGACTTCGGTTTCAGTGCTCGCCATGAGTGTGGAGCACTGAGCTAACATGCTGTATTTTTTTTTATCGAGGGAGGCAGAGAATTTATTTCCTGCCAGGAAGTTCTCTGGCGTGCTTTCGTATACACCTTCACTCTATCTAGAGTACCCTGTCAGGTGGCGACAGCTTAGTTTTGCCGTGACAACTGCTCAGTACTATCCGGTTTCAGGAGGTGGTAAGCTCTTACACCAGAGTCTGGATAGCTAGTTGTAATTTCATGAGCATAAATCAGTTTACCGTGTACTAAATGTTTTGGGAACTTGTTTGAAATTGCGCAAATGGATCCCTCTGGGATTGCAGCCATCAGGGAGGTTCCCCATAAGAAGGAATCCTCAAACATATTGTTTCCCCTTGAGGTGTTTATTATGCAAAGCAGCTACTGTGTGCTCACTTGCTCAGCTTTTTGTTCCGTGCCTAGCATCAGTTTTCCAGAACCATTTTCAAGCTCCAGGTCCTGCTCCTCAGGTGGAATCCCCTCCAGTTTCTGTCACTCATGGTGGTGTGACTGCTTTGGCTCCACAGTTTAAAGCCCAACTACAGTTTGGTTTCTCAGGCTATTGCTGCTATCCCGCCTGCAAGTAAGTACAAGTGCCATTTAAAAAATGTTTCCAGTTCTTCCTCCAAGGGCAATTCCTCTGTTAGCCCGTCATTAGTTAGACAAGCAAATGAGTCCTATCTGGACAGATCTTCGTCAGCATCAGACAGAGAGGTGTTATCTGAGGATTCTTCCCCACACTCTTATAAGGAGTCTGAGGATGTTACTTTCGAATTTACTATGGATAATTTACGAGCTTTACTTAAAGGGACATTATACACTCATTTCTTTCATGTAATTAACAAGAGTCCATGAGCTAGTGACGTATGGGATATACATTCCTACCAGGAGGGGCAAAGTTTCCCAAACCTTAAAATGCCTATAAATACACCCCTCACCACACCCACAAATCAGTTTTTACAAACTTTGCCTCCAAGGGAGGTGGTGAAGTAAGTTTGTGCTAGATTCTACGTTGATATGCGCTCCGCAGCAAGTTGGAGCCCGGTTTTCCTCTCAGCGTGCAGTGAATGTCAGAGGGATGTGAGGAGAGTATTGCCTATTGAATGCAGTGATCTCCTTCTACGGGGTCTATTTCATAAGGTTCTCTGTTATCGGTCGTAGAGATTCATCTCTTACCTCCCTTTTCAGATCGACGATATACTCTTATATTTACCATTTCCTCTACTGATTCTCGTTTCAGTACTGGTTTGGCTTTCTACAAACATGTAGATGAGTGTCCTGGGGTAAGTAAGTCTTATTTTCTGTGACACTCTAAGCTATGGTTGGGCACTTTATTTATAAAGTTCTAAATATATGTATTCAAACATTTATTTGCCTTGACTCAGAATGTTCAACTTTCCTTATTTTCAGACAGTCAGTTTCATATTTGGGATTATGCTTTAATTATCATATTTTTTCTTACCTCAAAAATTTGACTTTTTCCCTGTGGGCTGTTAGGCTCGCGGGGGCTGAAAATGCTTCATTTTATTGCGTCATTTTTGGCGCGGACTTTTTTGGCGCAAAAATTCATTTCCGTTTCCGGCGTCATACGTGTCGCCGGAAGTTGCGTCATTTTTTGACGTTATTTTGCGCCAAAAATGTCGGCGTTCCGGATGTTGCGTCATTTTTGGCGCAAAAAGCATTTAGGCGCCAAATAATGTGGGCGTCTTTTTTGGCGCCAAAAAATATGGGCGTCGCTTTTGTCTCCACATTATTTCAGTCTCATTTTTCATTTGCTTCTGGTTGCTAGAAGCTTGATGTTTGGCATTTTTTTCCCATTCCTGAAACTGTCTTATAAGGAATTTGATCTATTTTGCTTTATATGTTGTTTTTTCTCTTACATATTGCAAGATGTCTCACGTTGCATCTGAGCCAGAAGATACTACAGGAAAACCTCTGCCTGCTGGATCTACCAAAGCTAAGTGTATCTGCTGTAAACTTTTGGTAGCTATTCCTCCAGCTGTTGTTTGTATTAAATGTCATGACAAACTTGTTAATGCAGATAATATTTCCTTTAGTGATGTACCATTGCCTGTTGCAGTTCCCTCAACATCTAAGGTGCAGAATGTTCCTGATAACATAAGAGATTTTGTTTCTGAATCCATAAAGAAGGCTTTGTCTGTTATTTCTCCTTCTAGTAAACGTAAAAAGTCTTTTAAATCTTCTCTTTCTACAGATGAATTTTTAAATGAACACCATCATTCTGATTCTTTGGACTCTTCTGGTTCAGAGGATTCTGTCTCAGAGATTGATGCTGATAAATCTTCATATTTATTTAAGATGGAATTTATTCGCTCTTTACTTAAAGAAGTACTAATTGCTTTAGAAATAGAGGATTCTAGTCCTCTTGATACTAATTCTATACGTTTAGATAAGGTTTTTAAAGCTCCTGCGGTTATTCCAGAAGTCTTTCCTGTTCCTAATGCTATTTCTGCAGTAATTGCTAAGGAATGGGATAGATTGGGTAATTCATTTACTCCTTCTAAACGTTTTAAGCAATTATATCCTGTTCCGCCTGACAGGTTAGAATTTTGGGACAAAATCCCTAAAGTTGATGGGGCTATTTCTACCCTTGCTAAACGTACTACCATTCCTACATCAGATGGTACCTCGTTTAAGGATCCTTTAGATAGAAAAATTGAATCTTTTCTAAGAAAAGCTTATCTATGTTCAGGTAATCTTCTTAGACCTGCTATATCATTGGCTGATGTTGCTGCAGCTTCAACTTTTTGGTTGGAAACTCTAGCGCAACAAGTAACAAATCGTGATTCTCATGATATTATTATTCTTCTCCAGCATGCTAATAATTTCATCTGTGATGCCATTTTTGATATTATTAGAGTTGATGTTAGATTTATGTCTCTGGCTATCTTAGCCAGAAGAGCTTTATGGCTTAAGACTTGGAATGCTGATATGGCTTCTAAATCAACTCTACTTTCCATTTCTTTCCAGGGAAACAAATTATTTGGTTCTCAGTTGGATTCTATTATTTCAACTGTTACTGGTGGGAAAGGAACTTTTTTACCACAGGATAAAAAGTCTAAAGGTAAAAACAGGGCTAACAATCGTTTTCGATCCTTTCGTTTCAACAAAGAACAAAAGCCTGATCCTTCGTCCTCAGGAGCAGTTTCAGTTTGGAAACCATCTCCAGTCTGGAATAAATCCAAGCCTGCTAGAAAGGCAAAGCCTGCTTCTAAGTTCACATGAAGGTACGGCCCTCATTCCAGTTCCGCTGGTAGGGGGCAGGTTACGTTTTTTCAAAGAAATTTGGATCAATTCTGTTCACAATCTTTGGATTCAGAACATTGTTTCAGAAGGGTACAGAATTGGTTTCAAGATGAGACCTCCTGCAAAGAGATTTTTTCTTTCCCATGTCCCAGTAAATCCAGTGAAAGCTCAAGCATTTCTGAATTGTGTTTCAGATCTAGAGTTGGCTGGAGTAATTATGCCAGTTCCAGTTCCGGAACAGGGGATGGGGTTTTATTCAAATCTCTTCATTGTACCAAAGAAGGAGAATTCCTTCAGACCAGTTCTGGATCTAAAATTATTGAATCGCTATGTAAGGATACCAACGTTCAAGATGGTAACTGTAAGGACTATATTGCCTTTTGTTCAGCAAGGGAATTATATGTCCACAATAGATTTACAGGATGCATATCTGCATATTCCGATTCATCCAGATCATTATCAGTTCCTGAGATTCTCTTTTCTAGACAAGCATTACCAATTTGTGGCTCTACCGTTTGGCCTTGCTACAGCTCCAAGAATTTTCACAAAGATTCTCGGTGCCCTTCTGTCTGTAATCAGAGAACAGGGTATTGTGGTATTTCCTTATTTGGACGATATCTTGGTACTTGCTCCGTCTTTACATTTAGCAGAATCTCATACGAATCGTCTTGTGTTGTTTCTTCAAGATCATGGTTGGAGGATCAATTTACTAAAAAGTTCTTTGATTCCTCAAACAAGGGTAACCTTTCTGGGTTTCCAGATAGATTCAGTGTCCATGACTCTGTCTTTAACAGACAAGAGACGTCTAAAATTGATTACAGCTTGTCGAAACCTTCAGTCACAATCATTCCCTTCGGTAGCCTTATGCATGGAAATTCTAGGTCTTATGACTGCTGCATCGGACGCGATCCCCTTTGCTCGTTTTCACATGCGACCTCTTCAGCTCTGTATGCTGAACCAATGGTGCAGGGATTACACGAAGATATCTCAATTAATATCTTTAAAACCGATTGTTCGACACTCTCTAACGTGGTGGACAGATCACCATCGTTTAATTCAGGGGGCTTCTTTTGTTCTTCCGACCTGGACTGTAATTTCAACAGATGCAAGTCTCACAGGTTGGGGAGCTGTGTGGGGATCTCTGACGGCACAAGGAGTTTGGGAATCTCAGGAGGTGAGATTACCGATCAATATTTTGGAACTCCGTGCAATTTTCAGAGCTCTTCAGTTTTGGCCTCTTCTGAAGAGAGAATCGTTCATTTGTTTTCAGACAGACAATGTCACAACTGTGGCATACATCAATCATCAAGGAGGGACTCACAGTCCTCTGGCTATGAAAGAAGTATCTCGAATTTTGGTTTGGGCGGAATCCAGCTCCTGTCTAATCTCTGCGGTTCATATCCCAGGTGTAGACAATTGGGAAGCGGATTATCTCAGTCGCCAAACGTTGCATCCGGGCGAATGGTCTCTTCACCCAGAGGTATTTCTTCAGATTGTTCAATTGTGGGGGCTCCCAGAGATAGATCTGATGGCCTCTCATCTAAACAAGAAACTTCCCAGGTATCTGTCCAGATCCCGGGATCCTCAGGCGGAGGCAGTGGATGCATTATCACTTCCTTGGAAGTATCATCCTGCCTATATCTTTCCGCCTCTAGTTCTTCTTCCAAGAGTAATCTCCAAGATTCTGAGGGAATGCTCGTTTGTTCTGCTAATAGCTCCGGCATGGCCTCACAGGTTTTGGTATGCGGATCTTGTCCGGATGGCATCTTGCCAGCCATGGACTCTTCCGTTAAGACCAGACCTTCTGTCACAAGGTCCTTTTTTCCATCCGGATCTGAAATCCTTAAATTTAAAGGTATGGAGATTGAACGCTTGATTCTTGGTCATAGAGGTTTCTCTGACTCCGTGATTAATACTATGTTACAGGCTCGTAAATCTGTATCTCGAGAGATATATTATAGAGTCTGGAAGACTTATATTTCTTGGTGTCTTTCTCATCATTTTTCTTGGCATTCTTTTAGAATACCGAGAATTTTACAATTTCTTCAGGATGGTTTGGATAAGGGTTTGTCCGCAAGTTCTTTGAAAGGACAAATCTCTGCTCTTTCTGTTCTTTTTCACAGAAAGATTGCTATTCTTCCTGATATTCATTGTTTTGTACAAGCTTTGGTTCGTATAAAACCTGTCATTAAGTCAATTTCTCCTCCTTGGAGTTTGAATTTGGTTCTGGGAGCTCTTCAAGCTCCTCCGTTTGAACCTATGCATTCATTGGACATTAAATTACTTTCTTGGAAAGTTTTGTTCCTTTTGGCTATCTCTTCTGCTAGAAGAGTTTCTGAATTATCTGCTCTTTCATGTGAGTCTCCTTTTCTGATTTTTCATCAGGATAAGGCGGTGTTGCGAACTTCTTTTTGAATTTTTACCTAAAGTTGTGAATTCCAACAACATTAGTAGAGAAATTGTGGTTCCTTCATTATGTCCTAATCCTAAGAATTCTAAGGAGAAATCATTGCATTCTTTGGATGTTGTTAGAGCTTTGAAATATTATGTTGAAGCTACGAAATCTTTCCGTAAGACTTCTAGTCTATTTGTTATCTTTTCCGGTTCTAGGAAAGGCCAGAAAGCTTCTGCCATTTCTTTGGCATCTTGGTTGAAATCTTTAATTCATCTTGCCTATGTTGAGTCGGGTAAAACTCCGCCTCAAAGAATTACAGCTCATTCTACTAGGTCAGTATCTACTTCCTGGGCGTTTAGGAATGAAGCTTCGGTTGACCAGATCTGCAAAGCAGCAACTTGGTCTTCTTTGCATACTTTTACTAAATTCTACCATTTTGATGTATTTTCTTCTTCTGAAGCAGTTTTTGGTAGAAAAGTTCTTCAGGCAGCGGTTTCAGTTTGAATCTTCTGCTTATGTTTTTTGTTAAACTTTATTTTGGGTGTGGATTATTTTCAGCAGGAATTGGCTGTCTTTATTTTATCCCTCCCTCTCTAGTGACTCTTGTGTGGAAAGATCCACATCTTGGGTAGTCATTATCCCATACGTCACTAGCTCATGGACTCTTGTTAATTACATGAAAGAAAACATAATTTATGTAAGAACTTACCTGATAAATTCATTTCTTTCATATTAACAAGAGTCCATGAGGCCCACCCTTTTTTGTGGTGGTTATGATTTTTTTGTATAAAGCACAATTATTCCAATTCCTTATTTTATATGCTTCGCACTTTTTCTTATCACCCCACTTCTTGGCTATTCGTTAAACTGATTTGTGGGTGTGGTGAGGGGTGTATTTATAGGCATTTTAAGGTTTGGGAAACTTTGCCCCTCCTGGTAGGAATGTATATCCCATACGTCACTAGCTCATGGACTCTTGTTAATATGAAAGAAATGAATTTATCAGGTAAGTTCTTACATAAATTATGTTTTTTTCTTTGCATAAATGTTTTGTAGATAATCTATTTATATAGCCCATAAAGTTTTTTTTTTAAATTAATGTATAGTTTTGCTTATTTTTAAATAACATTGCTCTGATTTTCAGACTCCTAACCAAGCCCCAAAGTTTTATGTGAATACGCTCGACTACCTACTCCAGCTTGCTCCTGTTTGTGTAAAGGGTCTTTTCATATGCAAAAGAAGGGGGAGGGGGGGAGTGTCTTATTTGCCACTTGCAGTGGGCTTTCCAGCTACCTTTTCAACAGAGCCAAACTGACAGCTTCTAAGTAAGTTTTTAAACAGTTTTATACTGGATTTTTATTTCTGTATCTGTGCATATTATTCTTTATAGTAGTGTCTATTACATGCAGTTATATGAAAATGAGTGTATACTGTCCCTTTAAGGAGGTTTTAAAGACTCTGGAAGTTAAGGATACTAGCCAGGCAGAAGCTAAACCACTGCAAACATTGGTTTTGATTTTTAAGCTTTAGGCAAAATATCCTGAAACTTTCCCTGTTACTTCTCTGGTTGCTGAAAATATTTCTAAAGAGTGGGACAAGCCGGGAGTGCCGTTTTCTCCTTCTCCAAATTTTAAGAAATTGTTCCCAGTCTCCGATTCTTTTCTGGAATTATGGGGAACTGTTCCCAAGATAGATGGGGCTATTTCTACTCTTACCATGATAACTACTATCACTTTTGACAATACCACTTCCTTCAAGGATCCTATGGACCATAAGTTAGAAAGCTATCTGAGAAGAGCTTTCTTACAGGGTGGTCACAGGTGCAGCTGGGTTTTAGTGTAATTCTCTTTCCGTATTAATTTTGGAGGAATCCTCATTGAAGGAAATATAGGAACGTATTAGATTTCTTAAATCTGCTAATTCGCTCATCTGTGATGCTGTTGTGCATATTATCCACATTGATGCAAAGAATACTGCTTTGGCGGCCTTAGCCAGAATGGCTATTTGACTTAAAGGACCAGTAAAAACAGTAGATTTGCATAATCAACAAATACATGATAAAAAGGCAATGCAATAGCACTTAGTGTAAACTTCAAATGATTATTAGATTTTATTATGACAAATTACAAAGTTTCAAAGTCTTTTTCCACTCCCCCTGTATCATGTGACAGCTATCAGCCAATCACAAATGCATATATGTATGTTCTGTGAATTCTAGCACATGCTCAGTAGGAGGAGCTGGTGACTCAAAAAGTGTAAATATAAAAAGACTGTGTACATTTTGTTAAAGGAAGTAAATTGGAAAGTTGTTTAAAATTGCTGCTCTATCTGAATCATGAAAGTTTAATTTTGACTTATGTCCCTTTAAGTCTTGGTCTATGGATATGGTGTCTAAGTCTAGACTTCTATCCCTGGCTTTTAAGGGTAAGACGCTATTTGGCTCAGGTTTAGATTCGATTTCGTCCCTCAAAACAGAACAGAGATAAAAGACCTAGCTCTTCTTCAAAGCCGGAGTCCTCCAGACCTTCTTGGAGGACTGAACCCAGTATGGTCAAAACATAAGCAGTTCAAGAAGCCTGCAGACGCAAAGTCTGTATGAAGGTGCCGCCCACGATCCAGACTCGTCGCCGGTAGGGGGCAGTCTATCTCTTTTTCAGGAGGCCTGGCCACGATCGATCCAGGACCTAAGGGTTATGGAAATTGTGTCCCAGGTTTACAGAATCTGCTTCAAGACTCACCCTCTTTCAGGGTGGTTTATTCTGTCTCATCTTTCCAAATGAGAAGACAAGAGAAGGGCTTTTCTTTACTGTGTTCAGGACCTGTAGGATGTGGGGGGTCATTTTACTAGTTCCCCATGACATCGGACATGCTTTTATTCAAATTGTTCATTGTTTCAAAGAAAGAGGGTACTTTTCGCCCTATTTTGGACTTGAAGTTTCTGAACAACTTTCTAAGAGTTCCCCCGTTCAAGATGTAAACCATGCGGTCGATACCCCCTTTAGTCCTTCAGGGCCAGTTCATGTCTAATATAGATCTGAAGGATGCGTACCTTCACATTCCAGTACATCGGGATCATCACTGATTTCCTTTTGTTTGCCTTTCTGGACAAACACTGTCAGTTTTCAGTTCTACCATTTGGCCTGTCTACTGCTCCCACAATTTTGTCCTGGGAGCCCTTCTATCTGTGATCCGTTCTCAGGGAGTAGCTGTGGCTCCTTGCCTGGATGATATCTTGGTTCAAGCTCTTTTCCTTTAGCCGTGGCACATACAGAATGTCTACTGTGTTTTCTCCACAATCATGGTTGGAAGATACATGTAGACAAAAGCCGTTTCCCAGCACGAGAGTAACATTCTTGGGAGTCATCATAGACCCTTTAGAGATGTTTTTTTTTTCATGGACCAACGTTGTCAAAAGCTTCAATCGGCCTGTCAACAGTTGCAGTCCCAACCTTCACCTTCAGTAGCTCAGGGTATGGAAGTTGTGGGTTTTAGGGTCATGGCTTCCGATGCGATTCAGGTTGCAATGTTTTATTTGCTGCATCCCTTACAACTCTGCATGCTCCGTCAATGGAATGGAGACCATTCAGACCTTTAAGTGATCCATCTAGACATTTCCACCAGACAGTCTCTATCTTGGTGGACATCCCCAGATCTTTTGTTGTGGGGCCTGGTGTTCCATCGATTTCAGCCATCCACATTCCAGGAGTGGACAACGGGTAAGCAGACTACTTGAGTCGTAAGTCGTTTCATCTGAGGAAATGGTCTCTTGATCAGGAGATGTTCGATCAGTTGATTGTTCACTGGGGACAATAGATCTCATGGTATTGTGATTAAACCACAAACTTCCTCTCTACGGCTCCAGAGCAAGGTATCCTCAGGCAGAGCTGATGGATGCTCTGACTGCTCCATGGCACTATCCTCTTTCCTCCGATAGTCCTCTGATCCAGGGAGGTGGCTTGTCTCAAACAGGAAAGAGTTTAGTAAATCCTGGTGGCTCCAGCGTGGCCTCGGTGGAGGTGGTATGCAGACCTGATCAGAATGTCCAGCACACCTCCATGGCGTCTTCCTCTTCAACATGATTTGCTCGTCCAGGGTCCGTTCTTTTTTCAAAAGTCAGTGATTGATACTTTGATTCAGGCTCATGATCCTGATGTTCAAATAAAGGGGTTTCTTGGCATTCTGTGAGAAATCCTCTGATTTTGCAGTTTCTGCAAGAGGGCTTGGATAAGGGTCTATTGACTAGCTCCATTAAATGGACAGTCTAGTCAAAACTAAACTTTCATGATTCAGATAGGGCATGAAATTTTAAACAACTTTCCTATTTACTTTTATCATCAAATTTGCTTTGTTCCCTTGGTGGTATTTTTGAAAAGCTAAACCTAGCTAGGCTCAAACTGATTTCTAAACAGTTGAAAACCGCCTCTTAGTTCAGAGCATTTTGAAAGTATTTCACAGTTAGACTGTGCTAGTTCACATGTGTCATATAGATAACATTGTGCTCACTCCTGTGAAGTTATTTAGGAGTCTTCACTGATTGACTACACTGCATGTCTGTCAAAGGCACTTAGATAAGGAGGCTGTCTGCAAAGGCTTAGATACAAGGTAATCACAGAGGTAAAAAGTATATTAATATAACTGTGTTGGTTATGCAAAAACGGGGAATGGGTAATAAAGGGATTATCTATATTTTCTAAATAAGAAAAATTTTGGTGTAGACTGTCCCTTTAATGGTCAAATTTCTGCCCTTTCTGCGCCATTACATATAAAGTTATTACGTTTGCCTGATATTCAGTCCTTTGTTCAGGAGTTAGTTAGGATTCCGACTAGTTTTCAAGCTGATCTCTCCTCCTTGGAATCTTAACATAGGCCTGTAACTAGGAAAATCTAGCTCAAGGTCTGAAAGCCCTTTATTTAAATCATGTCTTTTCTTTCAGAATTCCTTTCAGTTTTGTTCCACAGAAAGATTGCTAATCTTCCTGATGGTTTATAGTTTTGTTTATGCTCTGGTTAGTCTTAAAGTGAAAGTAAATCCTAGCGTTTTACAAACGCTAGGATTTACTATTAAAACAAATAAAAGGCACTTTCATTCATGAAGTATAAGATACTTCATGTAGAAAGCTCCATTATTTGATTCAATCGACGTTTTTAGCTGCTACAGCAGCCCACGCAAATTCGTAATTTCTGGCTTCTTATTTGACGCCAGGTTTCCTTCCACAAGGTTACGTCTGCTATGACACGAGTTGCGTCATTTCCGGATGTTGTTAGCGACCAAAAAAATTTGTTTTGCGTTGCGCGTCATACTTGGCACCAAATAATTGTATTATTTTAACCCCACTTCCTATATGCCTCTTGCCTTTTTCTATGCTCAGAGGGCTATGCTGTTTGCATTTTTTCCCATTCCTGAAACTGCCATATAAGGAAATTGATCATTTTGCTTTACATGTTGTTTTTTCTCTTACATTTGCAAGATGTCTCAATCTGATCCTGTATCAGAAACCACTGTTAGATTCCTGCTGTCTGATAACAGTTCTACCAAAGTTAAGTGTATCTGTTGTAAGTTAGCAGAGATTATATCTCCAGCTGTAGTATGTAACAGTTCTCATGATAAGCTTTTTACATGCAGAGAATGCATCCATCAGTACTAGTACTATGCCTGTTGTTCCTTCAACATTTAATGTACATCATATCCCTGTGAATATAAAAGATTTTATTGCTGATGCAATTCAGAAGGCTTTGTCTGCCATTCCGCCTTCTAATAAACGTAAAAGGTCTTTTAAAACTTCTCATAAAGATGATGAATTTTCAAATGACCGAAAACATACTGAATTATCCTCTTCTGATGAGGATCTGTCTGATTTAGAAGATCCTACCTCAGATATTGACACTGACCAATCTACTTATCTCTTTAAGATGGAGTATTATTATTATTGGTTATTTGTAGAGCTCCAACAGATTCCGCAGCGCTAAGTGTATTCGTTCCTTGTTGAAAGAAGTGTTAATTACTTTGGATATTGAGGAAACTAGTCCTCTTGATATTAAAACTAGTAAATGTTTAAATTCTGTTTATAAACCTCCTGTGGCTACTCCAGAGGTTTTTCCAGTTCCTGATGCTATTTCTGATATGATTTCAAAGGAATGAAATAGGCCTGGTGCTTCTTTTATTCCTTCTTCTAGGTTTAAAAAGTTGTATCCTTTGCCAGCAGCTAGATTGGAGTTTTGGGAAAAAATCCCCAAAGTTGATGGGGCTATTTCTACTCTTGCCAAACGTAGTACTATCCCTATGGAAGATAGTACTTCTTTTAAGGATCCTTTAGATAGGAAACTTGAATCTTATCTAAGAAAAGCTTATTTATTTTCTGGCTATCTTCTCAGGCCTGCATTTTCTATAACTGATATTGCATCTGCATCAACCTTCTGGTTGGAAAGCTTAGTGCAACAGGAAACCGATTCTGATTTTTCTAGCATTGTTCGCTTGCTTCAACATGCTAATCATTTTATCTGTGACGCTATTTTTGATGTCATCAAAATTGATGTTAAATCTATGTATTTAGCTATTTTAGCTAGAAGAGCTTTGTGGCTCAAATATTGGAATGCTGACATGGTATCTAAGTCTAGATTACTATCTCTTTCTTTCAAAGGTAACAATTTATTTGGTTCTCAGTTGGATCCCATTATTTCAACTGTCATTGGGGGAAGGGAGTTTTTTTTTTCCTCAGGATAAAAGATCTAAAGGTAAATCTAAAGCTTCTAATCGTTTTTGTTCCTTTCGACAAAATAAGGAACATATAAACCAAATCCTTCCCCCAAGGAATCTGGTTCCAATTGGAAGCCTTCTTCATGTTGGAATAAATCCAAGCCTTTTAAGAAACCAAAGCCAGCCCCCAAGTCTGCATGATGGTGTGGCCCTCATTCCAGTTCAGCTGGTGGGGGCAGATTAAAATTCTTCCAGAACATTTGGGCAGATTCTGTCCAAAATCATTGGATTCAGAGCATTGTCTCTCAAGGGTATCGAATATAATTCAGAATGAGACCTCCTGTGAGAAGATTTTTTCTCTAATGCGTTCCAGCAAATCCAGTGAAGGCTCAGGCTTTTCTGAAGTGTGTTTCAGATCTAGAGCTTTCAGGGGTAATTATACCAGTTCCGTTTCAGGAACAGGGTCTGGGGTTTTATTCAAATCTATTCATTGTCCCAAAGAAAGAAAATTCATGCCAGTTCTGGATATGAACATTTTGAACCATTTTGTAAGAGTGCCAACTTTCAAAATCATGACTATAAGGACTATTCTGCCTTTTGTTCAGCAAGGTCATTATATGTCCACGATAGACTTACAGGATGCATATCTTCACATTCCGATTCATCCAGATCACTATCGGTTTCTGAGATTCTCTTTTCTAGACAAGCATTACCAATTTGTCGCTCTTCCATTTGGCCTAGCGACAGCTCCAAGAATTTTTTCGAAGGTTCTCTGTGCCCTACTCTCTGTAATCAGAGAACAAGGTATTGCGGTGTTTTCTTATTTGGACAATATCTTGGTACTAGCTCAGTCTTTACATTCTGCAGAATCTCACACAAATCAACTAGTGTTGTTTCTTGAAAATAAAATTGGTTTCAGCTTGTCGGAACCTTCAGTCTCAGTCATTCCCTTCAGTGGCTTTGTGCATGGAAGTTTTAGGTCTCATGACTGCAGCATCGGACGCAATCCCCTTTGCTCATTTTCATATGAGACCTCTCCAGCTTTGTATGCTGAATCAATGGTGCAGGGATTATACAAAGATATCACAATTAATATTCTTAAATCACAATGTTCGACTCTCTCTAACTTGGTGGTTAGACCACCATCATATAGTTCAAGGGGCCTCCTTTGTAAGTCCAACCTGGACTGTAATCACAGAAATATACAACAAAAATGCAGATTATAATAAGATGTTATATACAATAATCTTGCACAAATGACAAAGAAACAATACTCTCCTAATGATGCAGACCGCTGCCCTCTTAAGTCTCTCTCAAAAGACTGAACAATGTAGATCGTGCTGGTCTTGATACTGATATAACAATCAAGGTGGAAGTTTCCACTAGATGAAAGAAAAAATGACTTAACCAATATATTTAAGCCAACTGTTATATGTGCAGTATACTTACTCCATATATTATGGATGATCAGCCGATTTGGACAAGATTGGACCCACTTGTGTACTTTAAGTTTCAACCAAAACTGGGAGAAAGAAATAGAGGCTCCAATCAGAGTAAGATAATTCACTTGATAATATATTTAGTAGTAACTTACTCCAGTTAAAACCGGAATCCAGCGATGTCACAGCAACAAAGTAGAAAAGACACTGTGTCAGATAAAAAATGAACTTTATTGTTAAGCTCAGCTCAACGTGTTTCAACGTTTAAAACGTCTTTCTCAAGAGCAAATTAAAAACCTGGTGAGCTGCCTTGCTGTGCTGACTTTTTATTCTGGGTCTGGGAAATAAAAGATCTGAGGAAGTGGGGCATTTTATTTACCTGGGACATAGAGCCTCCTATAAATAAAAGGAGGGGATTATATGACAGCACTTTTTAGGCAGGCACTGGGGCTGAGGAGATAGACTCAAGATGAGGTGTTTTTTTACTGCTCACGGTGGCTTAACTCACTGGGGCTGGGGAGATTGGCTTAGTATGAGGTGGTTCACTGTTCAAATATAGCACTGGCTAAGCAGCTGCCTAGCAAGTTACGGAAGGGTTATAAAGAGGCTTGACAGAATGTTTAACTCCCGGTGGTTTAAATTTACAATAAACGTGACCGGGAGATTGCCTTTTGAAACGCCCACGATGGGCGGAGCTATGTGTGGCACCAATTTGCGTTGTGCACCGCTTTCTCTGCACTTTCTGTTATCGGAAGGAATAGAGTCCCCAGTGTGTTTACACATGTGTTAGGACCGGACAGCGCTACAGCTGAGTTCCGGATGTTTTACTGACAGGATGTAACTGGTGTCAGAAGGGCTAATAGGCACCTTGAAAAAGCTCTTTTGCGAAACGTACGTCGGATACATTGTTTCTTGTTCTTTGGCGTCCTTCCAAGAATCTGCACACCAGCGAGGAGAGCAACATATGCTGGACTCTTAAGGGGGAGGTTGTGTGGTTAAGTTTCTGCACTCCTTACCACGGTCTCTAGCATTGTGTATAAGCTCAATTTGAGCAATTACTTGATTGTATTGCCAATCCCATTGTATTTGGTGGTCTCTGCAGCTCTTGTGGCGCTTTTTATACTTATATTTTAATAAATCCATTTTATTCAAATATCCGGTTCAAGCAACTGTTTACCCAACAGTATAACATTGGGTGTGCGCATAAACCTGAGCTTGGCTATAGCTCCATCTCATGTGAGTAAGCATTTGTACACACGCATTCTGAATTTGAAAAGGTTACAGAATTACGCTATGTGGCATTTCTTTCTTTCTTTTCATATGAGGATCAAAAGAAAATAGAAGCGTGAAGATTGTGGAAGAACATACATATCCTTATATGAACTTTTATAAGTATTTAGTTTAACTCAAGTATACTTTATAAATCACTTGTCACGTTCATTACTTTATCACATTTATTTCACATTCTCTTTGGTTTTTGTGATATTTTGGTATTTGTTATCACTAATAGGCACCTCAGCAAAGTTAAGCTGAGGTGTAGAGGGGTTCTGCAGTATTTGTGTACCTAATTAACCTTTTCTGCACCCAAAAATAAAAAAGTTAAGTTTTAAAATTTAAAGAGACAGTAACGTTTTTCTGTTTTAATTTTTATTTAAAAATGTAACACTTTTATTTGAATAATTCATCCATTGTGAGTCAGAATGGACCAAGAGGCCCTGCAAAGTGTCACTTGTTCCTTATGTTTTTGATGCCAATGTGGAATCACAAATCCCTTTCTGTTCCTCGTGTTGAGAGAATTTTAAATTATAGGGATAAACTTTTTTTTTCTGAGCCAACTCCTAAGGCGGATGCTGTTCAGGAGTCTAATGACAATGTTCAATAATGCCGCAACTGTCTCCTCAAGTGTCCCAAATTTTATCGCCCACACATGCAGTGCCCTTGCGCTTCCTCTCAGACTCAGTGTAATGCCTTTATTGGATACTGAAGTTGTTTCCTCCAGGTTTAAGCTTGGACACCTCTGTTTTAGCTACCCTGGATGACTCCGTCACTACCAGCGTAGTCAATCCTAAAAAAGTACAGTAAAACTAAACAAGTATTTTGACATGGCCTCCATGGCAGAAGTATTTTCTGTACATTAAAAGAGAGAAGCGCTCAACCTGGGAACGAACAATAGCATAATAGCTTGTTCTATGGCTAGTTACCACCCTAGAAGCAGCCTCTTTTTGCTCAATGTGTGCCTTTCACAGAAAAGAACTTTCCTGTAGCATATCAGTCTGATCCTGACTTCACAGTACAGTCCAGCCCCGAAATACCAGGCAATCCCTTTCTGAACAAGAGAAACAGCAAAACCCCAGACGTACGTTTCGGCCTATTGTGGGCCTCGTCAGTGAGGTGCAGCCATATCCCTCTAGGCACACTGAGCAACGGGTCCACGTCTGGATTCCCGCATCACACTTAGGGAGACTTCCCTAAGTGTCATAATTTGCATACATTAAAAGAGAGAAGCGCTCAACCTGGGAACGAACAATAGCATAATAGCTTGTTCTATGGCTAGTTACCACCCTAGAAGCAGCCTCTTTTTGCTCAATGTGTGCCTTTCACAGAAAAGAACTTTCCTGTAGCATATCAGTCTGATCCTGACTTCACAGTACAGTCCAGCCCCGAAATACCAGGCAATCCCTTTCTGAACAAGAGAAACAGCAAAACCCCAGACGTACGTTTCGGCCTATTGTGGGCCTCGTCAGTGAGGTGCAGCCATATCCCTCTAGGCACACTGAGCAACGGGTCCACGTCTGGATTCCCGCATCACACTTAGGGAGACTTCCCTAAGTGTCATAATTTGCATACATTAAAAGAGAGAAGCGCTCAACCTGGGAACGAACAATAGCATAATAGCTTGTTCTATGGCTAGTTACCACCCTAGAAGCAGCCTCTTTTTGCTCAATGTGTGCCTTTCACAGAAAAGAACTTTCCTGTAGCATATCAGTCTGATCCTGACTTCACAGTACAGTCCAGCCCCGAAATACCAGGCAATCCCTTTCTGAACAAGAGAAACAGCAAAACCCCAGACGTACGTTTCGGCCTATTGTGGGCCTCGTCAGTGAGGTGCAGCCATATCCCTCTAGGCACACTGAGCAACGGGTCCACGTCTGGATTCCCGCATCACACTTAGGGAGACTTCCCTAAGTGTCATAATTTGCATACATTAAAAGAGAGAAGCGCTCAACCTGGGAACGAACAATAGCATAATAGCTTGTTCTATGGCTAGTTACCACCCTAGAAGCAGCCTCTTTTTGCTCAATGTGTGCCTTTCACAGAAAAGAACTTTCCTGTAGCATATCAGTCTGATCCTGACTTCACAGTACAGTCCAGCCCCGAAATACCAGGCAATCCCTTTCTGAACAAGAGAAACAGCAAAACCCCAGACGTACGTTTCGGCCTATTGTGGGCCTCGTCAGTGAGGTGCAGCCATATCCCTCTAGGCACACTGAGCAACGGGTCCACGTCTGGATCCCCGCATCACACTTAGGGAGACTTCCCTAAGTGTCATAATTTGCATACATTAAAAGAGAGAAGCGCTCAACCTGGGAACGAACAATAGCATAATAGCTTGTTCTATGGCTAGTTACCACCCTAGAAGCAGCCTCTTTTTGCTCAATGTGTGCCTTTCACAGAAAAGAACTTTCCTGTAGCATATCAGTCTGATCCTGACTTCACAGTACAGTCCAGCCCCGAAATACCAGGCAATCCCTTTCTGAACAAGAGAAACAGCAAAACCCCAGACGTACGTTTCGGCCTATTGTGGGCCTCGTCAGTGAGGTGCAGCCATATCCCTCTAGGCACACTGAGCAACGGGTCCACGTCTGGATTCCCGCATCACACTTAGGGAGACTTCCCTAAGTGTCATAATTTGCATACATTAAAAGAGAGAAGCGCTCAACCTGGGAACGAACAATAGCATAATAGCTTGTTCTATGGCTAGTTACCACCCTAGAAGCAGCCTCTTTTTGCTCAATGTGTGCCTTTCACAGAAAAGAACTTTCCTGTAGCATATCAGTCTGATCCTGACTTCACAGTACAGTCCAGCCCCGAAATACCAGGCAATCCCTTTCTGAACAAGAGAAACAGCAAAACCCCAGACGTACGTTTCGGCCTATTGTGGGCCTCGTCAGTGAGGTGCAGCCATATCCCTCTAGGCACACTGAGCAACGGGTCCACGTCTGGATTCCCGCATCACACTTAGGGAGACTTCCCTAAGTGTCATAATTTGCATACATTAAAAGAGAGAAGCGCTCAACCTGGGAACGAACAATAGCATAATAGCTTGTTCTATGGCTAGTTACCACCCTAGAAGCAGCCTCTTTTTGCTCAATGTGTGCCTTTCACAGAAAAGAACTTTCCTGTAGCATATCAGTCTGATCCTGACTTCACAGTACAGTCCAGCCCCGAAATACCAGGCAATCCCTTTCTGAACAAGAGAAACAGCAAAACCCCAGACGTACGTTTCGGCCTATTGTGGGCCTCGTCAGTGAGGTGCAGCCATATCCCTCTAGGCACACTGAGCAACGGGTCCACGTCTGGATTCCCGCATCACACTTAGGGAGACTTCCCTAAGTGTCATAATTTGCATACATTAAAAGAGAGAAGCGCTCAACCTGGGAACGAACAATAGCATAATAGCTTGTTCTATGGCTAGTTACCACCCTAGAAGCAGCCTCTTTTTGCTCAATGTGTGCCTTTCACAGAAAAGAACTTTCCTGTAGCATATCAGTCTGATCCTGACTTCACAGTACAGTCCAGCCCCGAAATACCAGGCAATCCCTTTCTGAACAAGAGAAACAGCAAAACCCCAGACGTACGTTTCGGCCTATTGTGGGCCTCGTCAGTGAGGTGCAGCCATATCCCTCTAGGCACACTGAGCAACGGGTCCACGTCTGGATTCCCGCATCACACTTAGGGAGACTTCCCTAAGTGTCATAATTTGCATACATTAAAAGAGAGAAGCGCTCAACCTGGGAACGAACAATAGCATAATAGCTTGTTCTATGGCTAGTTACCACCCTAGAAGCAGCCTCTTTTTGCTCAATGTGTGCCTTTCACAGAAAAGAACTTTCCTGTAGCATATCAGTCTGATCCTGACTTCACAGTACAGTCCAGCCCCGAAATACCAGGCAATCCCTTTCTGAACAAGAGAAACAGCAAAACCCCAGACGTACGTTTCGGCCTATTGTGGGCCTCGTCAGTGAGGTGCAGCCATATCCCTCTAGGCACACTGAGCAACGGGTCCACGTCTGGATTCCCGCATCACACTTAGGGAGACTTCCCTAAGTGTCATAATTTGCATACATTAAAAGAGAGAAGCGCTCAACCTGGGAACGAACAATAGCATAATAGCTTGTTCTATGGCTAGTTACCACCCTAGAAGCAGCCTCTTTTTGCTCAATGTGTGCCTTTCACAGAAAAGAACTTTCCTGTAGCATATCAGTCTGATCCTGACTTCACAGTACAGTCCAGCCCCGAAATACCAGGCAATCCCTTTCTGAACAAGAGAAACAGCAAAACCCCAGACGTACGTTTCGGCCTATTGTGGGCCTCGTCAGTGAGGTGCAGCCATATCCCTCTAGGCACACTGAGCAACGGGTCCACGTCTGGATTCCCGCATCACACTTAGGGAGACTTCCCTAAGTGTCATAATTTGCATACATTAAAAGAGAGAAGCGCTCAACCTGGGAACGAACAATAGCATAATAGCTTGTTCTATGGCTAGTTACCACCCTAGAAGCAGCCTCTTTTTGCTCAATGTGTGCCTTTCACAGAAAAGAACTTTCCTGTAGCATATCAGTCTGATCCTGACTTCACAGTACAGTCCAGCCCCGAAATACCAGGCAATCCCTTTCTGAACAAGAGAAACAGCAAAACCCCAGACGTACGTTTCGGCCTATTGTGGGCCTCGTCAGTGAGGTGCAGCCATATCCCTCTAGGCACACTGAGCAACGGGTCCACGTCTGGATTCCCGCATCACACTTAGGGAGACTTCCCTAAGTGTCATAATTTGCATACATTAAAAGAGAGAAGCGCTCAACCTGGGAACGAACAATAGCATAATAGCTTGTTCTATGGCTAGTTACCACCCTAGAAGCAGCCTCTTTTTGCTCAATGTGTGCCTTTCACAGAAAAGAACTTTCCTGTAGCATATCAGTCTGATCCTGACTTCACAGTACAGTCCAGCCCCGAAATACCAGGCAATCCCTTTCTGAACAAGAGAAACAGCAAAACCCCAGACGTACGTTTCGGCCTATTGTGGGCCTCGTCAGTGAGGTGCAGCCATATCCCTCTAGGCACACTGAGCAACGGGTCCACGTCTGGATTCCCGCATCACACTTAGGGAGACTTCCCTAAGTGTCATAATTTGCATACATTAAAAGAGAGAAGCGCTCAACCTGGGAACGAACAATAGCATAATAGCTTGTTCTATGGCTAGTTACCACCCTAGAAGCAGCCTCTTTTTGCTCAATGTGTGCCTTTCACAGAAAAGAACTTTCCTGTAGCATATCAGTCTGATCCTGACTTCACAGTACAGTCCAGCCCCGAAATACCAGGCAATCCCTTTCTGAACAAGAGAAACAGCAAAACCCCAGACGTACGTTTCGGCCTATTGTGGGCCTCGTCAGTGAGGTGCAGCCATATCCCTCTAGGCACACTGAGCAACGGGTCCACGTCTGGATTCCCGCATCACACTTAGGGAGACTTCCCTAAGTGTCATAATTTGCATACATTAAAAGAGAGAAGCGCTCAACCTGGGAACGAACAATAGCATAATAGCTTGTTCTATGGCTAGTTACCACCCTAGAAGCAGCCTCTTTTTGCTCAATGTGTGCCTTTCACAGAAAAGAACTTTCCTGTAGCATATCAGTCTGATCCTGACTTCACAGTACAGTCCAGCCCCGAAATACCAGGCAATCCCTTTCTGAACAAGAGAAACAGCAAAACCCCAGACGTACGTTTCGGCCTATTGTGGGCCTCGTCAGTGAGGTGCAGCCATATCCCTCTAGGCACACTGAGCAACGGGTCCACGTCTGGATTCCCGCATCACACTTAGGGAGACTTCCCTAAGTGTCATAATTTGCATACATTAAAAGAGAGAAGCGCTCAACCTGGGAACGAACAATAGCATAATAGCTTGTTCTATGGCTAGTTACCACCCTAGAAGCAGCCTCTTTTTGCTCAATGTGTGCCTTTCACAGAAAAGAACTTTCCTGTAGCATATCAGTCTGATCCTGACTTCACAGTACAGTCCAGCCCCGAAATACCAGGCAATCCCTTTCTGAACAAGAGAAACAGCAAAACCCCAGACGTACGTTTCGGCCTATTGTGGGCCTCGTCAGTGAGGTGCAGCCATATCCCTCTAGGCACACTGAGCAACGGGTCCACGTCTGGATTCCCGCATCACACTTAGGGAGACTTCCCTAAGTGTCATAATTTGCATACATTAAAAGAGAGAAGCGCTCAACCTGGGAACGAACAATAGCATAATAGCTTGTTCTATGGCTAGTTACCACCCTAGAAGCAGCCTCTTTTTGCTCAATGTGTGCCTTTCACAGAAAAGAACTTTCCTGTAGCATATCAGTCTGATCCTGACTTCACAGTACAGTCCAGCCCCGAAATACCAGGCAATCCCTTTCTGAACAAGAGAAACAGCAAAACCCCAGACGTACGTTTCGGCCTATTGTGGGCCTCGTCAGTGAGGTGCAGCCATATCCCTCTAGGCACACTGAGCAACGGGTCCACGTCTGGATTCCCGCATCACACTTAGGGAGACTTCCCTAAGTGTCATAATTTGCATACATTAAAAGAGAGAAGCGCTCAACCTGGGAACGAACAATAGCATAATAGCTTGTTCTATGGCTAGTTACCACCCTAGAAGCAGCCTCTTTTTGCTCAATGTGTGCCTTTCACAGAAAAGAACTTTCCTGTAGCATATCAGTCTGATCCTGACTTCACAGTACAGTCCAGCCCCGAAATACCAGGCAATCCCTTTCTGAACAAGAGAAACAGCAAAACCCCAGACGTACGTTTCGGCCTATTGTGGGCCTCGTCAGTGAGGTGCAGCCATATCCCTCTAGGCACACTGAGCAACGGGTCCACGTCTGGATTCCCGCATCACACTTAGGGAGACTTCCCTAAGTGTCATAATTTGCATACATTAAAAGAGAGAAGCGCTCAACCTGGGAACGAACAATAGCATAATAGCTTGTTCTATGGCTAGTTACCACCCTAGAAGCAGCCTCTTTTTGCTCAATGTGTGCCTTTCACAGAAAAGAACTTTCCTGTAGCATATCAGTCTGATCCTGACTTCACAGTACAGTCCAGCCCCGAAATACCAGGCAATCCCTTTCTGAACAAGAGAAACAGCAAAACCCCAGACGTACGTTTCGGCCTATTGTGGGCCTCGTCAGTGAGGTGCAGCCATATCCCTCTAGGCACACTGAGCAACGGGTCCACGTCTGGATTCCCGCATCACACTTAGGGAGACTTCCCTAAGTGTCATAATTTGCATACATTAAAAGAGAGAAGCGCTCAACCTGGGAACGAACAATAGCATAATAGCTTGTTCTATGGCTAGTTACCACCCTAGAAGCAGCCTCTTTTTGCTCAATGTGTGCCTTTCACAGAAAAGAACTTTCCTGTAGCATATCAGTCTGATCCTGACTTCACAGTACAGTCCAGCCCCGAAATACCAGGCAATCCCTTTCTGAACAAGAGAAACAGCAAAACCCCAGACGTACGTTTCGGCCTATTGTGGGCCTCGTCAGTGAGGTGCAGCCATATCCCTCTAGGCACACTGAGCAACGGGTCCACGTCTGGATTCCCGCATCACACTTAGGGAGACTTCCCTAAGTGTCATAATTTGCATACATTAAAAGAGAGAAGCGCTCAACCTGGGAACGAACAATAGCATAATAGCTTGTTCTATGGCTAGTTACCACCCTAGAAGCAGCCTCTTTTTGCTCAATGTGTGCCTTTCACAGAAAAGAACTTTCCTGTAGCATATCAGTCTGATCCTGACTTCACAGTACAGTCCAGCCCCGAAATACCAGGCAATCCTTCTCTGAACAAGAGAAACAGCAAAACCCCAGACGTACGTTTCGGCCTATTGTGGGCCTCGTCAGTGAGGTGCAGCCATATCCCTCTAGGCACATGTTGAGCAAAAAGAGGCTGCTTCTTGGGTGGTAACTAGCCATAGAACAAGCTATTATGCTATTGTTCGTTTCCAGGGATATGACTGCACCTCACTGACGAGGCCCACAATAGGCCGAAACGTACGTCTGGGGTTTTGCTGTTTCTCTCGTTCAGAGAAAGATTGCCTGGTATTTCGGGGCTGGACTGTACTGTGAAGTCAGGATCAGACTGATATGCTTCAGGAAAGTTTTTCTCTGTGAAAGGCACATGTTGAGCAAAAAGAGGCTGCTTCTTGGGTGGTTACTAGCCATAGAACAAGCTATTATGCTATTGTTCGTTTCCAGGTTGAGCGCTTCTCTCTTTTTATTTATGCAAATTATGACATTTTGGGAAGTCTCCCTAAGTGTGATGCGGGAATCCAGACGTGGACCCGTTGCTCAGTGTGCCTAGAGGGATATGACTGCACCTCACTGACGAGGCCCACAATAGGCCGAAACGTACGTCTGGGGTTTTGCTGTTTCTCTCGTTCAGAGAAAGATTGCCTGGTATTTCGGGGCTGGACTGTACTGTGAAGTCAGGATCAGACTGATATGCTTCAGGAAAGTTTTTCTCTGTGAAAGGCACATGTTGAGCAAAAAGAGGCTGCTTCTTGGGTGGTAACTAGCCATAGAACAAGCTATTATGCTATTGTTCGTTTCCAGGTTGAGCGCTTCTCTCTTTTTATTTATGCAAATTATGACATTTTGGGAAGTCTCCCTAAGTGTGATGCGGGAATCCAGACGTGGACCCGTTGCTCAGTGTGCCTAGAGGGATATGACTGCACCTCACTGACGAGGCCCACAATAGGCCGAAACGTACGTCTGGGGTTTTGCTGTTTCTCTCGTTCAGAGAAAGATTGCCTGGTATTTCGGGGCTGGACTGTACTGTGAAGTCAGGATCAGACTGATATGCTTCAGGAAAGTTTTTCTCTGTGAAAGGCACATGTTGAGCAAAAAGAGGCTGCTTCTTGGGTGGTAACTAGCCATAGAACAAGCTATTATGCTATTGTTCGTTTCCAGGTTGAGCGCTTCTCTCTTTTTATTTATGCAAATTATGACATTTTGGGAAGTCTCCCTAAGTGTGATGCGGGAATCCAGACGTGGACCCGTTGCTCAGTGTGCCTAGAGGGATATGACTGCACCTCACTGACGAGGCCCACAATAGGCCGAAACGTACGTCTGGGGTTTTGCTGTTTCTCTCGTTCAGAGAAAGATTGCCTGGTATTTCGGGGCTGGACTGTACTGTGAAGTCAGGATCAGACTGATATGCTTCAGGAAAGTTTTTCTCTGTGAAAGGCACATGTTGAGCAAAAAGAGGCTGCTTCTTGGGTGGTAACTAGCCATAGAACAAGCTATTATGCTATTGTTCGTTTCCAGGTTGAGCGCTTCTCTCTTTTTATTTATGCAAATTATGACATTTTGGGAAGTCTCCCTAAGTGTGATGCGGGAATCCAGACGTGGACCCGTTGCTCAGTGTGCCTAGAGGGATATGACTGCACCTCACTGACGAGGCCCACAATAGGCCGAAACGTACGTCTGGGGTTTTGCTGTTTCTCTCGTTCAGAGAAAGATTGCCTGGTATTTCGGGGCTGGACTGTACTGTGAAGTCAGGATCAGACTGATATGCTTCAGGAAAGTTTTTCTCTGTGAAAGGCACATGTTGAGCAAAAAGAGGCTGCTTCTTGGGTGGTAACTAGCCATAGAACAAGCTATTATGCTATTGTTCGTTTCCAGGTTGAGCGCTTCTCTCTTTTTATTTATGCAAATTATGACATTTTGGGAAGTCTCCCTAAGTGTGATGCGGGAATCCAGACGTGGACCCGTTGCTCAGTGTGCCTAGAGGGATATGGCTGCACCTCACTGACGAGGCCCACAATAGGCCGAAACGTACGTCTGGGGTTTTGCTGTTTCTCTCGTTCAGAGAAAGATTGCCTGGTATTTCGGGGCTGGACTGTACTGTGAAGTCAGGATCAGACTGATATGCTTCAGGAAAGTTTTTCTCTGTGAAAGGCACATGTTGAGCAAAAAGAGGCTGCTTCTTGGGTGGTAACTAGCCATAGAACAAGCTATTATGCTATTGTTCGTTTCCAGGTTGAGCGCTTCTCTCTTTTTATTTATGCAAATTATGACATTTTGGGAAGTCTCCCTAAGTGTGATGCGGGAATCCAGACGTGGACCCGTTGCTCAGTGTGCCTAGAGGGATATGACTGCACCTCACTGACGAGGCCCACAATAGGCCGAAACGTACGTCTGGGGTTTTGCTGTTTCTCTCGTTCAGAGAAAGATTGCCTGGTATTTCGGGGCTGGACTGTACTGTGAAGTCAGGATCAGACTGATATGCTTCAGGAAAGTTTTTCTCTGTGAAAGGCACATGTTGAGCAAAAAGAGGCTGCTTCTTGGGTGGTAACTAGCCATAGAACAAGCTATTATGCTATTGTTCGTTTCCAGGTTGAGCGCTTCTCTCTTTTTATTTATGCAAATTATGACATTTTGGGAAGTCTCCCTAAGTGTGATGCGGGAATCCAGACGTGGACCCGTTGCTCAGTGTGCCTAGAGGGATATGACTGCACCTCACTGACGAGGCCCACAATAGGCCGAAACGTACGTCTGGGGTTTTGCTGTTTCTCTCGTTCAGAGAAAGATTGCCTGGTATTTCGGGGCTGGACTGTACTGTGAAGTCAGGATCAGACTGATATGCTTCAGGAAAGTTTTTCTCTGTGAAAGGCACATGTTGAGCAAAAAGAGGCTGCTTCTTGGGTGGTAACTAGCCATAGAACAAGCTATTATGCTATTGTTCGTTTCCAGGTTGAGCGCTTCTCTCTTTTTATTTATGAGAAGTATTTTCTGTACCAGAAAGGGCTACAGAGATTATGGCTAAGGAATGGAGAAACCAGGTATCCCTTTTTCTCCATCTCCTAATTTTAAAAGGATGTTTCCTATAGCAGACTCTATTAAAGAGTTTTGGCTGACGGTTCCCTAGGTGGAAGGGGCAATTTCCACGCTAGTCAGAGGACTGCTATTCCCATAGAGGATAGTTGTTTCTTTAAAGATCCTATGGATAAGAAGTTAAGAGGGGTCGCTCAAAAGAATGTAGGTACACCAGGGTTTACAATGGCTACCTGCAGTGTTAACGTCACTAGTGCGGCAACATACTGGTTTGATGTGTTGTCTATTTCTATCAGACAGACACTCCCCTCGAAGAAATCCAAAACTGGATATTGGCCTTGAAGTTAACCAACTTCTTTATTACAGATGCTTCCCTTCAGGTTATTAAGCTGGGAGCTAAGATTTCAGGCTTCCTATATTGGCCCACAGAGCGTTATGGTTAAAATCCTGGTCTGCAGATGTCTCATCCAAGTCTAAACTTTTGGCGATTTCCTTACAAGGGAAAGACCTTGTTTCAACCTGGTTTGATGGAGATAACTCTGATATTACGGGAGGTAAGGGACATTCCCTCCCTCAGGATAAGAGAAATAAAAAGGACGTCAGAGTAATTTTCGTTCTTTTCGAATTTTCAAGGTAAATCCTTCCACTCCCTCTTCCAAGCGTGAGCAGTCCAAGCCTTCCTGGAGACTCAATCAGTCTTGGAATAGGGCAAAGCAATCCAAAAAGCCTGCTGTTGAATCAAAGACAGCATTAAGAGCCTGCCTCCGATCCGGGACTGGATCTTGTGGGGGGCAGGCTTTCCTTCTTCGTTCAAGCTTGGTTTCAAGATACAAACTGGAGTTTAAGATTTTTCCTCCCAGGGGCAGGTTCTGCCTTCAAGATTTTCTGCAGACTAGACAAAAAGAGTGGCGTTCTTACACTTGTACGGAACCTCTCCGACCTGGGAGTGATAGTTTCTGTTCCAAAGCAGGAACTAGGTCTGGGATTCTATTCCATTCTGTTCGTGGTTCCCAAGAAGGAGGGAACCGTCAGACCAATTTTATTCATGAGTCTAATCAAGATGGAAAGTATTTGTTTCATTCTTCCTTGGGTCCAAGAGAGTCAGTTAATATGACCACGGTGGATTTAAAGGACGCTTACTTGCAGGTTCCCATCCACAAGGACCATCACAATTTTCTAAGGTTTGCCTTTCTAGACAAACACTTTCAGCTCGGGGCTCTTCCATTCGGCCTTGCCACAGCTCCCAGAATTTTCTCAACTCTCGGATGGAAGGTGAATTTGGAAAAGAGCTCCTTAGTTCTAACTATAAGGGTAGTGTTTCTTGGGATCCATAATAGAGTCCTTATCAATATTTTTTTCTGACAGAAGTCAGAAAATCAAGAAATTTTTAATTCTTGCCTAGCACTTCAGTCCTCTCCTCGGTCATCAGTGGCTCAGTGCATGGAGGTAATTGGGTTGATGGTAGCGGCAATGGACATCATCTCGTTCGCCTGTTTCCACCTCAGACTTCTGCAGTTAATCATGCTCAGGCAGTGGAATGGAGATTATGCGGATCTGTCTCCACGATTACAGCTGGAGCAGGAGACAAGGGATCTCTACTTTGATGATTGTCTCAGGATCATCTCTCCCAGGGAAACCTGCTTTTGCATATCTTCCTGGGTGATTGTGACAGCAGATGCCAGCCTTCTGGGATGGGGAGCAGTTTTGGGCTCTCTAAAGGCTCAGGGAACATAGACTCGGTCAGAGTCTGTTCTACCCATAAACATTCTGGATTTGAGAGCAATCTTCAATGCTCTCCTGGCCTGGCCTCAGTTAGCTTCGGCCCAGTTCATCAGGTTCCAGTCGGATAATATAACTTCAGTGGCTTACTCCACCCGTCAGGGAGGAACTCTGAGTTCCTTGGTAATGACAGAGCTAGCCAAGATCATTCAGTGGGCTGAAACCCACAATTGCTGTCTGTTGGCGATCCATATTCCAGGAGTGGACCTCTGGGAGGCGGACTTCCTAAGCAGGCAGACCTTTCACCTGGGGGAGTGGCAACTCCATCCGTAATTGTTTACCAGCCTGATTCTCAAATGGGGTCAGTCGGAATTGGATCTCATGGCTTCTTGGCAGAATGCCAAGCTTCTGTGGTACGGGTCAAGGTCAAATATTAGAAGTGTTTGATAATGGAGCGCTCGAGGAGAGCTAAAGTACAGCCGTTTTGGACAGATTATAATACCAGATATGAATAGACTATAGCAAGCGCAGAAGATTAACCACAAAAGCCTAATCTATAAGTCCTATGATAAATACTGGGCAGTACTGCAAATAAATTATTACAATAAATGCAATCAATAAAATGCGGATGAAAAATGCAGATAAAAAATGCGGATAAAAAATGGGTTAATTTATATATAGCAATTCATATGTATGTTTATAAGAGATTTACATAGATATATTGAAATTCATAAAAATACATTTAATACAATAAGTAGAAGGTCGACCTTAAAATCTCAAATAACAATGCATCAATAAATAAAATACAGAAATAAAAATATACAAAAATATACAAAAAACAAAGTACAAAATACAATTGATACTGTGTATCCAATCGAACAAATGTGAAATTGTCTATAAAAGAGTCTTTTAGTCCTTTGTGCTTGCAAACTTGAGTATCCGTGTAGACGACAAGCCTCCTAGTGACAAAGGACAGATTCAGTTAAGAAAGTCGATATCTGCAAAAGTATAATGCCCAGGTGCATATACTTGTGTGTTCAATAGTCCCAGAGGATCACCACACCATAAAATTGATAACAATTGGATGATAAAAGTATAATATGGATATAAATATAAAATTACAAGTAATATCTACTCGCAATCCTGGAGCCTTCGATCCTACAAGCGGCTGCTAACTGAATAACCCCTGAGAACTGACAGGCTGAATTGCAATCAGGCTGAACAGTCTAGGGTGCCGTGGGCCAAAAATTCAGATACACCGTCTGGTCACAGGAATACCGGCTCTATGCAAATATAGATAGTAACTCCGTAAACGGAGTGATAATGAGCAACGCGTTTCAATTTTTCAATCTTTGTCAAGCTCGTTACCGGAGTACTCTTTCCCGGGTAAACTTATACCTATATCTGCGTTCTGATTGGAGGATTTCATAACCAATCGGAATCGCTGCAGGCGCTAACTGTCAATCTTTCTTTGTTCTAAGCCGCGGCCAAGGTACAAACGGCAAGTTGCCATGCCAACACTAAAACTTACAGCTTGCTAGATAAATGGTATGATATATACAAACCACTACTTTAAATGTCAAAGTCTCACTTAGAAATTAGATTAAAAATGACATCATGATAAATATATAAAAAACATATAAAAACCTTCATACTTGAAGGACTCTACTGATGTCCTGAGAATGTTGGAGGATATTGAATGGGATGAAGAATGCCTTTTAGCTACATGTGACGTTTCAGCACTATACACGTGTATCCAACACGAATTAGGGCTTGAAGCA
Organism: Bombina bombina; assembly: GCF_027579735.1. Taxonomy (NCBI): domain Eukaryota; kingdom Metazoa; phylum Chordata; class Amphibia; order Anura; family Bombinatoridae; genus Bombina; species Bombina bombina. The sequence continues at coordinate 804,232,291 of NC_069501.1, read as the reverse complement.
ATCACATTTTATTTGAATAAAGATGACACACTCCCAGTAGAACAAAAATCCTTTTTAATTGAGAGCATTAGATTTATCTTGTCTCATAATTATTTTAACTTTGATGGAAAATTTTACTTGCAATTATGTGGAACAGCGATGGGGACCAGATTTGCCCCTAGTTATGCCAACTTATTTATGGGTCTGTGGGAGAGAATATTTCTTGACTCCACCGATCTGGGGGCAAATCTGGTCTCCTATAAACGTTATATAGATGATATATTTATTATATGGAGAGGCAACAAAACTGATTTGGAATGGTTCTTTTCGAGAATGAATAATAATGAAAAAAATCTGAAATTTACGTTTGAAATACATGAAACGAGTATAAACTTTCTAGATTTACAAATAAATATTATAAATAATAAGATTGTAACGAAAACTCATTTTAAGCCCGTAGACGCCAATGGCTATATACATGCAGAAAGCTGCCATTTGGTTAAATGGAAGAAAAACATTCCAAAAAGCCAATTCATGCGAATTAGGAAAAATCGCATGGAAGATTTAGATTACAATCAACAATCACAAATTTTGGTGAATAAATTTATTAATAAGGGATACAATGTAGAATTAATAGAAAATGCAAGAACCGAGGCCTCTAATATGAATAGGGATCTTTTATTGAGTAGAAAACAGAGTAAAACTAATGTTGCCACTACACGGGAAGATGGTGAACTAAAAGTCCCGTTTATTACACAATACAATGAGGATAATAAAAAATTAGAAAGAATCCTCAAAAAACATTGGCATGTTTTAAAGTCTGATGAAGTGATTGGCCCATGTTTGCCAAATCAACCTAGTGTAATATATAAGAAATGCAAGAATCTGAAAAATTACTTAGCGCCTACTGATTTAAAGAAAACAGCTAGTTCTCTAAATGATATAGATTTGAAAGGTGACAAAATTGTGGGTTTTTACCCATGTTTGAGCTGTAAAGCCTGCAAACACTCAACTAAAAGAAAAGAATTTAAATCAACAATTACAAAGAAGGTATATAAAATCAAAAACTTATACAGGTGCACTGACTCAAATGTGGTTTATTTATTAGAGTGTTCGTGTGGGATTCAATATATAGGTGAGTCCACTAGGCCTATACGTGACAGAATTAGGGAACATCTAAACTCAATTGAAAACATGAATCTCGAAAGGAACAAAGATCTGCCTCTCCCTAAACATTTCAAAAGATGCAATAATGGGAACACTAAGCACCTTAGCTACACTGTGATTGACAAAATAAAACCAAACTGGAGAGGGAGTAATGTATTAAATGAACTTCTCAAATTAGAAGCCAAGTGGATATTTGAGCTTAGAACATTAACTCCAAATGGTCTTAGTCTTGAGTTTGACTTAGGTTGCTTTTTATAATAATATTGTTAGAATAAGAAAATAATACTAGTATTTCTATATGTGATTTCATCACTCCAATTTTTATAAGCTTTTATAAGATTTTATATCTCGATATTTAATCTTATTGTATTTTAGTTTTAATGCCAAATATGTTTTTCACCATTTTTTCCATATCCCCAATATAGATTTAAATTTATTTAAATTTATTTATCATATATTTATATTTGAGGATACTTATCACTTTATCAAAGCTAGTGAAAGAATTTTAAATAAATATTTTAATAAGCTTCCAAAACTTTTTAAATTATTAAATGTGATATCCTCTGGCAGTTTTACTCGATTCGGTTTTTATATGTTTTTTATATATTTATCATGATGTCATTTTTAATCTAATTTCTAAGTGAGACTTTGACATTTAAAGTAGTGGTTTGTATATATCATACCATTTATCTAGCAAGCTGTAAGTTTTAGTGTTGGCATGGCAACTTGCCGTTTGTACCTTGGCCGCGGCTTAGAACAAAGAAAGATTGACAGTTAGCGCCTGCAGCGATTCCGATTGGTTATGAAATCCTCCAATCAGAACGCAGATATAGGTATAAGTTTACCCGGGAAAGAGTACTCCGGTAACGAGCTTGACAAAGATTGAAAAATTGAAACGCGTTGCTCATTATCACTCCGTTTACGGAGTTACTATCTATATTCGCATAGAGCCGGTATTCCTGTGACCAGACGGTGTATCGGCACCCTAGACTGTTCAGCCTGATTGCAATTCAGCCTGTCAGTTCTCAGGGGTTATTCAGTTAGCAGCCGCTTGTAGGATCGAAGGCTCCAGGATTGCGAGTAGATATTACTTGTAATTTTATATTTATATCCATATTATACTTTTATCATCCAATTGTTATCAATTTTATGGTGTGGTGATCCTCTGGGACTATTGAACACACAAGTATATGCACCTGGGCATTATACTTTTGCAGATATCGACTTTCTTAACTGAATCTGTCCTTTGTCACTAGGAGGCTTGTCGTCTACACGGATACTCAAGTTTGCAAGCACAAAGGACTAAAAGACTCTTTTATAGACAATTTCACATTTGTTCGATTGGATACACAGTATCAATTGTATTTTGTACTTTGTTTTTTGTATATTTTTGTATATTTTTATTTCTGTATTTTATTTATTGATGCATTGTTATTTGAGATTTTAAGGTCGACCTTCTACTTATTGTATTAAATGTATTTTTATGAATTTCAATATATCTATGTAAATCTCTTATAAACATACATATGAATTGCTATATATAAATTAACCCATTTTTTATCCGCATTTTTTATCTGCATTTTTCATCCGCATTTTATTGATTGCATTTATTGTAATAATTTATTTGCAGTACTGCCCAGTATTTATCATAGGACTTATAGATTAGGCTTTTGTGGTTAATCTTCTGCGCTTGCTATAGTCTATTCATATCTGGTATTATAATCTGTCCAATACGGCTGTACTTTAGCTCTCCTCGAGCGCTCCATTATCAAACACTTCTAATATTTGCTAGTTTCCATAGAATCTGAGAGACTTCTATCTGTTTTTGTAGTTTGTGTAGCAGTTTTATTTTGGCGCAGTCTCACACCTTTTGTTTTCACGGGTCAAGGTCAAACAACCCTCAGGCTGTACTGATAGACGCTCTGACGGTACCTTTGAATTTCAGTCTTGCATACATATTTCCTCCGTTTGCTCTTCTACCTCGAGTCATTCCTCGAATCAAGCAGGAGAGGGCATCGGTGATCCTCCTTACACTGGCGTGGCCTCGCAGGATTTGGTGTACTGACCTGGTGGACATGTCATCTCTTCCACCTTAGAGACTTTCTTTGAGGAAGGACCTTCTAATTCAAGGACCCTTCTTTCATCCAAATCTAGTTTCTCGGAAGCAGACTGCTTCAAGATTGAACGCTTAATTTTATCCAAGCGTGGATTTTCAGAATCGGTCATTGAGACCATGATTCAGGCTCGTAAACCTGCGACTATGAAGATTTACCATAAGATATGGCGTAAATATCTATACTGGTGTGAATCCAAGAACTACTCTTTGAGTAGAGTTCGGATTCCTAGAATTCTGTCCTTTCTCCAAGAAGTTTGGAGAAGGGATTAATGGCAAGTTCCCTAAAGGGTCAAATATCTTCCTTGTCTATTTTGTTACATATACGTCTGACGGACTTTCCAGACATACAATCGTTTTGTCAGGCCTTAGTCAGGATCAGGCCTGTATTCAAACCAGTTACTATTCCTTGGAGTCTTAATTTAGTTCTTAAAATTCTTCAAGGGGCTCCGTTTGAGCCGATGCATTCCTTAGATATTAAGTTCTTATCTTGTAAAGTTTTGTTTCTTGTCGCTATTTCATCTGTTCATAGATTTTCAGAGCTCTCGGTATTGCAGTATGAGTCTCCTTTTTACGTACTAAATTAGGGTTTCTCCCTAAAGTAGTTTCAGACCGGAACATTAATCAGGAGATTGTTGTTCCTTCCTTGTGTCCTAATCCTTCTTCTCAGGAGGGAACGGCTTCTACACAATCTGGACGTGGTTCGTGCACTAAAATTCTATCTACAGGCGACTAAGGATTTTCTTCAGTCTTCTGTTTAACGTATGGGACAGAAAGCTACGGCTACTTCTCTCTCTTTGTGGCTGAAGAGTATCATTTGCTTTGCCTATGACTCTGCCGGACAGCAGCCTCCCGAGGGAGTAACGGCTCTTTCTACGAGGGTTGTTTCCTCTTCCTGGGCATTTCTTTTCAATTATAAGAAAAACTTATTCTTTTGGTTGTGGATTTAGTTTTTCAGCGGAAAATGGCTGTTTTTATTTTATCCCTTCCTCTCCAGTGACTTTTCTGTGGAGTTCCACATCTTGGGTATTACTATCCCATATGTCACTAGCTCATGGACTCTTGCCAATTACATGAAAGAAAACATAATTTATGTAAGAAGTTACCTGATAAATTAATTTCTTTCATATTGGCAAGAGTCCATGAGACCCACCCTTTTTATGATGCTAATGTTTTTTTGTATAAAGCACAATTATATTTACAGTTCCTTTTTTGATGCTTTTTACTTCTTTTTCTATCACCCCACTACTTGGCTATTCGTTAAACTGAATTGTGGGTGTGGTGAGGGGTGTATTTGTAGGCATTTTGAGTTATGGAAAACTTTGCCCCTCCGGTAAAAATTGTATATCCCATACGTCACTAGCTTATGGACTCTTGCCAATATGAAAGAAATTAATTTATCAGGTAAGTTCTTACATAAATTATGTTTTTTCTACAGATCTCTGATATGGTGTATGTCCTTTCACACCTTGTAAGCTGTCTTCCTGTCCAACAGCTGGATATGCAGGTAAGTGCTTTTGTCTTCTAGGTATTGGAAACTTGCACTTTCAGGAGATTATCTCTGAATTATTATAAAATTGGGACTTATTCAATCCTTTGTCAAGGATTTATTGGGGCAGTGTGCAGGCACTATCAGTATTTGAGGTAGGCTAAGGGGTTAATTCTTCCCCAATTTGTTATGGGAGGTTTCCTCTGGCTGAAGGGTTTCCTTATTCTTTATTGAAAAACATAATTTATGTAAGAACTTACCTGATAAATTCATTTCTTTCATATTAGCAACAGTCCATGAGCTAGTGACGTATGGGATATACATTCCTACCAGGAGGGGCAAAGTTTCCCAAACCTTAAAATGCCTATAAATACACCCCTCACCACACCCACAATTCAGTTTAACGAATAGCCAAGAAGTGGGGTGATAAAAAAGTGCGAAAGCATATAAAATAAGGAATTGGAATAATTGTGCTTTATACAAAATCATAACCACCACAAACAAAGGGCGGGCCTCATGGACTCTTGCTAATATGAAAGAAATTAATTTATCAGGTAAGTTCTTACATAAATTATGTTTTCTTTCATGTAATTAGCAAGAGTCCATGAGCTATTGACGTATGGGATAATGATTACCCAAGATGTGGATCTTTCCACACAAGAGTCACTAGAGAGGGAGGGATAAAATAAAGACAGCCAATTCCTGCTGAAAATAATCCACACCCAAAATAAAGTTTAATGAAAAACATAAGCAGAAGATTCAAACTGAAACCGCTGCCTGAAGTACTTTTCTACCAAAAACTGCTTCAGAAGAAGAAAATACATCAAAATGGTAGAATTTAGTAAAAGTATGCAAAGAGGACCAAGTTGCTGCTTTGCAAATCTGATCAACCGAAGCTTCATTCCTAAACGCCCAGGAAGTAGAAACTGACCTAGTAGAATGAGCTGTAATCCTCTGAGGCGGAGTTTTACCCGACTCAACATAGGCAAGATGAATTAAAGATTTCAACCAAGATGCCAAAGAAATGGCAGAAGCTTTCTGGCCTTTTCTAGAATCGGAAAAGATAACAAATAGACTAGAAGTCTTTCGGAAAGATTTAGTAGCTTCAACATAATATTTCAAAGCTCTAACAACATCCAAAGAATGCAACGATTTCTCCTTAGAATTCTTAGGATTAGGACATAATGAAGGAACCACAATTTCTCTACTAATGTTGTTGGAATTCACAACTTTAGGTAAAAATTCAAAAGAAGTTCGCAACACCGCCTTATCCTGATGAAAAATCAGAAAAGGAGACTCACAAGAAAGAGCAGATAATTCAGAAACTCTTCTGGCAGAAGAGATGGCCAAAAGGAACAAAACTTTCCAAGAAAGTAATTTAATGTCCAATGAATGCATAGGTTCAAATGGAGGAGCTTGAAGAGCCCCCAGAACCAAATTCAAACTCCAAGGAGGAGAAATTGACTTAATGACAGGTTTTATACGAACCAAAGCTTGTACAAAACAATGAATATCAGGAAGAATAGCAATCTTTCTGTGAAAAAGAACAGAAAGAGCAGAGATTTGTCCTTTCAAAGAACTTGCGGACAAACCCTTATCTAAACCATCCTGAAGAAACTGTAATATTCTCGGTATTCTAAAAGAATGCCAAGAAAAATGATGAGAAAGACACCAAGAAATATAAGTCTTCCAGACTCTATAATATATCTCTCTAGATACAGATTTACGAGCCTGTAACATAGTATTAATCACAGAGTCAGAGAAACCTCTTTGACCAAGAATCAAGCGTTCAATCTCCATACCTTTTAAATTTAAGGATTTCAGATCCTGATGGAAAAAAGGACCTTGAGACAGAAGGTCTGGTCTTAACGAAAGAGTCCACGGTTGGCAAGAGGCCATCCGGACAAGATCCGCATACCAAAACCTGTGAGGCCATGCCGGAGCTACCAGCAGAACAAACGAGCATTCCTTCAGAATCTTGGAAGAAGAACTAGAGGCGGAAAGATAAAGGCAGGATGATACTTCCAAGGAAGTGATAATGCATCCACTGCCTCCGCCTGAGGATCCCGGGATCTGGACAGATACCTGGGAAGTTTCTTGTTTAGATGAGACGCCATCAGATCTATTTCTGGAAGTTCCCACATTTGAACAATCTGAAGAAATACCTCTGGGTGAAGAGACCATTCACCCGGATGCAACGTTTGGCGACTGAGATAATCCGCTTCCCAATTGTCTATACCTGGGATATGAACCGCAGAGATTAGACAGGAGCTGGATTCCGCCCAAACCAAAATTCGAGATACTTCTTTCATAGCCAGAGGACTGTGAGTCCCTCCTTGATGATTGATGTATGCCACAGTTGTGACATTGTCTGTCTGAAAACAAATGAACGATTCTCTCTTCAGAAGAGGCCAAAACTGAAGAGCTCTGAAAATTGCACGGAGTTCCAAAATATTGATCGGTAATCTCACCTCCTGAGATTCCCAAACTCCTTGTGCCGTCAGAGATCCCCACACAGCTCCCCAACCTGTGAGACTTGCATCTGTTGAAATTGCAGTCCAGGTCGGAAGCACAAAAGAAGCCCCCTGAATTAAACGATGGTGATCTGTCCACCACGTTAGAGAGTGTCGAACAATCGGTTTTAAAGATATTAATTGAGATATCTTTGTGTAATCCTTGCACCATTGATTCAGCATACAGAGCTGAAGAGGTCGCATGTGAAAACGAGCAAAGGGGATCGCGTCCGATGCAGCAGTCATAAGACCTAGAATTTCCATGCATAAGGCTACCGAAGGGAATGATTGTGACTGAAGGTTTCGACAAGCTGCAATCAATTTTAGACGTCTCTTGTCTGTTAAAGATAGAGTCATGGACACTGAATCTATCTGGAAACCCAGAAAGGTTACCCTTGTCTGAGGAATCAAATATCTTTTTGGTAAATTGATCCTCCAACCATGATCTTGAAGAAACAACACAAGTCGATTCGTATGAGATTCTGCTAAATGTAAAGACTGAGCAAGTACCAAGATATCGTCCAAATAAGGAAATACCACAATACCCTGTTCTCTGATTACAGACAGAAGGGCACCGAGAACCTTTGTAAAAATTCTTGGAGCTGTAGCTAGGCTAAACGGTAGAGCCACAAACTGGTAATGCTTGTCCAGAAAAGAGAATCTCAGGAACTGATAATGATCTGGATGAATCGGAATATGCAGATATGCATCCTGTAAATCTATTGTGGACATATAATTCCCTTGCTGAACAAAAGGCAAGATAGTCCTTACAGTTACCATCTTGAACGTTGGTATCCTTACAAACCAGAAGAGTCATCAGAATCAGAATGATGATGTTCATTTAAAAATTCATCTGTAGGGAGAGAAGTTTTAAAAGATTTTTTACGTTTACTAGAAGGAGAAATAACAGACAATAGCCTTCTTGATGGATTCAGAAACAAAATGTCTTATGTTATCAGGAACATTCTGCACCTTAGATGTTGAAGGAACTGCAACAGACAATGGTACTTTACTAAAGGAAATATTATCTGCATTAACAAGTTTGTCATGACAATTAATACAAACAACAGCCGGAGGAATAGCTACCAAAAGTTTACAGCAGATACACTTAGCTTTGGTAGATCCAGCACTAGACAGCGATTTTCCTGTAGTATCTTCTGACTCAGATGCAACGTGAGACATCTTGCAATATGTAAGAGAAAAAACAACATATAAAGCAAAATTGATCAAATTCCTTAAATGACAGTTTCAGGAATGGGAAAAAATGCCAAAGAACAAGCTTCTAGCAACCAGAAGCAATGAAAAATGAGACTTAAATAATGTGGAGACAAAAGCGACGCCCATATTTTTTAGAGCCAAATAAGACGCCCACATTATTTGGCGCCTAAATGCTTTTGGCGCCAAAAATGACGCCACCTCCGGAACGCCGACATTTTTGGCGCAAAATAACGTCAAAAAATGACGCAACTTCCGGCGACACGTATGACGCCGGAAACGGAAAAGAATTTTTGCGCCAAAAAAGTCCGCGCCAAGAATGACGCAATAAAATGAAGCATTTTCAGCCCCCGCGAGCCTAACAGCCCACAGGGAAAAAAAGAGTCAAATTTTTGAAGGTAAGAAAAAATCAATAATTCAAATGCATAATCCCAAATATGAAACTGACTGTCTGAAAAATAAGGAAAGTTGAACATTCTGAGTCAAGGCAAATAAATGTTTGAATACATATATTTAGAACTTTATAAACAAAGTGCCCAACCATAGCTTAGAGTGTCACAGAAAATAAGATTTACTTACCCCAGGACACTCATCTACATGTTTGTAGAAAGCCAAACCAGTACTGAAACGAGAATCAGCAGAGGTAATGGTATATATAAGAGTATATCGTCGATCTGAAAAGGGAGGTAAGAGATGAATCTCTACGACCAATAACAGAGAACCTATGAAATAGACCCCGTAGAAGGAGATCACTGCATTCAAATAGGCAATACTCTCCTCACATCCCTCTGACATTCACTGCACGCTGAGAGGAAAACCGGGCTCCAACTTGCTGCGGAGCGCATATCAACGTAGAATCTAGCACAAACTTACTTCACCACCTCCATCGGAGGCAAAGTTTGTAAAACTGAATTGTGGGTGTGGTGAGGGGTGTATTTATAGGCATTTTGAGGTTTGGGAAACTTTGCCCCTCCTGGTAGGAATGTATATCCCATACGTCACTAGCTCATGGACTCTTGCTAATTACATGAAAGAAAGCTAAGGACAAAGTGTTTTATTCTTTATTGAAAAGCTAAGGACAAAGTGTTTTTAAAGAGTTTTTAAACCTTTTTTATTTCTTATGTGCTGCTTGTATTACTAGATCGTAACCGTTTACAATTGCGTGCGCACTTTTAGTTGTTGCGCAGTTTCTTGTGCTGCCACTCGCGTAACTGACCGCTCTTCTGTTTGGATGCTGAGCGGAGTGGTGTCATTCTCAGTGAGTTCTCTTCTGTGGCAGCTGTGGAGACCTTGTTGGAGCTCTTCATTTGTTTGTTTCAGCTACTAGTGGCTACGGTAGGGCACCTCAGTCTGACTGAGGTGTAGAAATGTATTTTTTTTGTGTTTTCTTTATTTGTACACATTTAGCGTTTTTTGCGCTTTGAAGGATTACAGTTCCTTCTTAAAGTGACAGTTCATTTTAATTTCTTTTTTGTCATCTTTTAGTTTTTGGGGCAATATCTTGGCTATGGACACGGAACAGGAGTCTGTTTCATTTGATAAATGTTTATTAAGTTTAGAGGACCAAATTATTTTGCCTATGCAATTTTGTTCCTCATGTTTAGCTAGAACCCTAAAACTTAAAGATAAATTACTCCCTTCTGAGCCTATTGTCTCTCAGGATAATGCTGTTCAGGATATGCCATAGCTTTCTCCTCAAACGCCCCAAGCCTCAATGGTTTCACATACAGTACACTGTGGTTCCTCTCAGCCTCCAGGTATATATTCTGCGGTGTCTGCGGCCTTATCTGCTTTTCCCACTGCGGGTAAGTGCAAGAGGAAATCATATAATATTTCTGCTAGTAAGGTGTCTGTTCCATCATCTTCTGCGATGGTTGACCTCCCTTATAAGTCAGATGAGGATACCTCGGTAGCTTCTGAGGGTGAGATCTCAGATTCTGACAGTGTAAATCCTGTGACTGATTCTGAAGAAGTAAATTTCAGATTTATGCTTGAACACCTTTGTTTACTTCTAAAGGAGGTACTGGCTATTTTGGACGACTCCGACTCTTCTGTAACTGTCAACCCTAAAAAGTCTAGTAAGCTTAATAAATACTATGATGTTCCTTCTTCCGTGGAAGTATTTCCTGGTCCAGACCGTGTGTCGGAGATCATATCACAGGAATGGGATAAACCAGGGATACCCTTTTCCCCTTCTTCCGTTTTTAAAAAGATGTTTCCTGTTGCTGACTCCATTCAGGACTCATGGCACACTGTGCATAAGGTGGAAGGAGGTATTTCTACTCTGGCCAAGATAACCACAATTCCTATAGAGGATAGCTGTTCTTTTAAGGATCCCATGGATAAAAAGCTTGAGGCTTATTTAAAGAAAATGTATATTCATCAGGGATTACAATAGCAACCTGCTGTTTGTATTGCTACGGTAGCAAGCACAGCATCTTATTGGTGTGATGCTTTGTCTGAGCTGATTTTATAGGAGACTTTGTAAGAGGAGATCCAAGATAGAATCAATGCTCTCAAGCTGGCCAATTCCTTTATCTCTGATGCCTATATGCAAGTCATTAGACTATGAGCCAAGATGTCTGGCTTAGCTTTTTTAGCTCGCAGGGCTCTGTGGCTAAAATCTTGGTCAGCTGATGTTACCTCCAAGTCCAAGCTCCTGTCGTTACCTTACAAGGCTTAGAAATTAGCATATGAACCTCCTAGCTTTCCACTAAGAATACCAAGAGAACAAAGCAAAATTGGTGAAAGAAGTAAATTAAAAAAATTGTTTAAAATGATATGCCCTATCTGAATAATGAAACTTTGTTTTTGACTAGACTGTCCCTTTAAGCTGCGTTCAGGATCTTTCCTCCCTGGGAGTGATTGTTCCAGTTTCGGTAAGGGAACAGTGTCAAGGATTCTATTCAAATCTGTTTGTGGTTCCCAAAAAAGAGGGAACTTTTCATCCAATTTTAGACCTAAAAGGTCTCGACAAATTTCTCAGGGTGCTGTCCTTCAAAATGGAAACCATTTGTTTCATTCTTCCTTTGTTACAAGAGGGTCAGTCCATGACGACCATAGACCTGAAGGACGTGTCTCTTCATGTTCCCATCCAAAGGGATCATCACCAGTTTCTGAGATTCACTTTTCGAGACAAGCACTTTCAATTTGTTGCTCTTCCGTTTGGCCTTGCCACAGATCCCAGAATTATCACAAAGGTTCTGGGCACTCTTTTGGCAGTCTTTGCGGTCGCACCTTACCTGGACGACATCTTGGTTCAAGCGTCATCTTTTCAACTAGCAAACTCTCATACTGAGATCTTGTCTTTTCTACATTCCCACGGATGGAAAATTAATCTGGAGAAGAGTTCCCTTGTTCCAGCTACAAGGGTGTGTTTCTTAGGGACCATCATAGATTCCCTATCAGTGAAGATTTTTCTGATGGATGTCAGAAAATACAAACTTCTCACTTCATGTCTCTCTCCAGTCTACTGTTCCTCCATCAGTGGCTCAATGCATGGAGGTAATTGGTCTTATGGTTGCCTCCATGGACATTATTTATTTTCTTGATTCCATCTGAGATCTCTGCAACTATGCATGCTCAGTCAATGGAACAGAGACCATTCAGATCTATTTCAGAAGATAGATCTGGATCCTCTAACAAGAGACTCTCTTTTATGGTGGATTTCTCAGGATCATCTGTCTCAAGGCACATGCTTCCAGAGGCCCTCCTGGGTGATTGTGACCATGTATGCCAGCCTGTTAGGCTGGGGAGCAGTCTGGGGCTCGTTAAAAGGTCCAGGGCCTGTACCACGTTGATGTAACAAATTTTTCTACCCTGGCAGATATTTCATCACTTGCTATGACATTAGGTATAGGCGTGTATAGGTATTTTAATACACACCCTAGTTTTAATTGCGTTACTGAGCTGGTGGTCCTGGTTTAATGTATATTTACAGACCTATATACCCACATATGAATGTTGATGGGATCCGCCAATCTACTGTACTCCTGCTTATGCGTAGTGACACAGGCCTCATATATAAAAGCCCTTGGCTGCTTATATTTGACTAGTTATTATCCAAGTTACAGAGTATAGGTATATTTGGTTTACCTTCATGGCCTCAACTGTCTAGTTATATATTATAAACTGGTTGGCTCCGATTCCCCCCCTAGGGCTTTCGCCTTAGTATACGTTTACTTAGTAAACCAAGGAATGTAGATTCCCTTGAATTTCACTTTTATCAAACACAAAACTGGTACAATGTAGCGGCTAGCGATATACTTATTCAAGTATCACATAATAATAGTCTTGCTAATCTCCTTCCTTTTTGTATTTTTTCTAAGGATTTAACTAGTCTACAGAGATTTCTATTTGTATGGGCTTAAATATGGCCCCATAGGCTATATTTTTGAATTCTTTACATAAATCTTGGCAATTACAGCCAAAAGGGCTCCATATTTTTATTTGAAATCTATCAAACACAAGACTGGTACAATGTAGCGGCCATTTGAATTTTTCATAACTTTTGACACTTATAGCAATAAGGGCTCCAAAAGGGCCCCATAGTCTTATTTGAAAACCTGAGGTTAGTTCTTATTATTTTTGTTAACCACATAGGTAGAACTTCTTTAATAGTGTTTGGTTCAGTTTTTAGTTTTCGTTCTCTCTACATGTGAAAGTACAAGACTTTATGTATGTTTATAAGATTGTGGTGATATATGCTATATGTACGGTACTGTATACCTTATTATATACCCTCACGGGCTGAGGATTCTTCTAAATAATTGCTATGTACTGTTATATTCTTTACCTCAATAAAAAAATTAAAAAAAAATAATAAAAAAAAAAGGTCCAGGGCCTGTGGACTCTGGAGGACTCCTCTCTTCCCATAAACATCTTAGAGTTGAGAGCAATCTTTAATGCTTTGATAGTTTGTCCTCAGTTGTCTTTAGCCCAGTTTATCAGATTCCAGTCAGACAACATCACCTCAGTGGCTTACATCAACCACCAGGGAGGAACTCGGAGTTCCCTTGCTATGAAGGAGGTGACTCGCATTATTCAGTGGGTGGAAGCTCACGCTTGTTTCCTATCTGCCATTCACATTCCAGGAGTGGACAACTGGGAGGAGGATTTTCTGAGCAGACATACTTTTCATCCCAGGGACTTGGCTCTCCATCAGGAGGTGTTCACCAGGATAACCCTCAGGTTGGGGTTTCTAGAGTTGTATTTGATGGCGTTTCGTCAGAACACCAAGCTTTCAAGGTACGGTTCAAGGTCAAGAGATCCTCAGGCCAGTTCCTTGGGATTTCGGTCTAGCATACCCGTTTCTTCCTTTTGCTCTCCTTCCACAAGTTATTGCTTGTGTCAAGCAGGAGAGAACATCTTTAATTCTAATAGCTTCTGCATGGCCTCGCAGGATCTGGTTTGCGGACCTGATGAAGATGTCATCTCTTCCACCTTGGAGGTTACCTCTGAGGAAGGACCTTCTATCTCAGGGTCCTTTCCTCCATCCAAATCTAGTTTCTCTGAAGCTGACTGCTTAGAAAATCCACGCTTAGCCAAAACTAAGCGTTTAATCTCCGAGTCAGTCATTGATACCATGCTTCAGGCTCACAAACCATTACTCGTAAAATTTGCCATAAGGTATGGTGCATATACCTATATTGGTGTGAATTGAAGGGCTTCTCTTGGAGTAGGGTCAGGATTCCTAGAATGTTGTCTTTTCTCCAGGAAGGTCTGGAGAAGGGTTTGTCAGTCAGTTCTCTGAAGGGTCAGATTTCTGCACTGGCTATTCTTTTACACAAACGTCTGGCAGATGTAACAGATATTCAATCTTTTTGTCAGGCCCTGGTCAGAATCAGGCCTGTGTTTAAACCTGTTGCTCCTCCTTGGAGCTTGAACTTTGTACTTAAAGTTTTGCAGCAGGCTCCATTTAAGCCAATGCATTCTGTAGATATTAGGTTGTTATCTTGGAAAGTTTTGTTCCTTATTGCTATTTCCTTTGCTTGTAGAGTTTCTGAACTCTCGGCTCTGCAGTGTGATTCTCTTTACCTTATTTTTCATGCAGATAAGGCGGTCGTCCGTACTAAATTGGGGTTTCTTCCTAAAGTGGTTTTGGATCGAAACATTAATCAGGAAATTGTTGTTCCTTCTTTTGTCCTAATCCTCCTCCTCATAAGGAACGTCTTTCGCATAACTTGGATGTTGTGCGTGCTCTAAAATTTTACCTACAGGCTACTAAGGATTTTCGTTAGTCTTCTGCCGGGTTATAATACAATATATTTAATAATTATTCTTTAAAACAAACCCCCAATAAAATGCATATACGAAACAATATTTTATTCCTAAATTCTTTATATTAGTTATAAACACATTGGATTATATGTATAGGAACCAGGTTATGAATCAAACTATACAAGCTTAAACTGTTACAATATTCTATACAAAGATTATAAAAAATATACCTTTACAATTTACCTTATTCACAATGGATTACATTAAAATACCACAATGAAATACCAGAGTATGGATCACTAACTTTAACAGTGCTTAGTTAAACAATAGAACAATATACTTTAACAGTCAATTGCTATGCCAAGTTATCTGAGATTAAATAAATTCTTATTTATCTACAATAAGGCAAATTCTAAAATATATTTATATAGTTGCAAAGATAAATTACTTGGCAAACAAAAGACTAGTTTTAAACTACACAGGACTATGAAACACAAGCTTAAAATACTAATTGTGCCCTTTTAAAATTACTAACTGCAATCTAGTTATAGTTACCAAATACCTTTTGATTTAAATATTTATATATATTTATCAATTGCGTATACTTTACCAAAAATAACCAAATCGATAATTCAGTTTCCAGAATTTCTTGTTTCACCTCATATGAATAAAGGTATTGCCGTATGGATAATAAAAGGTAGCCCAATTTTGCTTATAGTGACTGTGTTCCAAGGCAGCAAAATTATCAGTCAAAAATTTATCAAATAGCCAGCCAGCACTCTATCTTGCATGAGGTTATATCACGTGATAATCCCCTCCCTTTATTATTCTAATCGTTGGTGAAACGGTATGATAGGCACTCTGAGCTTGTCTCTGATTCACCCTTGGATCTTAACATCTCATAGGTTGTTTTGGGAAACGCCTCCCTGAGCAGCCAAATGTCTTAGTTGCAATACCATTTTTTTTTTTTTTTTTTTAAAAAAAAGGTTTTTATTGAGACAATCAAATAGAAATACAACAAAACGAAAGAAAAAAAACAAGGACAGGTATATCTCGTTAGGGCAGAGCAATTATACAACGTTCTGGATACATAATGATAATTGGGGCAAATATTGATTGGAGTTGGATGAACTACTATACAACATTCTATTTGTGTTTAAAGTTGCTTTGGTATATCCAAGCGCTGTAATAAGGAAGGGTAACCTGGCTATAGGTGTGTTGTCTACTTTTTATAGTTTGAGGAAGTAGAAATGGGGTAAAGTTATTAAACCTTGTGGAATAACAAATAAAATAATACATAAAATGAAACACACAGTGATATATACATCTCAGGTTAAGTTAGATAAAGTTTGTCTAATATCTTAGGAAGAATAGGGTTGCTACAAATCTGTATATTAAAGTTAGTAAAGTGATGAACACCTAAGAGACACAATGAGAGTCCTCATCTAAGGAAGCTAGAAGTAGACTCAACTCAGTGCAGGGGTGGGTATGTATGTTTATGTGTACCTCAATGGTAAAGTATACTACCAGGGGTACAGTAGAGAAAAAAGGGGGGGGGGAGAATTGATTTGGGTGGGAAGGGAGGGGAGGTGGGCTGGCTTGAGAGGGAATCCCACACCCGTCTAGGCTAGTCTGGAAAAGAGGGTAAGCCATTGGTGCCAAATTCTGATATGTAAGTCTGCCTGGTCTAGTATTCAAAAGGAATATTGCTCCATCAGTCTGATATGCCTGACAGTAGAGAGTATCTGTGGGAGGGATGGTGGGCTCTTGCTCCTCCATGACCTGGCTATGTTCAGTTTAGTAGCCATGAAGAGGTATATCATGAGGGCCTCGGTGGAGCTCTCTGTGGTGGGGACTGGCACGTGTAGAAGGGCAACTTCTGGTAGGTAGGTAGGGAGGATAAATAGCAAGGCGATTAAGTGTAATGTATATTTTTTTCCATAATGGCTGTATTTTTGGGCATGTCCACCAAATGTGCAAGTGAGTGCCTGGTTGTCTGCATGATCGCCAGCACAAAGGAGATTGTGAGTTGTACGCTCTGTGCAAATGTACTGGCACTAGGTGCCATCTAACAGAGATTTTATAATATAACTCCCAAAGAGTAGAGCAGTGAAGTAACTTTCTGGTGATCTGTAACCTATGCTGCCATATGTCAGTATCTACTTGAAATCCAATTTCTTTCTCCCAGGCTGTGTGTTGTGGGATTTTAAGGGTGGGGTTAATGTTAGCCAGAAGGGTGTAGTGTAGAGACATAGGGTGTTTTATGTTGTGTGCGTTATTCCACATCTGTTCCCATCTAGTAGGTGGTCTAAGGGCTTTAACCGGGTATCCCCAGGAGCGGAGTAAGGAGCTAATTCTATAAGCTTTGAACTGAAGTTTCGGGGGTATGTTAAATTTGACACAAAGCTGTGGGTGAGAAAGCCAAGTTCCAGCGTCGTAAAAGTCAATAACTGTTTTGACATGTAGGTCCCTCCATTTGTCTGGGTGTGTTTCTGGTAGTGTAGAAATTGCTGCCGACAAGGTGAGGGCTGGAGTGGGGTGGGGAGATATGTTGGGATCGTGACGGATTGAATCCCAGAGTCTCAGGGCGTCTTGCAAAGTGGGGTGTAGGGGTCCTAACTTGTGTCTGTGATGTGAAGGAATCCACAGGAGATCTGAAAAGGCAAGGCCAGGAGGGAGTGTGGAGGACTCTACTAGGTACCAGCCAAATACTGCTGCTTTGGTGTTATTCCAATCTAGAATGTGGGAGAGTCTGGAGGCGTTAAAATAGGTAAGAAGGTTAGGTAGAGCTAGACCCCCTTGTGCAAGGGGTCGTTCTAGGGTATGTCTCGCTGTACTAGGTCGTTTGCCTTTCCAAATATAGTTAGTGATTAACCCTTGGAGCTTATTTAATACAGGTCTTGGTATGTTGTATGGTATACAACGGAATAGGTAAGTGATCTTGGGGAGGAATGACATTTTGATGGCCGCTATCCTTCCGGACCAAGAGATTTCTTTGTATTCCCAGGAACCTAGCAATTTGTTGAATTCTAGGAGTCGTTCAGAGAAATTTTTGTGTATAGTGGAGGCATGGTCTGGAGTTAAGTGAACTCCTAGAACTTTAATTGAATCAGATCTCCAATTAAATTTGTATTGGTTTTGCATGATTTTAAGTGTCTGAGGCGAAATGTTTATTGGTAATGCTTCTGTCTTATCTATGTTTAGCTTGTAGAAGCTTATGGGGCTAAATGTGGCAATGATCTTAAAGACTGCTGATAAGGATTCTACAGGGGAAGTTACAAAAAGGGTAATGTCATCTGCATAAAGTGAAATTTTGTGTGTGTGATTATTGGTTTCATGACCTTTAATCGAGGGGTCTATCCTAATTGCTTGTGCAAGAGGTTCTATGGCTGTGGCAAAGAGCAGCGGGGAAAGGGGGCAGCCCTGTTGAGTGCCATTAGTGATGGTAAAAGTGTCAGATTGGAAGCCTATACCTCTTATTCGGGCAGTGGGATGGGAGTATAAAGCTTGAATGGCTTTAATGAAAGGGTCCGGAAACTTAAAAACTTCCAAAGATATCTCCACCGGACCCTGTCGAATGCTTTCTCTGCGTCTAGGGACAAGGCCAAGAATTGGGCCTCACCCCTAGACGCTAGATTTAGTATGTCTAAAATTCGCCTTGTGGCGTCTGGGCCTTCTCTGTCTGGGATAAATCCCACCTGGTCCGGATGTATTATAGTAGGGATTACTTTCGACATTCTGTTAGCCAAAATTTTGGCGTACAGTTTAATGTCTAGATTAAGGAGGGAAATAGGTCTATAACTGCCGCAGAGTTCCTGGTTTTTCCCTGGCTTAAGAATAGTAATAATCACTGCTTCAAGAAATTCCGCTTTGAATGAGCCTTTTTGCATTACTTCTTGGAAGGTTCTACAAAGTAAGGGGGCTAGTATCCCTTGATAAGCTTTGTAAAAGCGGGCTGTATAGCCATCCGGGCCAGGGGATCTCCCAAGTTTTAGTGATTTGATGACACCAATGACCTCTTGTGTGGTTATCTGGGCAGTTAAAAGGGGAGTGAGCGTTGGGTCCAAGGAAGGAAGGTGAAGGTTTACGAGGAAGGTAGATGTGTCTGTCGGGGAGGTCTGGGGTTTCAATTTGTCTGCTTCAATGTTGTATAGTGACTGGTAGAAGTCTTTGAAGACTTTGCCTATATCTTTAGGGGCTGAGACGGGTTGGCCCTGTTCATTTTTAGTATCCTAGATTGTGCAGAGCGGTGGCGTAATTTCTTGGCTAACAAGGATGTTGCTTTATTACCAAAATGGTAATATAGTTTTTTGAACTTCTCTAGGGTGTTGTGTGCTCTTTGTAGTTCAGCGTCAAGTATTTGTTTGTTAATCTCTTGAAGCATGTTATTAGTGTTAATGGAATATGACTTGGTTAGCTGTTGTCTCGGTGTTCTAGCCTGAGCAACCAGAGAAGAGAGGATAACACCTTTCTTTCGCCTGGAGTCGGCTTCCATGTCAAGTAGGTGCCCCCTCAATACAGCCTTAAGTGTGGCCCATATGTTTTCATCAGAGGTTTGCGAGTTGTCATTTATTTCGAGAAAGTTTGTAATTATTTCTTGTATTGCTACTTTGGTGAGTGGGTCTGTTAGTAGATAATCTCTCAGTCTCCAAGTCGGGCCTATAGATAGTGAGGGGTGAGCGTCTAGTGTCATATGTAGGGCATCGTGATCTGACCATGAAACTGGGTCTATTTTCACTTGTGAGGCTTTGTCTAGTAATTTGGCAGGGACAAAAAAATAATCTATTCGGGTGTGTGATTTGTGGGGGGTAGAGTAAAATGTGTAGTCTTTTCCCTGCGGATGGAGAGATCTCCAAACATCATATAAATCATATTGACAAATTAAGGATCTAAATGCTCTGGATAGGGAAGAGACTGATCTGTCTATTGTGGAGATCTTGGGGCCCAATCTGTCAACACATTGATCCCATACAAGGTTGAAATCACCACCTAAGATTAGTTCCCCTTGTTTTATCTCTGATACTAGGTGTAGAGTTTTAGTAAGAAAGCGTAGTTGTCTATTATTCGGGGTGTATAGATTTGCAATAGTAGTCAGCTGGGAATTAGCAATACCATTTTTGAACTATAGGTGGCAGCAGATAACTAGAAATGCAGTTTTCCCATCAATGCTGCTACAGTTTAATATAGATTCATATATATATATTTACAATGTATTATTTTCTAGTATTAATAAGTCACATGTTCCATGTGTAGTGGACCACGTCACACTCATCCTGAGCATTTCAAGAACAGATATGATATTTGTCATAATACAAAGTAATTCTTATACATTTAAAATATATGGGTATTTAAAAGGACTTTAATAGTTTTAGCATGAATCCATTTGATATCTCAGCCATCATCTTAACATCACATACCTTGAGATCAGCAATCATATGTTGTTTCAGCGGTTTCATATTTAGTACTATCCCATATAAATATTTCATATCTGCATATTTCTTGCTGAGTGTATAAAATACATGTCACTATTTAAAACACAAACCACATATGTACTTATTAGATGCCTGAAAAATATAAGAATATGTTACAAAATTCAAAACAAATTGGACATTTTAAATTGACTGCACAGCTACTTATTAAACTCAGCATATATACATCCCAATTTGTCCCTTGGATGTCTGGAAGACAGAAAAACAAAAATATGTTATATATTTTAAAGTAGGGTTATTACAATTGTTATTTAATTCATTACACTCTGAATTGTATTTCCCCAGATCCATATATAGACATTTAATACAGTCTGAGGCATATATTTAATGTTTGAGAATGATAATTTTTTATATATAGTATTTAAAATTATACCATTTGTATTTCAAAAATTAATTTAAACAGCTACAATGCTACATGTGTCTTGTTTGGTTCAGCATATGATGTGTATCTAAACAGCAGGGGTAACTTAACACCTAGATGGAATGAATCATTTCTTCAGCTAAAACTGGTTCTCTTTCTGAAGCTATTTAAGCTTCAAAAGAAATCCTCAGACATCATGTCTGTTGGCATATGCTTCTCTCAGATCAGAAAGAAATGGTGAGATTCTTCAAAAGGGCTGTTTGTGATTGAACAATTGTATAATTTAGCATATTGAGTGGGGAGGGGGGGAAAGACTGTCTAAGAGAGCTGTGATAGCTCTTCCGATGGATCTATTGCTCTTTTCTCTGTTCCAGGTCCCAGGGGGTTCTCCTTGGGAGTGCCTTATTTTGGAGGAGCGGATTGGGTTGGCACCAGTGTTCCCTCTAAGCCCAGTTTCGTGTGCGGCCCAGCAGTGAAACAGTTAATTAGGTAACCGCATCCTGCAATTAGCAAACACTGCACAATGCAGACTGCAAGGTATGATTCTCTTATAAACTATTTCACTGCTGAACCGCACACAAAATTCACCTTAGAGGGAACACTGGTTGGCACACGAGCTCTGTTGGAGTGAGTGAGTCCCCCCTTTTTCTTTCCATTCCCTGGGAGCTTGTGGTTGGGGGTCTTTCTGTCCCTCCTGTCTATCAGACATGTCTGTCACTTAGGCTGGTTCGTTGTTGGAGCAGGATCTGAGATCTGTTGCTCTGCTAAATTTGTCCTAGGAGCATTCAAGGTATGGTAAGCCTCTTGAGGTTTCTCCTTTCCCCATGTTCAAGATTTGTGGGAAGGACTGGCGGCACTTAGCCTGAGACGTTATTCGCTGGTTAGTGGATACTTAGCAATCTGAAGGATCCTATCTTCAGCTCCTTCTGCTTGCCCTGCAAGTATTTAAGTTTCAGAGTCATTTTTAAATGACTGCAGCGGGCAGGGTTTTTGCTTCAGGTGTTGTTCGTCAGACCTATCTGAGCTTGCTGCATGAGGTTTCGTTTCTGAATATTTTGGTATTCTGAGCTACCTTTTTGCGACTTGGGGGACCTTCATCTTCAGTTGCTTTTAGAGTGCGGTTGCACTGTGTTAGGGGAAGATCCTTTCTATTTGAGATTCCTGGCCTTATCCAGTGGTTTCTGTTTATGGGGTCTGGGCGTTGCCTCCCCTTGTTTTTATGAGACTGGTTGGGTCTCTGTTAGCCTGACCCGGTTTCTCTGTTTTTTTGCTCTGTGTTTGTGCCCTTTCAGGTTTTTTTCTGGAGTTCCTTATGCTAGCTGGAAGCTATCTCAGCATAATAATGCACGGTGGTTACTCTATACTGTAGCAAACCGAGGGTTGCAAGTTCGATCCTCGTGAGGTCTCCTCAGCCTTTGCTCTTTTCGAGGTTGATAAAATGAGAAGCTCCTTGAGTCGCTTAAGGGGGATTAGTCGCGCTTTACAAATACAATCATATTTTCTCTGTGTCTTTTCTTCTTGTGGAAGAATACAGTAGTTTGTTTCCTTTCTTTAGTAAGGGGTGTGTTGTTTGGAAACCGACTGCTGGGCGACGATGTCTCTTGGAGGCTGTTGACTCAGTCGAGTCTAGTTCCTGCGGTCTTTAGGAAGGCTGTTGACTATCTGTGGGTCAGTGTCCTTGGGCCTTTTCCTTTTTTATCAAAATTGTTCTCAGCTTTGGACGAAGCTGGATTTTTTTGGGTAGGGGTTTTCAGGCCTGGTGCCCTCAGAATGGGCCGCCTCTTGTACCCTCCCGTTTTTGCATTCAGTGTCCTCTATAGCTTGGGTATTGTTTTCCCAAAAGTAATGAATGCAGCTGTGGACTCTTTCCATTTATGAAGAAAAACTTAAATTATGCTTACCTGATAATTTTCTTTTCTTCAGATGGAAAAAGTCCACAGCTTACCACTTGTATTTTTTCTGCGGGGCGTCTGTTAATTTTTGTTCTTCTGGCACCTTTCCACCCTGATGTTTCTTCTACTGTTCCTAATTCCTCAGCAGAATGACTGGGGGATGAGGGAAGTGGAAGGAGTATTTAAGCATTTGGCTGCGGGGGGTGTCTTTGCCTCCTCCTGGTGGCCAGGTTCTGAATTCCCAAAAGTAATGAATGCAGCTGTGGACTCTTTCCATCTGAAGAAAAGAAAATTATCAGGCAAGTATAATTTAAGTTTCTTTCCTAAGATATGGTGAGTCCACAGAATTATCAATTACTACTGGGAATATCACTCCTGGCCAGCAGGAGGAGGCAAAGAGAACTACAGCAAAGCTGCTATATATGTCACTTCCCTTACCCATAACCCCCAGTCATGGTGCATAAATTTGATTACTTCTGTTATTAAATTTATTTCATTCTCATGTTATTCTTTGTTGAAGAGATATCTAGGTAGGTAGCGTGCACATGCCTGTGGCCCTACATGACAGGAAATAGTGCTGCCATCTAGTGCTCCTGATAATGTATAACATTCTTGCAAAACTGCTGCTATATAGTGCTGCAGACACGTGCACACTATTGAGCTTACATTTCTGCTTTTCACATAAGGATAACAAGAAAACGAAGAAAATATGATAATACAAGTAAATTAGAAAGTTGTTTAAAATGTGATGTTCTATCTAAATCATGAAAGAAAAAAATGTGGGTTTTATGTCCCTTTAAGGTAAGTGCCAGTTTTATTTTTCTATGTAGCAGGGAAAAATTTGGCACTTATTCAGCTGAAACGCTGCAGGGGGGCGTTTTTTTATTATTCCTGTCAGGGTGCAGGTTTTTATGACAGTTTTTGCAGGCACTGTTAGTGTGAGGAGTTATTTATTTTATTGATGGCTCAGTGAGGATTCGTTTTTAGTAACGGATTATGTACTTTTTTGGGGGGGTTTAATTGTTTGTTTTTAAACCTGTTTTTCAAGGAAGTTTTTTTTTTTTTAAATTGCTTTTTTTGTCAGCTGTAGGACCGCCCCTTTTTGGGAGGTTCTGATTCTGTGATGTCAGAGTTTTTTTGGCACTTTTTTTCACTTCCTGTAAGAGTGAGGTGCCCATATTTCAGATGGCTCTGCTGTTTAGAAGGATTCTTGCTGTTTTTGCTTCTCTGGAAATCCGGATTGTAAACGGGATTGTTTTTTTCCTCAGTTTGCTGTAGGTTGCAAGACAGGTAGGGCACCTCAGTAGAGTGTTGCCTGGGGTATGTTTTCTTGATTTGGAACATTTATTTAAGAACGTTTTTTGTTTCTTGTTAAAAGAAAAAAAAAAGAATTTTTTTTTAATTTTTTAATTTGCTTTTTTCTTTTTTTTTTTGTATTATGGATCAGGAGGCTGTGCAAGATGTTACCTGTAGCTTATGTTTTGATGCCCGGGTGGAACCCCCAGTACCTTTTTGTTCTTCATATATTGAAAGAACTTTAGCTTATAGAAATAGACTTTTTTGAGCCATCATTAGCTAATGCTGATGCTGTTCAGGAGCCTCCTGTTTCAGATGTACCGCAGCTTTCTCCTCAAGCGTCCCAATCCTATTCATCTGCATATGCAGTGCCCTGCATTTCCTCTCATGCTCCGTCTGGAGTTACTTTGCAAGATATTGCTGCCCAGGTATCTTCTGCGGTATCTGAGGCGCTGTCTGCTTTTCCCATGCTGCAGGGAAAACGCAAAAGAAAATTTAAAGAAACAGTAAGTAAGGTTTCTGATCCTGAAGTGGCTAATCAATGTATTTCCTCTCAGAAGTCTGAGGATGAAGATTCTTCGGGTGCAACTGAGGGTGAAATTTTGGATTTCGGCAGTATAATTCCTTCTACTGATGCTGAAGTTGTGTCCTTCAGATTTAAGCTGGAACACCTCTGCTTGTTACTTAAGGAGGTTTTGGCTACCTTGGATGTCTCTGATACCTCTATCGTTGTTAACCCTAACAACTATTTTGATGTTCCCTCTGCTGTGGAGGTATTTCCTTTTTCTCCATCTTCTATTTTTAAGAAAATGTTTCCTATAGCTGACTCTATTAAGGAGTCGTGGCAAACAGTTCCTAAGGTGGAAGGAGCTATTTACATTTTGACTAAAAGGACCACTATTCCCATAGAGGATAGTTGTTCTTTTAAGGATCCAATGGAAAAGAAATTGGAGGCGGCATTAAAGAAAATGTATGTTCACCAAGGTCTTCAATGGCAGCCTGCAGGGGGGTATTGCTACTGTTACCAGCGCTGCAGCTTACTGGTTTGATGCTTTGTCTAATTCTATTCAGACAGATGCTCCTCTTAGGGAGATCAAGGACAGGATTAACGCTCTTAAGTTAGCCAATTCCTTTATTACGGATGCTTCCTTACAAGTCATTTAACTGGGAGCAAAAATGTCTGGTTTTGCGGTTCTAGCTTGCAGAGCCATTTGGTTAAAATCCTGGTCTGCGGATGTTTCTTCTAAATCTAAGTTATTAGCTATTCCCTACAAGGGTAAGACCTTGTTTGGGCCTGGTTTGGCTGAAATTATTCCAGATATCACAGGAGGAAAGGGATCTTTTCTTCCTCAAGATAGAAAGAATAAGCAGAAAGGACGTCAGAGTAATTTTCGTTCCTTTCATAACTTTAGAGGTAAACCCACCACTTCCTCTTCCAAGCAGGAAACTATGCAAGTCTTCCTGAAACTCTGGTCTTGGAACAAGGAGAAACAGTCTAAAAAGCCTGCAGCTGACTCCAAGTCACCATGAAGGGCCGGCCCCCGATCCAGGAACGGATCTAGTAGGGGGCAGGCTTTCTCAATTTGCTCATGCTTGGATACGAGATGTCCCAGACCTGTGGGCCGTGGAAATTGTATCTCAGGGGTACAAGATAGAATTCAAGACTTTTCCTCCCAGAGGCAGGTTTCTTCTCTCAAGATTATCTGTAGACCAGATAAAGAGAGATGCGTTCTTAAATTGTATCAAGGATCTTTTTGCCCTGGGAGTTATAGTTCGAGTTCCTCCGCAGGAACAAGGTCTGAGATTTTATTTAAATCTGTGGTTCCCAAGAAAGAGGGGACTTTCAGACCTATTTCTTTCATGTAATTGGCAAGAGTCCATGAGCTAGTGACGTATGGGATATACAATCCTACCAGGAGGGGCAAAGTTTACCAAACCTCAAAATGCCTATAAATACACCCCTCACCACACCCACAATTCAGTTTTACAAACTTTGCCTCGTATAGAGGTGGTGAAGTAAGTTTGTGCTAAGATTTCTACGTTGACATGCGCTTCTCAGCTTTGTTGAAGCCTGATTCCTCTCAGAGTACAGCGAATGTCAGAGGGATGTGAAGAGAGTATCACCTATTGAATGCAATGATTTTCCTAACGGGGGTCTATTTCATAGGTTCTCTGTTATCGGTCGTAGAGATTCATCTCCTACCTCCCTTTTCAGATCGACGATATACTCTCATATACCATTACCTCTACTGATAACTGTTTCAGTACTTGTTTGGCTATCTGCTATATGTGGATGGGTATCTTTTGGTAAGTATGTTTTTTATTACTTAAGACACCCCAGCTTTATGGCACTTTATGCATTTATATAAAGTTCTAAATATATGTATTGTACTCATATTTGCCATGAGTCAGGTTCATGTATTTCCTTGTGCAGATTGTCAGTTTCATATTTGGAAAATAAACATATTAAGAAGTATTTTTTTCTTAATTGGGATTTAGTCTTTTTTTTCAATTGACTACTACTACAAATTGCGGGCAGCATTAGGCCCGCGGGTGCGCCAAATGCTAGACTTTATTGCGTCATTCTGGGTGAGAGAATTTTTTTTTGGCGTGAAAAGTACATCCGTTGACGCAAGTTCATCATTTCCGGCGTCGTAGTTGACGCGGAAGCCTTACACACGGTTGCGTCGTTAGTGACGCAAGTGTGTCATTTCCAGATATTGTTGGCGTCAAAAAAATTTCTCTTACGTTGTGCGTCATACTTGGTGCCAAATTTTTCATTAGTTTTATACCCCATTGCTGTTTGCCTCTTGCCTTCTCTATGTCAGAGGGCTATGCTGTTTGCATTTTTTTCCCATTCCTGAAACTGTCATATAAGGAAATTGATAATTTTGCTTTATATTTTGTTTTTTCTTTTACATTTTGCAAGATGTCTCAATCTGATCCTGCCTCAGAAGTATCTGTTGTAACTTTGCTGCCTGACATCGGTTCTACCAAAGCTAAGTGCATTTGTTGCAAGATTGTAGAAATTATATCTCCGAATGTCATTTGTAATAGTTGTCATGATAAACTTTTACATGCAGAGAATGTATCCATCAGTAATAGTGCATTGCCAGTTGCAGTTCCTCCAACTTCTAATGTACATGATATACCTATGAATTTTATAGAATTTGTTACTGATTCTATTCAGAAGGCTTTGTCTGCATTTCCGCCTTCTAATAAACGTAAAAGGTCTTTTAAAACTTCTCATAAAGTTGATGAAATTTCAAATGACCGACAACATAATGATTTATCCTCCTCTGATGAGGATCTTTCTGATACAGAAGATCCCTCCTCCGATATTGACACTGACTAATCTACTTATTTGTTTAAAATAGAGTATATTCGTTTTGTTAAAAGAAGTGTTAATTACTTTGGATATTGAGGAAGCTAGTCCTCTTGACATTAAGACTAGTAAACATTTAAATGCTGTTTTTAAACCTCCTGTGTTTACTCCAGAGGTTTTTCCTATTCCTGACGCTATTTCTGATATGATTTCTAAGGAATGGAATAAGTCAGGTACTCCTTTTATTCCTTCTTCAAGGTTTAAAAAATTGTATCCTTTACCAGCAATTTCTATAGAGTTGATGGGGCTATTTCTACTCTTGGTAAATGTACCACTATTCCTATGGAAGATAGTACTTCTTTTAAAGATCCTTTAGATAGGAAACTTGAATCCTATCTAAGGAAAGCCTATTTATATTCAGGTAATCTTCTCAGGCCTGCAATTTCTTTGGCTGATGTTGCGGCTGCATCACCTTTTTGGTTGGAGAATTTAGTGCAACAAGAATTGGATTCTGACATATCTAGCATTGTTCACTTACTGCAACATGCTAATCATTTTATTTGTGATGCCATTTTTTATATTATCAAAATTGATGTTAGATCCATGTTTTTAGCTATTTTAGCTAGAAGAGCTTTATGGCTTAAATCTTGGAATTCTGATATGACATCTAAATCTAGATTACTATTTCTTTCTTTCCAAGGTAATAATTTATTTGGTTCTCAGTTGGATTCTGTTATTTCAACTATTACAGGATAAAAAACCTAAGGGTAAATCTAAGGCTTCTAACCGTTTTCGTTCCTTTTGTCAAAATAAGGAACAAAAATCTAATCCTTCCCCCAAGGAATCCGTTTCCAATTGGAAGCCTTCCTCAAATTGGAATAAATCCAAGCCTTTTAAAAAAAACAAAGTCAGCCCCTAAGTCCGCATGAAGGTGCGGCCCTCATTCCAGCTCAGCTGGTAGGGGGCAGATTAAGGTTGTTCAAGGATTTTTGGATAAATTCTGTCCAAAATCAATGGATTCAGAGCATTGTCTCTCAAGGGTATCGAATAGGATTCAGAGTAAGACCTCCTGTGAGAAGATTTTTTCTCTTATGTATCCCAGCAAATCCATTAAAAGCTCAGGCTTTCCTGAAGTGTGTTTCAGACCTGGAGTCTTCAGGGGTAATCATGCCGGTTCCTTTTCAGGAACAAGGTCTTTGGTTTTATTCAAATCTATTCATTGTCCCAAATAATGAAAATTCATTCAGACCAGTTCTGGATCTGAAAATGTTGAATCATTATGTAAGAGTACCAACTTTCAAGATGGTGACTATAAGGACTATTCTGCCTTTTGTTCAGCAAGGACATTATATGTCTACAATAGACTTGCAGGATGCATACCTTCATATTCCAATTCATCCAGAACATTATCAGTTCCTGAGATTCTCTTTTCTAGACAAGCATTACCAATTTGTTGCTCTTCCATTTGGCCTAGCAACAGCTCCAAGAATCTTTTCAAAGGTTCTAGGTGCCCTACTATCTGTAATCAGAGAGCAGGGTATTGCGGTGTTTCCTTATTTGGACGATATCTTGATACTAGCTCAGTCTTTACGTTCTGCAGAATCTCACATGAATCAACTAGTGTTGTTTCTTCAAAAACATGGTTGGAGGATCAATTTACCAAAGAGTTTCTTGATTCCTCAGACAAGGGTCACCTTTTTAGGTTTCCAGATAGATTCAGTGTCCATGACTCTGTCTCTAACAGACAAGAGACGTTTGAAATTGGTTGCAGCCTGTCGGCACCTTCAGTCTCAGTCATTCCCTTCAGTGGCTATGTGCATGGAAGTTTTAGGCCTCAGGACTGCAGCATCGGACAACGCAATTCCTTTTGCTCGTTTTCACATGAGACCTCTCCAGCTTTGTATGCTGAATCAATGGTGCAGGGATTATACAAAGATATCACAGTTAATATCCTTAAATCCCAATGTTCGACACTCTCTAACGTGGTGGTTAAATCACCAGCGTTTAGTTCAAGGGGCTTCCTTTGTTTGGCAAACCTGGACTGTGATCACTACAGCACAAGGGGTTTGAAAATCTCAAGAGGCGAGATTACCAATCAATATTTTAGAACTCCGTGCAATTTTCAGAGCTCTTCAGGTTTGGCCTCTGTTGAAGAGAGAACCGTTCATTTGCTTTCAGACAGACAATATCACAACTGTGGCATATGTCAATCATCAGGGTGGGACTCACAGTCCTCAAGCTATGAAAGAAGTATCACGGATACTTAATTGGGCGGAATCCAGCTCCTGTCTAATCTCTGCGGTGCATATCCCAGGTGTAGACAATTGGGAGGCGGATTATCTCAGCCGTCAGACTTTACATTCAGGGGAGTGTTTTCTCAGATTGCTCAGATGTGGGGTCTTCCAGAGATAGATCTCATGGCCTCTCATCTAAACAAGAAATTTCCCAGATACCTGTCCAGGTCCAGGGATGTTAAGGCGGAAGCAGTGGATGCGCTGACACTTCCTTGGTGTTATCATCCTGCTTACATTTTCCCGCCTCTAGTTCTTCTTCCAAGAGTGATATCCAAAATCATCATGGAATAATTGTTTGTGTTGCTGGTGGCTCCAGCATGGCCTCACAGGTTTTGATATGCGGATCTTGTTCGAATGTCCAGTTGCCAACCTTGGCCACTTTCGTTAAGGCCGGACCTACTGTCTCAAGGTCAATTTTTCCATCAGGATCTCAAATCATTAAATTTGAAGGTATGGAAATTGAACTCTTAGTTCTAAGTCATAGAGGTTTCTCTGACTCAGTGATTAATACTATGTTACAAGCTCGTAAATCTGTCTCTAGAAAGATTTATTATCGAGTTTGGAAGACCTACATTTCATGGTGTTCTTCTCATAAATTCTCTTGGCATTCTTTTAGAATTCCTAGAATTTTACAGTTCCTTCAGGATGGTTTGGATAAAGGTTTGTCTGCAAGTTCCTTGAAGGGACAAATCACTGCTCTTTCTGTTTTATTTCACAGAAAGATTTCTAAACTTCCTGATATTCACTGTTTTGTTCAGGCTTTAGTTTGTATTAAGCCTGTCATTAAATCAATTTCTCCTCCTTGGGGTCTTAATTTGGTTTTGAAGGCGTTACAGGCTCCTCCATTTGAGCCTATGCATTATTTGGACATTAAACTACTTTCTTGGAAAGTGTTGTTCCTTTTGTCCATCTCTTCTGCTAGAAGAGTTTCTAAGCTATCTGCTCTTTCTTGTGAATCTCCTTTTCTGATTTTTCATCAGGATAAGGCGGTTTTGTGGACTTCATTTAAATTTTTGCCTAAAGTTGTGAATTCTAACAACATTAGTAGAGAAATTGTTGTCCCTTCCTTGTGTCCTAATCCTAATAATTTTTTGGAAAGATCTTTACATTCTTTGGATGTGATGAGAGCTTTGAAATATTATGTTGAAGCTACTAAAGATTTCAGGAAGACTTCTGCTATTTCTTTGGCTTCTTGGTTAAAGCTTTTGATTCTTCAAGCTTATTTGTAATCTGGTCAGGCCCCGCCTCAGAGAATTACAGCTCATTCTACTAGATCAGTCTCCACTTTGTGGGCTTTTAAGAATGAAGCTTCAGTTGATCAGATTTGCAAAGCAGCAACTTGGTCCTCTTTGCATACATTTACTAAATTCTACCATTTTGATGTATTTGCTTCTTCAGAAGCAGTTTTTGATAGAAAAGTTCTTCAGGCAGCTGTTTTAGTTTGATTCTTCTGCTGATGTTTTAAGTTTTTCTTTTCATTATGAGAATAATTTATATTTTTGGTTGTGGATTATTTTTTCAGCGAGAAATGGCTGTTGTTTATTTTTATCCCTCCCTCTCTAGTTACTCTTGAGTTGAGTTCCACATCTTGGGTATTGATATCCCATACGTCACTAGCTCATGGACTCTTGACAATTACATGAAAGAAAACATAATTTATGTAAGAATTTACCTGATAAATTAATTTCTTTCATATTGGCAAGAGTTCATGAGGCCCACCCTTTTTATGGTGGTTAGGATTTTTTTGTATAAAGCACAATTATTTCCAAATTCCTTTGTTGATGCTTTTTACTCCTTTCTTTATCACCCCACTTCTTGGCTATTCATTAAACTGAATTGTGGGTGTGGTGAGGGGTGTATTTATAGGCATTTTGAGGTTTGGGAAACTTTGCCCCTCCTGGTAGGATTGTATATCCCATACGTCACTAGCTCATGGACTCTTGCCAATATGAAAGAAATTAATTTATCAGGTAAATTCTTACATAAATTATGTTTTTAGACCTAAAGTGTTTAAACAAGTTCCTCAGTGTACAGTCCTTCAAGATGGAGACTATAAATTGCATTCTTCCTTTGGTTCAAGAGGGTCAGTTTATGACAACCATAGACTTAAAGGATGTGTACCTTCATGTTCCCGTTCACCGGGATCATCACAAGGTTTGCTTTCTTAGACAATAATTTCTAGTTTGTTGCTCTTCCTTTCAGCCTTGCCACAGCTCCCAGAATTTTCTCAAAGGTCCTGGGGGCTCTTTTGACAGTGATACGGTATCAGGGAATTGCTGTTGCTCTCCTTATCTGGATGACATTCTGGTTCAGGCGCCATCTTTTCAACAAGCAAACTCTCATACAGAGATCTTGTTGTCTTTTTTTCACTCACACGGTTGGAAGGTAAATCTGGGAAAGAGTTCTCTGATTCCAGCCACAAGAGTAGTGTTTTTAGGGACCATAATAGACACCCTACTAATGAAGATATTTCTGACAGAAGTCAGAAAAACAAAGATCTTCGTCTTGTCCTTCTCACCTCTCCTCAGCCGTCAGTGGCTCTATGTATGGAGGTAATTGGTCTGATAGTAGCTTCCATGAACATCATTCCATTTGCTCGGTTCCATCTCAGACCTCTGCAGTTATGCATGTTAAGGCAATGGAACGGGGACTATGCGGATCTGTCTCCGCAAATAGTTCTGGATCAGGCGACAATGGACTCTTTTGTGGTGGTTGTCTCAGGAACACCTCTTCCAGGGAACTTGCTTTCGCAGACCTTCCTGGGTGATCGTGACCACGGATGCCAGCCTTCTAGGTTGGGGAGTAATTTGGGGGTCATTGAAGACTCAGGGTCTTTAGACCCGGAAGTAGTCAGTTCTCCCTATAAACATTCTAGAACTGAAAGCGATTTTCAATGCTCTACTGGCCTGGCCTCAGTTAGCCTAGCCCGGTTTATCAGTTTCCAGTCGGACAACTTAACTTCGGTGGTGTACATCAACCACCAGGGGGGAACTCGGAGTTCCTTGGCCATGTCAGAGGTGGCCTGGATAATCCAGTGGGTGGAGCCTCACAACTGTTGTCTTTCTGAGATCCACATCCTAGGAGTGGACAATTGGGAGGCGGATTTTCTGAGCCGACAGACCTTTCATCCGGGGGATTGGGAACTCCATCCGGAAGTATTTTGCTGTTTAATCCTCAATGGGGCAGCCAGAACTGGATCTCATGGCTTCTCTGCAGAATGCCAAGCTTCTGAGGTACGGCTCGAGGTCAAGGGATCCACAGGCTTTCTTGATAGATGCTCTGGCGGTTCCTTGGAATTTCAGTCTAGCATACTTATTTCCTCTGTTTGCTCTCCTGCCAAGAGTCATTGCTCGGATCAAGCAGGAGAGGGTGTCGGTGATTCTCATATCGCCGGCGTAACCTCGCAGGATCTGGTATGCAGATCTAGTGGAAATGTCGTCTCTACCTCCGTAGAGACTCCCTCTGAGAGAGGACCTTCTACTTCAGGGTCCTTTTCTTCATCTAAATCTCGTTTTTCTGAAGCTGACTGCTTGGAGATTAAATGCTTGATTTTTATCTAGGCGTGGGTTTTCAGAGTCGGTCATTGAGACCATGATTCAGGCTCATAAGCCTGTGACAAAAAAGATTTACTATAGATATGGCATAAATATCTGTATTGGTGTGAATCCAGAGGCTACTCTTGGAGTAGAGTCAGGATTCCTAGGAGTTTGTCTTTTCTTCAGGAGGGTCTGGAGAAGGGTTTGTCAGCTAGTACTCTGAAAGGTCAGAGTTCTGCGTTGTCTATTTTGTTGTATAAGTGTTTGGGGGATTGCCAGACGTGCAATCTTTTTGTCAGGCTTTGGTTAGGATTAGATCTGTGTTTAAGCCTGTTACTCCTCCCTGGAGTCTTAACCTTGTTCTTAGAGTTTTACCGTGGGCTCTGTTTGAACCTATGCATTCCTTAGATATCAAGATGTTATCTTGGAAGGTTTTGTTTCTTGTTGCTATTTCTTCTGCTCGGAGAGTTTTGGAACTCTTGGCTCTGTAGTTTGATTCTCCTTATCTTATTTTTCATTCTGATAAGGTGGTTTTACATACTAAATTAGGTTTCCTACCTAAGGTTGTTTCAAACAAGAATATTAATCAGGAAATTGCGTTTCCTTCTTTGTGTCCTAATCATTCTTCTCCTCAGGAGCGTTTATTGCACAACCTAGATGTTGTGCGTGCATTGAAGTTCTATCTTCAGGCAACTAAGGACTTTCGTCAGTCTTCTGCTTTGTTTGTTTGTTTTTCTGGGAAGCGCAAGGGTCAGAAAGCTATGGCTACTTCTTTCTCTTTTGCTAAGGAGTATTATTCGTTTGTCCTATGAGACTGCTGGACAGCAACCACCTGAAAGAATCACTGCTCATTCCACAAGGGCTATTTCTTCTTCCTGGGCATTTAAAAATGAAGCTTCTGTGGAACAGTTTTCCAAGGCTGCAACTTGTTTGTTCCTCTTTGCATACTTTTTTTAAAGTTTTATCAATTTGATACTTTTGCCTCAGCTGAAGCTTCTTTTGGGAGAAGGGTTCTTCAAGTGGTGGTGCCTTCTGTTTAGGTCTACCTGTCTTGTCCCTCCCTTATCATCTGTGTCCGCTAGCTTGGGTATTGATTTCCACTAGTAATTGATAATTCTGTGGACTCACCATATCTTAGGAAAGAAAACATAATTTATGCTTACCTGATAAATGTATTTATTTCCGGATATGATAAAACGCAGGACAATGTTCTGTTAAAGGGACAGTCTATCTATGTTTTGTAAACAATAAAAATTCTGGTGTAATCTCTTTATTAACAATTCCCTAGTTTGGCACAGCCAACACTGTTATATGTATATACTTTTTACCTCTGCGATTACCTTGTATCTAAGCCTCTGCAGACTGCCCTTTTATTTGTTCTTTTGACAGACTTGAATTTTAGCCAATCAGTGCTGACTTCTAGGTAACTCCATGGTCATGAGCACAATGTTATCTATATGGCAAACATGAACACCCTTCTAGTTGTGAAAAACTGTCAAAATGCATTCAGATAAGAGGCGGCCTTCAGAGGGTAAGAAATTAGCATATAAGCCTATCTAGGTTTAGATTTAGACTGAAATAGGAATAAAAGGGATAAACATCAAGACAAACACAAAATCAGCAAGCAATCTTCTTCAATTGAAGGAGACAACATGCTTGATACTTTAGATACAGAGTCCAACTGTGTCTCACCCACTACTTCAAAACACAACCCTTAAAGCAGTGGAAGCTTTAATAGAACAATGTAAAATACTGCAGACTTACAAAACAAACAAAAAAAATAGATAAGGGCAGAATCTCTTGAAGAAGATAGAGGAATTGCTTAACTACTTTACTGAACTTTCCTGTAATATATCATAAAACAGGCATCAGATTTCTAAACTTGAAAACAAAGTAGACGACCTGGAGAACAGGACGCCTTGCAACAACTTTTGATTCGGAAGGGTACCTGAATCAATACAAGGAACAGATATCCCTGAATATCATCAACATTTATTCCAAGAAATGGCGAAGCTTCACTTCACAACAGCACCTGAGATCCCATTGGAAAAACTGCATCGCTCATTGAAACCTAAATCTTTTGACAGTCAGCTACCAAGAGACATTATAGTTTGTTTTGAGAGCTATAAACAGAGAGAGTTAATCTACAACTCTGCTAGAACACAACAAGCTATTACCCATAAAAGTACACATACACAAATCTTTCAAGATCTATCTGCAAAAACTCTTTAAAAAAAAAAAAAAGAAAAAAAGAAAATTATTAAAAAGGGGACTTGGTTACCTTAACTGCTCACCGCCATTCCTTAAAGATCCCATACAGATGGGGATTCCCAACCTCAATCTAAACCCAGAAGAATGGGAAATCCTGCTGAAATATCCTCATTCTGCAAACAAATCTTACATACCAATTCCAAAATCTTCAGATGTCCCAACCAAGTCTACAAATAGTTATGCATCAAGTTTGCTTAAACATTAGAGAAAAGAGTGGACTGAAGTGATCAATATTTTAAACGAAGACAACAATTTTAATATGCCTAAAAGACTGACAGTAACAACCTGAAAAGTTATATAGCTTACCTTATGTATTTTGAAGCTTACGACCAATTTGGTATAGTTAAAATGTTTTATTTACACTGGTTTATATATAACTTGTTGATTCATACCCAGCACTTTTTCTTGTTGCTATAATTCGCTTTTTCTTTCATGTAATTGGCAAGAGTCCATGAGCTAGTGACGTATGGGATATACAATCCTACCAGGAGGGGCAAAGTTTCCCAAACCTCAAAATGTCTATAAATACACCTCCCACCGAACCCACAGCTCAGTTTTACAAACTTTGCCTCCTACGGAGGTGGTGAAGTAAGTTTGTGCTTGATTTTTCTTCTATGATAAGCGCTTCTCAGCATATTTAAGCCCAATTCCTCTCAGAGTACAGTGTTTGTCAGAGGGATGTGAAGAGAGTATCGCCTATTGATTTTATGGTTTCTCTCATGGGAAATCTTTTCAAGGGTTCTCTGTTATTGGTCGTAGGGATTCATCTCCTACCTTCCTTTTCAGATCGACGATATACTCTTCTATACCATTACCTCTGCTGATAGTTTTCAGTACTGGTTTGGCTATCTTCTATATGTGGATGGGTGTCTTTTGGTAAGTATGTATCATTATTTAAGACACTCTCAGCTATGGTTTGGCACTTTATGTATTAATATAAAGTTTTAAATATATGTATGTTACTTATATTTGCCATGAGTCAAGTCTATGTATATTTCCCTTTGCAGACTATCAGTTTCAGTACAGGAATCATGTTTTAGGAAGTTTATTTTCTTACCTGGGGTATAGTCTCTTTTCTTTTGCATGATGTACCGAGTCCACGGATTCATCCTTACTTGTGGGATATTATCCTTCCTAACAGGAAGTGGCAAAGAGAGCACCACAGCAGAGCTGTCTATATAGCTCCCCCCTTAACTCCACCCCCCAGTCATTCTCTTTGCCGGCTCTAAGCAGGAAGGGTAAAGTGAAAGAGGTGTTAAACTGTTAGTTTTATTTTGTCTTCAATCAAGAGTTTGTTGTTTTTAAATGGTACCAGTGTTGTACTATTTACTCTCAGGCAGGACATAAATGAAGATTTCTGCCTGGAGGATGATGATCTTAGCATTTGTAACTAAGGTCCACTGCTGTTCCCACAGAAGCTGAGGAGTACAGGAAAGCTTCAGTGTGAGGAACCGTTTCTTGCTATACAGCAATGAGGTATGTTCAGTCATTTTTTCTGCAGAGACTGTGTTAACTCAGAAAGGCTGACAGTATCCCCATTAGGGGAAGGGTAAGCAGTAATCCTAGTGTTATAAGAGGCATTACTAGCTTGCATGAAGGGCTATTTTTTTGGGCAGTTTGTATATGAGAGATTGGGCAAACGTTTGTGTGTTCTGGGAGTAACGTTTTTTATTCTGATGGGACATTTGTTTGAGGGTTCATTTGGCTTATTTGTTTGTTTTTTTTTATAACCCACATGGCTTGCAAACAAGGTTTGTTGGATTTTGTGTAGGCCCCAGCAACATCGAGTGTGGTGGGCGGGGCCTATTTTCACGCCTCAGTTGCGCATTTAGTTATACAGTCAAGCAGCAAGCAACTTCTCCAGAGCTCCTGATTCTCTTCTGGGGCCATAATCGAAGCTTTATCTTCATATTATTGTTCCCTAAGGGCAGGTAGGGCCACAGCAGAGCTGTGGCAAGGTGCTAACAGGGTTTTTTTACCGGTTTTAGACATTTATCAATCCGTTTTTTTAATTTGGGGGTTTATTGCTTATTTACTTGTGGTGCAATCCTTCTAAAGCTTAGTGGGTACACTGTTAAAATTTTGGAAAAGTTGAAGCAATTTTAACCTGTTTTGCAATTTGTGTATGCCTTTTTTTCTCTTAAAGGCACAGTACCATTTTTGCAAATTTTGTTTTTTTCATTAAAGGGACAGTATACACTCATTTTAATATAACTGCATGTAATAGACACTACTATAAAGAATAAGATGCACAGATACTGATATAAAAATCCAGTATTAAACTGTTTAAAAACTTACTTAGAAGTTCTTAGTTTAGCTCTGTTGAAAAGGTAGCTGGAAAGCCCACTGCAAGTTGGAAATAAGACCCTTCCCCCCCCCCCCCTTCTTTTGCATATGAAAAGACCCTTTACATAAACAGGAGCAAGCTGGAGAAGGTAGCTGACGGTATTCACATAAAACTTTGGGGCTTGGTTAGGAGTCTGAAAATCAGAGCAACGTTATTTAAAAATAAGCAAAACTATACATTTAAAAAAACAAAAAACTTTATGAGCTATATAAATAGATCATCTACAAAACTTTTATGCAAATAAAAAATGAGTGTATAATGTCCCTTTAAATAAAGTGTTTTCCAAGCTTGCTTGCCTTATTACTAAATAATTACAAAAACTATACAGATATGTTAGATGTTAATAACACAATGTACAGAATGACTAGAATAGAGCACAATACTCCCCTCTTAGGTGACCGCAGCCTTCTAACAGTCTCTCCCAACAGGACTGTGAGTAGAATATGGATTAGATAAATAGAGGCGCTGGTCTTCAATATTATGGTGCACACTGAAGAAAGAAAACTTGACTTGTGATTTGCAGAAGTTAACAACAAAATAATGTGCAGTATACTCACTCCGAAAATTTCAGAGTTCAGCTTCTTCATAAGGATATATATCCTGGTTTTCCCATGATGTGCTTTAGTATCTATAAACAATGCAAATTGCACTGCAGGTGATTGTATCTTTAAATTGATATAAAGTGCAGTATACTCACTCCGAGTAATTCGGAATCCGGCTCCTCAAAGATAGTTGGTAACTTTAGAATACTTCCAAAAAAGGCAGCAAAAATACTTGTTGTATCAAACAAATATTTATTAAAACGTATTAAAAAGCTCTTTTTCAGCTTGGCTCTACGCGTTTCAACGACTAAATCGTCTTTTTCATGAGCAGTAAAAAACAATTGGAAGTGCTGCCTTAGGAGTATTTACAGGTGTATTTATACAGGTAATCAATGTTCCTGTTCCGGTGACAAACACCGGAATAGGACTCACAAATAAAACATTTTATTTTTATTTTTATCCCCATCCGATTGTGTTTTGAGAGTAATGCATTTTTTATATATATGCTTAAGCTATTTCGCTCAGAATCTCAATAATTTGCCAAATCGGATCGGTATAAACAAATTGAACGTTATTTGACCAATCACAGTGAAAATAATATGGAAGTTCCCTTTCGAGTCCCGAATTTGTACAGTTCCCTTTCAGGTCCGCCGAAGGATGCGTTGTCATGTGTTCCAATTCAACCAATCGGATGGCGAGCGTTGTTCCAGATACTTTGTGTGTGAAAATCTGTTTCCTGGTTTGTCCGGACAGTTCTATATCACATGTCCCGAATTGGCCAATCTCTTTGTGAGCGATGTTTTCGCCATATTCTTGTGATAGCCGATATTCTGAATTTCTTCTAAGGGGTATGTAATGGAAAGTGCAGGTCACTTTGGGTCATATATATTTCAAATACAGAAACGATTACAGTGAAATCCCTTTTTGGAAATTTATAATAAAGAAAAAAATAATTGGGAATTTATAATAAATAAACTTAAGAAACTATACACTAAAGAGACCAAAAAATGGTGGGAAATAACCTTTTTAAGCAGATACTTAAATGAAGAAATAGTCCCTAGAGGTTTAAGGGTATCCAAGGTGCCAGCTTTCGGCACAGATGATAAAGAATTCATGGCAAAATGGAACGCAGCTCTCCATAAATGTTCAACCAATTTAGTAAGTTTACTATATGAACATCAAGATATAGTTTTGAAAAACATTGAAAAAGAAATTTTTACATTAGAAACTGAGCTTACACCCTTCCTTTCAAGCAAAACATGTAACAATAGATTCGAACAAATTAAAACACAAGCTAAAGAACTAGATGAACAAATTGGGGACTCCAAATGCAACAAATACCTTAGAGACAGTGAAGATTTCAAAAATGGAACTCCATACATACAACCACAACTCAATTCACATCACAGAAGGGATATTCCACAAAGGGACCAATCTAGAGGGAGAACCACATTATGAAATAATCAAAACACAACACATAGCTCACATCGAAATCAATTTGATTCTAAAGATAATTATTCTAGACCCAATAGGGATCATTCTAATCACAATCACTCTAATTATAACCGTAGAAATTATTCCAACAATTACAGGGATTATGATACAAGACAAACACATAATAATTATGATCACAATAGATATCCACCAAATAGAGAAGTTTTGCACCAAAGGAATAGCAATCAAAGTAATCACAATGAATATAGAAGAACGAATCTGCACAAATCAGAACATAATCACCATTTTAATCATTCTAATCACTATAAGAACACACATTCACCAAAAGACACAAGAGATAAAAGAGAAAGTCACTATGTCACGGACAGAGTAAGACATGAACAAGATTCGAATCACCCTTTTCCACAGAACACACACAAAGAAAGACACAAAGTAGGAACCAATCACACACCGACCAATCAGGGTTGGACCCACCCCAACAGATATTCTCCACTTCGCCCAGACAGAATAAATAAGAGGAAAAGAGACAGAACACCAGATCCTTTAGAGGAACAAGAGGTAGAGGAGGTAAAACACAGAAGAAGGAGCCTGAGAGATTAGGTATACATAATATTTCATCACAGGTAATAACTGAACAAGAAAAAAATATTCTTTCCAAGGGTTTAAAATTTATTCCCACCCAAAGTGTCAATACATTTCAATTATTTATTGATGCACAGAAATTTATTAGGAACTTAACTGTCAAAAGATTTTTTGCCAGAAAAGATATACTTAGCAGAAATCAAGAAAACCCTCCACCAAATAGGGACTCAAGAACTTATTTCAAAAACACTTCCACTTTCTATCCTAGTCATTGTAAAGGTCCAAACATAGAAGTGTTTGACAAATTAATTCTAAAAGACATAGAAAAAATTTAATCAAAACCTAAATATTTCAATTTAAACAAACAAGAAAATGAGATTTACAAAAATTTAAACAAAAGAGAAGACATCATCATCATTAAGGAGGCAGATAAGGGGGGAAGTATAGTAGTAATGGACCGTAGCTACTACATGGAGGAAGCAAATAGAATCCTATCAGATAAAAAGACCTATCAACTTTTGAAAAATAATCCAAAAAGAATATTCACTTCAGAACTAAATGAAATTTTGTTACAAGCTCTAGACAGAGACATTATTTCCCAGGATGAATTCATGTTTCTAAATAAAACAGAATCCAAGACTCCTATTTTTTACTTCATCCCTAAATTACATAAAGATCCACTTAGACCCCCAGAGAGGCCTATAATTAGTGGGATAGATTCCCTGACATGTAATCTATCGGCCTTCATAGATCATTTGTTGCAACCTTATGCCCAAACAGCAAGATCATACCTTAAAGACACAAAACAGGTACTCGGCATACTCAAAGATACAAAATGGGAATCAGGCTATTCATGGCTAACAATGGATGTAACATCTCTATATTCTATTATTGACCATAAAAAAGGTATAGCAGCCATAAAATGGAAACTTGAACAAGATGACAATCTATCTACCGCATTATTAGAATTCATTTTAATATCAATAGAATTCATATTAAAGCATAACTTTTTTTGGTTTGATAACAAACAGTATCTTCAGATATGTGGCACCGCCATGGGCACCAGGTTCGCCCCAAGCTATGCCAACATTTACATGGACCACTTTGAACACACTTATGTATGGTCATGTGGCGTGGTTGGGGCGGGCCTGGTGTCCTGGCGGCGGTACATAGATGATGTCTTATGTATCTGGAATAAAGATGAGGAGGCATCAAAAAACTTTGTTTCCCACTTAAATGAAAACAATATGGGCATAATATTAACACCAGAATTCTATAAAACCCAAATTAATTTTTTAGATTTAACAATTTTTGTAGAAGCAGGAAATATACACACCAAAACCTTTTTTAAAAGTTGCGATATGAATACTTACATCAGAAGAGATAGTGAACATCACCCAACTTGGCTAAAAGCTATCCCCAAAGGGCAATTCCTTCGTATAAGAAGGAATTGTGATACCATAGATGACTTTAACACTCAATCTAAAATAATCAAAGAAAGATTTGAACATAAAGGTTATGACAGTAATATTTTAGAACAAGATAGGGTTGAAGTGGAAAATAGGAATCGGGATTCTTTAATTTCAAATACCAAAAAAGACGTTATAAATAATTCAAATTTCCCAAGGTTTATTACCACATACAATAGTGGACATAAACAGATTAAACATATCATAAATCAACATTGGAATGTTCTTAAAAATGATGAATATTTGAATAATATCATTCCTAATAAACCAATAATAACCTTTAGAAAGGGAACACATTTTAAACAGAAACTAGCTCCTTCCCTTATCAAAGGGATGAAGCCTCCAAAACCCATTCAAATTGCAAATCTAACAGGATTTTATACATGTGGGCATTGCAAAGCATGCAATCACACTAAGAAAACATACAAGACATTCACTTCCTCCGTAACAGGCAAATCCTATACAATAAAAGATTTTATCAGTTGTAAAACCAAAAATATAATTTACTTACTTCAGTGTACTTGCCAGATTCAGTATTTAGGTCAAACCTCAAGGTTTGTAAAGACACGTATACTAGAGCACCTTAACAAAATTGAAAAGGAGAAAGAAGATCACGGTGTCCCTTTACATTATAATAATTGTCCACTATATGACAAAAAACATCTATCATGGATTGGAATAGAAAAAGTTTCATTACATTGGAGAGGGGGGGGAGATAGAAAAAGAACTTAACAAAAGAGAACTATGGTGGATACACACACTAAAAACATATGGACACTATGGTTTAAATAAAGATATTAGAGTGGCTGCATTCATTTAATTCAATATAGAGAAACTCAATATAGAGAAATTACACACCCACATTTACATTATGCATTTATTTGTATTTAATCATTTATTTTATATATACATAAATTTTATTATATTCAAGGATGTAGATATTTGTTTGATGTAGAATGAAAATGTATCAAAATGTCCAAATGTTTAAATCTATGTTTGAGTCCTTCTTATAAAGGAGACTAAACCACTTTTATTTTATTTTTCCAATATTATGAGTAGTTTATTTTATTTTATCATAATTTTATCTTATTTTAATTTAATTTTTTAACTTTTATTTTTATTTTTATTATTATTCAATTTTAGATACAATATTGTTAGCTCTAGTTATTAAAATGTTAGACAATCTATCCAAAGGTATGAAAAGTTTTTTTCCAAAAAGGGATTTCACTGTAATCGTTTCTGTATTTGAAATATATATGACCCAAAGTGACCTGCACTTTCCATTATATACCCCTTAGAAGAAATTCAGAATATCGGCTATCACAAGAATATGGCGAAAACATCGCTCACAAAGAGATTGGCCAATTCGGGACATGTGATATAGAACTGTCCGGACAAACCAGGAAACAGATTTTCACACACAAAGTATCTGGAACAACGCTCGTCATCCGATTGGTTGAATTGGAACACATGACAACGCATCCTTCGGCGGACCTGAAAGGGAACTGTACAAATTTGGGACTCGAAAGGGAACTTCCATATTATTACTGTGATTGGTCAAATAACGTTCAATTTGTTTATACCGATCCGATTTGGCAAATTATTGAGATTCTGAGCGAAATAGCTTAAGCATATATATAAAAAATGCATTACTCTCAAAACACAATCGGATGGGGATAAAAATAAAAATAAAATGTTTTATTTGTGAGTCCTATTCCGGTGTTTGTCACCGGAACAGGAACATTGATTACCTGTATAAATACACCTGTAAATACTCCTAAGGCAGCACTTCCAATTGTTTTTTACTGCTCTTGAAAAAGACGATTTAGTCGTTGAAACGCATAGAGCCAAGCTGAAAAAGAGCTTTTTAATACGTTTTAATAAATATTTGTTTGATACAACAAGTATTTTTGCTGCCTTTTTTGGAAGTATTCTAAAGTTACCAACTATCTTTGAGGAGCCGGATTCCAAATTACTCGGAGTGAGTATACTGCACTTTATATCAATTTAAAGATACAATCACCTGCAGTGCAATTTCCATTGTTTATAGATACTAAAGCACATCATGGGAAAACCAGGATATATATCCTTATGAAGAAGCTGAACTCTGAAATTTTCGGAGTGAGTATACTGCACATTATTTTGTTGTTAACTTCTGCAAATCACAAGTCAAGTTTTCTTTCTTCAGTGTGCACCATAATATTGAAGACCAGCGCCTCTATTTATCTAATCCATATTGCCTTATTACTAGCCTGTTAAACATGTCTGACATTGAGGAAACTCATTGCTCAATTTGTTTAGAAGCCATTGTGGAACCCCCTCTTAGAATGTGTCCCACTTGTACTGATATGTCTATAAATTGCAAACAGCATATTTTGACTTATAAAAGTTTGGCATTAGATGATTCTCAGACAGACGATAATCAGGTTTTGCCATCTAGTTCTCCCCAAGTGTCACAACCAGTAACGCCCGCACAAGCGAGGCCAAGTACTTCTAGTGCGTCTAATTCTTTCCCCTTGCAAGATATGGCTTCAGTTATGAATACTACCCTCACAGAGCTTTTATCTAAACTGCCAGGGTTGCAAGGGAAGCCTGAGCCTTCTGATGCTTTAGTAGCTGTATCCAATATTCCCTCACAATGTTCTGAG
This sequence comes from Bombina bombina, assembly GCF_027579735.1. Lineage (NCBI taxonomy): Eukaryota > Metazoa > Chordata > Amphibia > Anura > Bombinatoridae > Bombina > Bombina bombina. The sequence continues at coordinate 804,188,089 of NC_069501.1, read as the reverse complement.
GTAGGGATGAGGGATTTGCTATCTGAGGGAGAGATTTCTGATTCAGGAAAGATGTTCCTTCAGACAGATTCAGATATGACGGCACATAAATTTAAGCTAGAGCACCTCCGTTTATTGCTCAGGGAGGTTTTAGCAACTCTGGATGATTGTGACCCTATTGTAGTTCCAGAGAAATTGTGTAAAATGGACAAATATTTAGAGGTTCCTTTTTACACTGATGTTTTTCCGGTCCCTAAGAGGATTTCGGACATTGTTACTAAGGAGTGGGATAGACCAGGTATTCCGTTTGCTCCTCCTCCTGTTTTTAAGAAAATGTTTCCCATATCTGACACCATAAAGGACTTATGGCAGACGATCCCTAAGGTGGAGGGAGCTATTTCTACTCTGGCTAAGCGTACAACTATACCTATTGAAGACAGTGGTGCTTTCATTGATCCTATGGATAAAAAATTAGAGGGTCTCCTAAAGAAAATTTTTGTTCATCAAGGTTTTCTTCTTCAACCAATAGCGTGCATTGTTCCTGTAACCACTGCAGCTGCCTTTTGGTTTGAGGCTCTAGAAGAGGCTCTTCAGATGGAGACCCCACTAGATGATATTCTGGACAGAATTAAGGCTCTTAAGTTAGCTAATTCTTTTATTACAGACGCCGCTTTTCATCTTGCTAAATTAGCGGCAAAGAATTCAGGTTTTGCCATTTTAGCGCGTAGAGTGTTATGGCTTAAGTCCTGGTCGGCTGATGTGTCATCTAAATCTAAGCTTTTGTCCATCCCTTTCAAAGGTAAGACCCTATTCGGGCCTGCACTGAAAGAGATCATTTCAGACATTACTGGAGGGAAGGGTCATGCACTCCCTCAAGATAAGTCAAATAAAACAAGGACCAAACAAAATAATTTTCGTTCCTTTCGAAACTTCAAGAGTGGTCCCACTTCCTCTTCCTCTGCTGCAAAGCAAGAGGGGAACTTTACTCAATCCAAGCCAACCTGGATACCTAATCAGACTTGGAACAAGGGTAAACAGGCCAAAAAGCCTGCTGCTGCCACTAAATCAGCATGAAAGGGTAGCCCCCGATCCGGGACCAGATCTAGTAGGGGGCAGACTCTCTCTCTTTGCTCAGGCATGGGCAAGAGACGTTCAGGATTCCTGGGCAGTAGAAATTGTAACCCAGGGATACCTTCTAGATTTCAAGGATTCTCCTCCAAGGGGGAGGTTCCATCTTTCTCAATTGTCTGTAAACTCGACAAAAAGAGAGGCGTTCTTACACTGTGTAGAAGACCTTTTTACCATGGGAGTGATCTGCCCAGTTCCAAAAGCAGAGCAGGGGCAGGGGTTCTACTCCAATCTGTTTGTGGTTCCCAAGAAAGAGGGAACTTTCAGACCAATTCTAGATCTCAAGATCCTAAACCAATTCCTAAGAGTCCCATCTTTCAAGATGGAGACCATTCGGACTATCTTACCATTGATCCAGGAGGGTCAATATATGACTACCGTGGACTTAAAGGATGCCTATCTACACATTCCTATCCACAAAGATCATCACCAGTTCCTCAGGTTCGCCTTTCTGGACAAGCATTATCAGTTTGTGGCTCTTCCCTTCGGGTTGGCCATGGTGCCACAAATCTTCACAAAGGTGCTAGGGTCCCTTCTGGTGGTTCTAAGACCGCGGAGCATAGCAGTGGCGCCTTATCTAGATGACATTCTAATTCAAGCGTCGACTTTCCAATTAGCCAAGTCTCACATGGACTTAGTGTTGGCTTTTCTAAGATCTCACGGGTGGAAGGTGAACGTACAAAAGAGTTCTCTTTCCCCCCTAACAAGAGTTTCATTTCTAGGGACTCTGATAGACTTGGTGGACATGAAAATATTTCTGACGGAGGTCAGGAAATCAAAGATTTTGTCCACCTGTCGAGCTCTTCATTCCATTCCTTGGCCGTCAGTGGCTAAGTGTATGGAAGTAATCGGTCTAATGGTAGCGGCAATGGACATAGTTCCGTTTGCTCGCTTGCATCTCAGACCACTGCAACTATGCATGCTCAATCAGTGGAATGGGGATTATGTGGATTTATCTCCTCAGATAAATCTGGATCAAGAGACCCAGTTGTCACAGGATCATCTCTCCCAGGGAATGTGTTTCCGCAGGCCAGATTGGGTTATAGTGACGACAGACACCAGCCTTCTGGGCTGGGGTGCAGTCTGGAATTCCCTGAAAGTACAGGGTTTGTGGACTCGGGAGGAGGCTTTCCTACCGATAAATATTCTGGAATTAAGAGCGATATTCAATGCTCTCCAGGCATGGCCTCAGCTGGCTTCGGCCAGATTAATCAGGTTTCAGTCGGACAACATCACGACTGTGGCTTATATCAATCATCAGGGCGGAACAAAGAGTTCCTTAGCAATGATAGAAGTCTCAAGGATTATCCGATGGGCAGAGGCTCACTCTTGCCATCTGTCAGCGATCTATATCCCAGGAGTAAAGAACTGGGAGGCAGATTTTCTAAGTCATCAGACTTTTCATCCGGGGGAGTGGGAACTCCATCCTGAGGTGTTTGCTCAACTGGTTCGGCTGTGGGGCACACCAGAATTGGATCTGATGGCGTCTCATCAGAACGCCAAACTTCCTTGTTACGGATCCAGGTCAAGGGATCCTCAGGCAGTACTGATAGATGCTCTAGCAGTACCCTGGTCGTTCAACCTGGCTTGTGTGTTTCCACCATTTCCTCTCCTTCCTCGTTTGATTGCCAGAATCAAATAGGAGAGAGCTTCAGTGATTTTGATAGCTCCTGCATGGCCACGCAGGACTTGGTATGCAGACCTGGTGGACATGTCATCTCTGCAATCCATGGACTCTGCCACTGAGACGGGACCTTCTCATTCAAGGTCCATTCAAGCATCCAAATCTAATTTCTCTGCAACTGACTGCTTGGAGATTGAACGCTTGATTCTATCAAAGCGGGGTTTCTCTGAGTCGGTCATAGATACCTTGATTCAGGCTTGAAAGCCTGTTACCAGGAAAATCTATCATAAAATATGGCGTAAATATCCAAAGGCTTCTCCTGGAGTAAAATCAGGATTCCTAGGATTTTGTCTTTTCTCCAAGAGGGATTGGAGAAAGAATTGTCAGCTAGTTCCCTAAAAGGACAGATATCTGCTCTGTCTATTCTGTTGCACAAGCGTCTGACAGATGTTCTAGACGTTCAGGCTTTTTGTCAGGCTTTAGCTAGAATTAAGCCTGTGTTTAAACCCGTTGCTCCGCCATGGAGCCTAAATTTAGTTCTTAAAGTTCTTCAGGGGGTTCCTTTTGAACCCATGCATTCCATAGATATTAAGCTCCGCAATGGAGTCTAAATTTAGTTCTGAAAGTTTTTCAGGGGTTCCGTATGAACCCATGCATTCCATAGATATTAAGCTTTTATCTTGGAAAGTTTTGTTCCTTGTTGCTATCTCTTCAGCTCGAAGAGTTTCTGAACTATCTGCATTACAATGTGATTCGCCTTATCTTGTTTTCCATGCTGATAAGGTTGTTTTGCGTAACAAGCCTGGGTTCCTACCTAAGGTTGTTACTAACAGGAATATCAATCAGGAAATTGTTGTTCCTTCTCTGTGTCCTAATCCTTCTTCTAAGAAGGAACGTCTGTTGCACAACTTGGACGTGGTTCGTGCTTTGAAATTTTATTTGCAGGCAACCAAAGATTTTCGTCAAACATCTTCTTTGTTTGTTGTCTATTCTGGAAAGCGTAGGGGTCAAAAGGCTACAGCAACTTCTCTTTCCTTTTGGCTGATAAGCATCATCCGTTTGGCTTATGAGACTGCTGGACAGCAGCCTCCTGACAGGATTACAGCTCGTTCTACTAGAGCGGTAGCTTCCACATGGGCTTTTAAAAATGATGCTTCTGTTGAGCAGATTTGTAAGGCTGGGACTTGGTCTTCGCTCCATACCTTTTCAAAGTTTTACAAATTTGATACTTTTGCTTCTTCGGAGGCTATTTTTGGGAGAAAGGTTTTGCAAGCAGTGGTGCCTTCCGTTTAGGTTCCTGTCTTGTCCCTCCCTTCATCCGTGTCCTAAAGCTTTGGTATTGGTATCCCACAAGTAAGGATGAATCCGTGGACTCGTTACATCATGCAAAAGAAAACAAAATTTATGCTTACCTGATAAATTTCTTTCTTTTGTGATGTACCGAGTCCACGGCCCGCCCTGTCTATTCAAGACAGATGATATTTTTTATTAAAAACTTCAGTCACCTCTGCGCCTTATAGTTTCTCCTTTTTCTTCCTTGGCCTTCGGTCGAATGACTGGGGGGTGGAGTTAAGGGGGGAGCTATATAGACAGCTCTGCTGTGGTGCTCTCTTTGCCACTTCCTGTTAGGAAGGATAATAAAAATTTTGGCGCGAATGTGCGTCTATGATGACACAAGTTCGTCATTTCCTGCGTCTTTGTTGACGCCAGGCTGTTTGGCATGAAGTTGCATCGGTCATGACTTGAGTTGCCTCATTTATGGATGTTTGTTGGTGCCCCAAAAAAATGTTCTACTTCATTGTGCGTCATACTTGGCGCCAAAAAATTTGGTTTTATTTTACACACTTCCTATATGCCTCTTGCCTTTTTTATGCTCAGAGGGCTATGCTGTTTGCATTTTTTCCCATTCCTGAAACTGCTTTGTTGAATGAACTATTGGTTACTTTGGATATTGAGGAGTCTGGTCTTCTTGATAACAAAACCAGTAAACGTTTAAATTCTGTTTATAAACCTCCTGTAATTACTCCTGAGGTTTTCCCTGTTCCTGATGCTATTTCTGATGTGATTGCTAAGGAATGGAATAAGCCTGTTGCTTATTGTATTCCTTATTCTAGGTTTAAAAGGTTGTACCCTTTGCCAGTGGCTAAATTAGAGTTTTGGGAAAAAGTCCCTAAGGTGATGGGGCTATTTCTACTCTTGCCAAATGTACTACTATTCCTATGGAAGACAGTACTTATTTTAAGGATCCTTTAGATAGGAAAATTGAATCTTATCTAAGGAAAGCTTATTTATATTCTGGCTATATTCTCAGGCCTGCCATTTCTATGGCTGATGTTGCGGCTGCATCAACTTTTTGGTTGGATAGCTTAGCACAACAGGAAACAGATCTTGATTTGTCTAGTATTGTTCGTTTGCTTCAACATGCTAATCTTTTCATCTGTGATGCTATTTTTGATATCATCAAAATTGATGTTAAATCTATGTCTTTAATTATTTTATGAGCTTTATGACTCAAATCATGGAATGCTGACATGGTATCTAAATCTAGATTACTATCTCTATCTTTCCAGGGTAATAATTTATTTGGTTCCCAGTTGAATTTAATTATTTCCACTATCACTGGGGGAAGGGAGTTTTTTTGCCTCAAGATAGAAAATCTAAGAGTAAATCTAAAGCTTCTAATTGTTTTCGTTCCTTTCATCAGAATAGAAAACAGAAAACCACTCCTCCTAAAGATTCTGGTTCCAATTGGAAGCCATCTTCCAGTTGGAATAAATCCAAGCCTTTTAAGAAACCAAAGCCAGCCCCCAAGTCTGCATGAAGGTGCAGCCCTCAATCCAGTTCAGCTGGTGGGGGGCAGATCAAAATTATTTAAAGACATTTGGGCATATTCTGTTCAAAATCAGTGGATTCAGAGCATTGTCTCTCAAGGGTATCGAATAGGTTTTAGAGTAAGACCTCCTGTGAGAAGATTCTTTCTATCTCATGTTCCAACAAATCCTGTGAAGGCTCAGGCTTTTCTAAAGTGTGTTTCAGATCTGGAGCTTTCAGGGGTAATTATACCAGTTCCGCTTCAGGAACAGGGTCTGGGGTTTTATTCAAATCTATTCCTTGTCCCAAAGAAAGAAAATTAATTCAGACCAGTTCTGGATCTGAAGTTTTTGAATCGTTTTGTAATGGTCCCAACTTTCAAGATGGTCACTATAAGGACTATTTTGCCTTTTGTTCAGCAAGGTCATTATATGTCCACAATAGACTTACAGGATGCATATCTTCATATTCCGATTCATCCAGACCATTTTTGGTTTCTGAGATTCTCTTTTGTAGATAAGCATTACCAATTTGTCGCTCCTTCCGTTTGGCCTTGCGACAGCTCCAAGAATCTTAGGCCCTTCTATTGGTAATCAGAGAGCAGGGTATTGCGGTGTTTCCTTATTTGGATGATATCTTGGAACTAGCTCAGTCTTTACATTTGGCAGAATCTCACACACATCAACTAGTGTTGTTTCTTCAAAGACATGGTTGGAGGATTAATTTACCAAAGAGTTTCTCGTTTCTCAAATAAAGGTCACCTTTTTAGGTTTCCAGATAGATTCAGTGTCCATGACTCTGTCTTTAACAGACAAGAGATGAATGAAATTGGTTTCAGCCTGTCTAAACCTTTAGTCTCGGTCATTCCCTTCAGTGGCTATGTGCATGGAAATTTTAGGTCTCATGACTGCAGCATCGGACGCGATCCCCTTTGCTCATTTTCATATGAGACCTCTGCAGCTTTGCATGCTGAATCAATGGTGCAGGAATTATACTCGGATATCACAATTGATTTACTTAAATCCCAACATTCAACTCTCTCTGTCCTAGTGGTTGGACCATCATCAGATTATTCAAGGGGCCTCTTTTGTTTGTCCTTATTGGACTGTGATCTCAACAGATGCAAGTCTTACAGGTTGGGAAGCTGTCTAGGGGTCTGACAGCACAAAGGGTTTGGAAACCTCAAGAGGCGAGGTTAACAATCAATATTTTAGAACTCCATGCTATCTTCAGAGCTCTTCAGGCTTGGCTTCTATTAAAAAGAGAACTTTTAATTCACTTTCAGACAGACAATACCACAACTGTGGCATATGTCAATCATCAGGGAGGGACTCGCAGTCCTTTGGCAATGAAAGAAGTATCACGTATACTTTCTTTGGTGGAATCCAACTCTTGTCTAATTTCTGTGATTCATATCCCAGGTGTAGACAATTGGGAAGCGGATTATCTCAGCCATCAGACTTTGCATCCGGGGGAGTGGTCTCTTCATCCAGATTTTTTTTTCAGATTGTACAGATGTGGGATCTTCCAGGAATAGATCTGATGGCTTCCCATCTAAACAGGAAACTTCCCAGATACCTTTCCAGGTCCAAGGATCCTCAGGCAGAGATGGTGGATGTGTTAGCAGTTCCTTGGTCTTTCCAACTTGCTTATATTTTTCTGCCTCTTGTTCTTCTTCCAAGGGTGATATCCTAGATCATAATGGAACAATCGCATGTGTTTCTGATAGCACCAGCATGGCCTCACAGGTTTTGGTATGCGGATCTTGTCCGGATGTCCAGTTGCCAACCTTGGTCACTTCCTTTATAGCCCGACCTTCTGTCTCAAGGGCCGTTTTTCCATCAGGATCTCAAATCTGTAAATTTGAAGGTATGGAAATTGAACGCTTAGTGCATAGTCATAGAGGTTTCTCTGACTCAGTGATAAATACTATGCTAAAGGCTCGTAAGTCTGTTTCAAGGAAGATTTATTATCGGGTTTGGAAAACCTATATTTCATGGTGTTCTCATAAATTCTCTTGGCTTTCTTATAGAATTCCTAGAATTTTACAGTTTCTTCAGGATGGTTTGGATAAAGCAGTGGTCTCAAAGTACCGGCCCCAGGGCCAAATGCAGCCCTCAAGATAGTTTCATCTGGCCCTCCTTTGTTTGATAGGTAAACCATTTATTTGGGCTGTCAATTTTTTTTAGGGTTCTAAGAGGTGCAACTAGTTGATGTTCTAAATAGGTACTCACAAGACAAATATAAAAACAAGCATCCATTGTAGACTCCCACCATGCACTGCATTGGGTAAATTGAACTTATTACATTGCTATACAGTTCAAAGATGATCACTTCCTTTGGCACTCACAAGTTAATATAGACAACTGTGTATGTCTATTGTGGGCTACAACTCCCACCATGCAGTATGACTTGGATAAATGTCACTTTCATTTCCTAGTATATCCAGTTCAGGAGCACTTAGTTCAAGTGGCCCCCATGGGAGAAGAACACTTGGCCAATGGCCAGTGGCCCTCTGATACTTTGAGTTTGATACCCCTAGGATAAATGTTTGTCTGCAAGAACTTTGAAGGGACAAATTTCTGCTCTTTCTGTTTTATTTCATAGAAAGATTGCTAAGCTTCCTGATATTCACGGTTTTGTTCAGGCTTTGGTTCATATCAAGACTGTTATTTAAATCAATCTCTCCTCCTTGCAGTCTTAATTTGGTTTTGAAGGCCTTTCAGGCTCCTTTTGAGCCAATGCATTCTTTGGATATTAAACTACTTTCTTGGAAAGTGTTGTTCCTTTTGGCTATCTCTTCAGCTAGAAGAGTTTCCTAATTGTCTGCTCTCTCTTGTGAGTCTCCTTTTCTGATTTTCCATCAGGATAAAGCTGTTTTGCGGACTTCATTTAAATGTTTGCCTAAAGTTGTGAATTCTAACAACATTAGTAGGGAAATTGTTGTTCCTTCCTTGTATCCTAATCCTAAGAATGCTCTTGAAAGATCTTGACATTCTTTGGATGTTGTAAGAGCTTTGAAATATTATGTCGAAGCTACTAAAGATTTCAGGAAGACGTCTAGTCTATTTGTTGTTTTTTCTGGTTCTAGGAAAGGTCAGAAAGCCTCTGCCATTTCTTTGGCATCTTGGTTAAAGCTTTTGATTCACAAGGCTTATTTGGAGGCGGGATCATTCTACTAGATCAGTAGCTAATTCTTGGGCTTTTAAGAATGAAGCTTAGGTTGATCAGATTTGCAAAGCAGCAACTTGGTCTTCTTTGCATACATTTACTACATTTTACAATTTTGATGTATTTGCTTCTTTTGAAGCAGGCTTTGGTAGAAAAGTTATTCAGGAAGCTGTCTCAGTTTGATTCTTCTGCTTATGATTTAAGTTTTTTTCTTGAAATTTGAGAAATTTATGAGAAAGACTTATTTTTTGATGGATTTATTTTTTTCAGCGGAAATAGCGGTTTTTATTTTATCCCTCTCTAGTGACTCTTATGTGGACTTCCACATCTTGGGTATTTCTATCCCATATGTCACTAGCTCATGGATTATTGCCAATTACATGAAAGAAAACATAATTTATGTAAGAACTTACCTGATAAATTAATTTATTTCATATTGGCCAGAGTCCATGAGACCCACCCTTATATTACAGTTCCTCTTTTTTGTATGCTTTTTTACTCATTATTTTATCACCTCACTCCTTGGCTATTCATTAAACTCAGTTGTGGGTGTGGTGGGAGGTGTATTTATAGGCATTTTGAGGTTTGGGAAACTTTGCTCCTCCCGCTAGGAATGTATATCCCATACGTCACTAGCTCATGGACTCTTGCCAATATGAAAGAAATTAATTTATTAGGTAAGTTTTTACATAAATTAAGTTTAACATATTCTTATGCACTTTTAGAATATACTTAGAAGTTTGTTTTAAATGACAACTAGTATTCATAATTATATGACAGTTATATACAATGTCTTTACTATGTTACGGCTGTTTAGATCAATCACATTATCGCTAAGGAGGTTAGATACAGGTTGGCTACATACATAGTCCCCTGCTTTCAACTTGTTTCACATTTCATTTACTAGTGGACCGCAAAACCCTAATCCCCTCCCCCTCACACATCTTCTTAACTTTATCTTTCTTATCTCTATTTTCTTGCATAAGTACTCATTTACTAACTACATTTTTGTTTATTTTACACAACCTTTTTATACATTGGTATATTGACATTGCACTAATTTCCCCCTTTGTCCCCTACTCAACAAAATATGAACTCCCTTAGACAATCGGGCAATATAACCATTGCTACACAGAATGTATCATCCAAAAAGATCTATAGCTTACTATGACTTTTAGTAAAGAAAAGGAATAGATATTGTACTAAGTCAGGAAACACATTTGGGGGGGGGAATGAACCCCAATTTTTGATCAGCATTTAATGAGTTCAGGTATTGATAGAAAAAAAAAACGGTGTATGAATTTCAATAAGACTAGGTGCTTCTTTTGAGCTACTTCAAATATATAATAATGGTGGTATTATAGTAAGCCTATATTATGGAGCACCTGTTACGATAGCTAACATATACGCTCCAATAAGACCGATTCTTATCTTCTGTAGATCAGTATCTAATGCTCCACTAGACCTTGCAAAGGGCCCATTACTCCTAGGCGGGGACATTAATTTTCCAATATGCCCTACTATGGATACTTCTACAGGCAAGTCTTACATCTGTACTGATCAAATTAAAGCCAATTGAGCAATCCTAAAAGCACTGACATCATTTTATAAAAGGAGGATAACACACCCAAACGAGAGACCACTTTTTTTTCCTCAAACCCTCAGCATAGACAAGACTAGACTATATTCTTTTTAACCAACTCATATTAACTTATCTAATAAGTTCCAGAATATCCCAGACAACATGGTCTGACTATGAAATGGTACCAAAAACCTTTAAATAAAGTCACTTGGAGACTAAACAATAATATATATTTACTGACCCCAAAATGGCTGACTTTATAACTAAAATCACAAACAATTTTTCCCAAATTAACAAACCCCAAGACACCTTAGTCGCAAACAATTGGGAAGCTTATAAATTCTATATAAGAGTGGAGTTGATAAAATACACACTTAGGCCCAGAAAACAAAAATCAACACAGTATACAAAGCTCACATACTCTAAACACCCTAGAAAACATACATAAACAAACCCCAAGCTCAGAGCAAGCACTAGTGGAAATGCAAATCGCTAGAGAGAACCTAAATTAATATCTAACTCAAAACGCACAAATGTGTGCACTTACCACAAAAGCTAAATTCTTTGTAGATATTAATAAGTCTGGATGACTTTTAGTTAGATCTCTCAAAAAACATAAACTTGGTGCTTTTATTAGATCAATTACTCACACACCTGGAATAACACACAATAATAATGATGAAATTGTAAACAGTTTAGTCTATGATACATCTCTGTATAACCTTCCCTCTCACAAACCTATTGAAAAATGATAAATTATAGAAAATTATCTCTCACAAATATCAGTACTGACCCTTCCAGAGAAGGACATAGAGAGACTATAGACTCCTCGTTCAAATTACAATAGATATTTGATTTTATGAAATCTTTACCTACTGGCAAGTCACCGTTCCCAGATGGCCTTAACTCTAAGTTTTACCAACTGTTCAAGATACTCTCAGGGCCTCAATTACTCACCTTATTTCACTCTATTGATCAGGGAAGTGGCTTTTCCTATTTCTTCTAGAAGCCTTAATGACAGTAATCCCAAAGTCTGGCAAACCTGCAGATTTGGTGAGCAACTACAGACCAATCTCACTAATAAATGTTTATACAAAGATTTATGTAAAATCACTGGAAACCAGACTGAACAAAATACTACCACAGTTGATCCACCCAGACCAGGTTGGCTGTGTGTTAGGAAGAGAGGCTAAAGACAATACCATACGTGTACTACACACAGTTCAAGATGCCACAGATCACAACAAACCCCTGGTGCTTCTCTCTACAGATGGTGAGAAAGCTTTTGATAGTGTGGACTAGGACTTTATGTGGTCCACCTTGTTGAATGTTGGGCTTCTCTACTAAATTTATTGCTCGTATTCAGGCCCAATATACAAATCCATCAGCTAGATTCAGAAACAAGGGTACTCTTTCACATCCTTTCCCTACTAAAAATGGTACCAGACAATGATGCCTCCTATCCCCACTTTTATTTGCGCTAACTGTAGACATTTTAGATATCGTAATTAGAAAACATCCAAACATTAAAGTTATAGACTTTGGAGAAATCACCCAAAAGTGACTCCTGTTCGCAGATGATATTCTCCTTACTTTACAATCTCTTGTCATCTCTATCCCTATGTCACTGAAAACGCTTGCAGACTATAAAGAGGTTTCCAATTGCTTCATTAACATGGAGAAATCAGCACTCCTACCCATCAATCTGGCACCTGATGATATGGAATATCTTACACACAACACAGATTTCACCATAACTAATACTATCAGATATTTTGGGCTTAATATACCAGCTAATCCAACAGACCTCTTTGACTACATTCCACTTCAGAATGAAACCAATAAATTACTAGAACATTTGCATAAACAAGGCCACTTATCTTGGTTGGGAAGAATTAATACTATCAAAATGATAATTCCTAAATACTTGTATATCTTCCAAACACTTCCACTGGCCCTCACAGACCACTATCACGCAACACAGCAAAACACGTTAACTTTTTCTTGTGGTCCTATAAAAAAAATTAGAATAGCAAAACAAACACAAAATAGCATAAAGAGGCTGGTGGTTTGGGAACACACAAATTATTATTGAGCATCACATCTGGCTCAAATTGTGGCCTGGAACCATGCAATCCCCTCCAGGTTTTGGGTCCAGATGGGTGCCCACCTAGCTAAAATAAAAAATCTGAGATATATATGCTGGATGCCAGCATATAGACCAGGCCCCGTTTATCAGATTAAATATTTTAAATTTACATTAGATCTATGGGATAAACTTATTTCCACAGTTTTATTGACATTTCCACAGCCCATTATACCTGTTGATAATTAATAATCTTTTTGAGCCACAAGAATCCACTGCTGCTCCTACTTTGGCGGGAACAAATTCAAACCTCACCATATAGCTTTTAATTAAGAATGGCCAAATTAAAGACCAAAATGTTTTGAACAATGAAATATTCTCTCAATTCTAAAAGTGAAATTCATATTTTCAGATTAGACCCGCCATAACAACCAGTCCACAGAAACCTACGATTACGAGATCTCTTACTCCATTCTAAAGTTTAAATGTTACCCCAAACCTTAAAAAGGCCCATATTTTGATCATATATAAACTACTTAGCAAAATGGGAATCGGAGCTCTAAACTCAAATAACTGACTCACAATCGAGTTCTATTTTTAAAGCATCTACAAATTCTTCAATATCCTTAATGATAGTTGAACTTAACTATAAGATTCTACTCAAGTGGTACCTTACCCCTCACAGGATTATCCCCGGAGCCTCATCTATCTGTTGGAGAAGGTGTGATGTGGTGTGGTGAGATGGGCACTATCTCTCATGTTTGGTGAGAATTCCAAAGGCTTAGAGGATACTGGGAGAGGATAGAACTCTGTATAAACCAAACTTTGTGTACCACTATAGCTCTTAACCTCAAAATAATCCTCCTTAACCAAATACCAAACATAAGGTGCATGTACAGCATAAAACTGTTTCAATATATGCTCAAAAGCGCAAAGAGGCTCATACCCAGATCTTGGAAAAAACACCAGACCCTGGGTTTAATCAATGAATTGCCGAAGTAGATCATATTCTCACACTTGAAAAACTGCATTATAGTGACATAGAGAAACATGACTTCATTTTAGACATAATATTTATCTGGGAACAAACACCACAAACACAATAAGTATTTTTAAATGTCATGTTTAATACTATGTATAATTATTATAACAAGAGTCTGTATTGATTGCTTTAGGAATGCTTGAGAAATCACAAACACAGATTCTGAGATAGAAATTCATCCCTTCTCCTTTATTCCTCATCTTTCTTTTTCCCATACTATGTATAAAAAAATAAAAGCAGAAAATCAGTTGTTATGAATATGCAATTGTATTTAACAATGTATGGCTTATCAGTTCTGTATAATAAACAACTTTAATAAAACAGTTAAACAAAAGGAGCCGGGACCAAAGATGTGCTGAAGAAAAAACTAGCCCCAGAAAAATACACGGGTGGGGTCTCGTGGTCTCTCACCATCATGAAAGAAATTAATTTATCAGGTAAACATAAATTATGTTTTCTTGTATACAGGTTGTGAGAGTCCACAATCATTTACTCTTGGGAATTAATAAACAAGCTGTGGAGTTCACGAGTAATAACAGAGAAAGAGGGATTTTAAAAAAAAAGCATCTTAATATATATATATATATATATATATGCTCTAAAAAGCAAACGGGCAAACAAATCAAACAGACAACTGCCTGAAGAACCAAATTACAGCAAATTTGTTTGCGTGAACTTGCGGTAAGTTACTCTCCCCATATTTTCTATGGGTAGCATAGAGTGGTAATATGCGCTCATATACAAGTTGAAATTAAATGCAATCGCATGAACGCAATCATATTTAGCGCCCAAACTTTCAGGTTGCATAAAGTGTTTGACCGGAGGAGACAGTTGCACTAAACTTCCCTATAAACCCCTAAACCGCCACCCCCCACATCTCAAACTACCTGTGTACCCTATTAACCCCTAAACTGCCACCCCACCGCAAAGTAAGCTTCTACACTATTAACTCCAAAACCACCAGCCCCCTACATCGCAAAGTCTGCACAACACTATAATACTACATATAATATAACAGAGAGAGGATTAACAATAGCCGATTCCTCTCAGTAATACAGACATCCGTGAGGACAGATTCTGTTCCATAATACAGTATAAAACAGAGTATACAATGACACCAGATATACACTACCAGTCAAAAGTTTTAGATCACCTCAATTTTTCTAGCTTTTATTGAAATTTACACATTAAAGCATAACACAAATAAACAACTGGAGCTAAAAAAGAAATGGAATTGTTATTTTCAAGAAAATGTAATTACATTTATGACTCAGCAAAAATAGCCACATTTTGCAGCCGAAAGCACTCATGGCATTATTTCTACAAAGGAAACCAAATATTTTTTTTGGAAAGTTCTTCCAAACATTGTTGTAGAAGTTTCCACAAATGTGATGCACTTGTAGGTTGCTTAAATGTCACCTTTTTCTCCAGTTCATCCCAAAACATTTTCTTTGTGTTGGATGAACGCCTGACCAACTAGCCATATAGCAGAGTACATTGTGTGTCTTTTTTGTTCAGGGTGCCACACACTTTGTGCAAGTCACTCTGCATCCAGCAACAACAAAAAAACCAGACCATCATGCTTCCTCCTTCAAGTTTGACAGCTGGTGTCACTCAATGAGGAACCATCCTTTGATTACTCAACAATGTACAAAAACCTTTTGTAATGAACCAAAGATTTCCAATTTTTATTCATCAGTCCATAAGATCTTCTTCCAGTCTTCATTAGTACTTGCTTACTTTGGACACAGCTGTGCTAGAAGCTGTTGTCCAGTGAGCTGCCTATTATGCAAGTTGTTGACTGTCTGAAAATTTTCTTATGGTTCTTTTGTGGCGCCAAAACCTTTCCTGTCAGAGTTTCCTCCAGTTTCTAAGTGCTTTTTTGATGGTGTAAGAAACTGTACTCGTGGACACCTTGGCTTTTTCTTAAATTTCTCTGAAGGAAAAAACAACTATTTCAAGGGTTATAATAGTCTACCTGCCTTCTTTTGTTAAATGCATTTTTGTTGCCATTATAATAGCAATATATTACTTCATACAGTACAATAATGCCCACATAACACTTAAGAGGGTTTAGTAAGTCTGTTAGTAAGTTCAACACCACTTTTATACAGAAAGGGTTTGTAAATAACCAACAAATGTGAAGACACCTGTCGAAGTAGTTAGCATCTACATTCAAGGTCTAATTTACTTCCATTGCTGCAGAACAACTGTAAAAAGGCCTTTGTTTATAACTCTTTAAATGTGTATTAGTTTTCAGTTTTTGGTAACCTAAGCTTGTTTCTTGTAGCCCCTGGCAGTTTACCGCTTAGCTTTGAAATATTTCAAATTAATCATTAGTTTTGTTTAAATTTCAATAACAAATCTGGAAAAAATTAGAAGAGAACTTTTGACTGGTAGTGTACACAGATAATGAAAAACAAGTAGAGAACCCTCTACTTTAAATTACACAACCCTTGTGACACTCTGTATAGTTTAGTGTTTATAAACTAAAGCCCCAAACTTTAAACTGAAAATGCTAAACAAGCATCCCTGGCAGCTCTTTGCATGAGTACTCACCCCTTCTTGCAACTAGATCCAAGATTAGAAGAATCAAACTGGATGAATTACAGACCTAAACCACTACACTTCTTGTTTATACTGAAGCAGGCCTTAGATCGTTTGAAAAAAATGGGAAGTCATGGGGTGGCAGGGCTAGTGGCAGGTGTGAGGCCTAAACATAAAAAAAACTTAAAATGGCAGAAAAAAACAAATATTTTTTTTTGTTCTGGTCAAAATAAGCATTAAAAAAACATAAAAAAACACATCCCCTTCAAAACCAGAGTGTGCACGACTAAACTGCTAACTGGCCCTTTAAGAAAACTACTAGCTGTTTTGTGCAAACACCTACACAGAAAGGTGTTCAATATGTTTCCACAGAGCTGCCAGGGAGTTATTAAAGCCATTCAGTATTGTCTGTAATGTTTTTAAACAGAATAAAGTATGCAGGAATCTGCAAAATAAGAAAGAAATGTTTCATGAGGATAAACAGGGTGAGTCCCCTTACTATGTTGTACCAATGTCTGAGTACCTAGAAATAGCCTCTGGGCTGTGTGTGTGCTAAGGTAAGGCTCCCCAGTACCCACTTACCAGGCATGTGGCAGCAGCAGGTACGGGTACCAAAGAGGATATCCGAAGGAAATACCTAAATCCCACAAAGTAGACTGCAGGACAAGTCCCTACAACACCTGAGGGTAGCTATGGCTGAAGTCCCATAGGGAAATTATGTGCACATAACAGGGAAGCACTTGTAAAAGGTAAAATCTAAACTGACATAGTACGCTTGTTTGAAGGCAGGAAAGCAGCCAATGCTTCAGAAAACACCACCTTGAAAAATTTTATATGGCAGGAGGCACTACATCAGCTTAATCCAATAGACACTTGTCCATTAGCAATCAAGCAGCAGACAGCCAAACCAGTACTGAAACAAAACATATCAGTAGAGGTTATGGAATAGGAGTATATTGTAGATCTATAAAGGGAGGAAAAATACAAGTCCCTGTGACCAATTATAGAGGGTTTATGAAAAATTTCCTGTGAGGTGAAAAAAGAATCATAAACCATACCTCATATACATCACCTCTGACAAGAAATGTACTCTGAGGGGAAACCGGGCCTCAATATAGACTGAAAACCCCTCTCTCTAAAGAATCACATGCAGTATGTAAAGTCTGAGGTATGAGTGGGAGGGGTTTTAGGTCAGTTTGTCTATGTCACAGTTACTAAGTGAGATCAATGTTACCAGATGTATATTTCCATGCTCTGCAATAAAATAGTGTTGTACCCTCTTTGCTGTGTCCTGCATCTCATGACATGGTGTCAAAAGTCCTTGCCTGCGCTTCTGTTTCCTGATTGATGACGATGTTGAAGTTTACCCCACCTGAGCCTTTTGATTTCTCTCAGTCTGCAGCTTGGCCCACATGGCGTCAGCAGTTTCAGCGCTTCAGGATTGCTTCCAAGCTGGACAAGGAAAGTGGTGAAGTACAAGTTAATTCTCTTTTATACTCTATGGGGAAAGATGTGGAGCCAGTTTTTAATACCTTTACTTTCCAAGAAGGGGAGGAATTTGACTTTGAAATAGTTATGAACAAACTCAGTGCCCACTTTGTGCCCCAAAGAAATGTGATTCATGAGAGGGCTTGTTTTCACAAAGGTGCCCAGCGTGTGGGAGAATCTGTGGAGTTATTTGTGCGCAGCTTGTATGAACTAGCTGAATTCTGTGAGTTTGGTGTTGCTAAAGAGGAGCAAATCAGAGACAGAATAGTTATAGGAATTGCAGATGCTAAAGTCTCACTGAAGCTACAGTTGGAGGCTGATTTAACATTGGATGGGGCTATTAGGATGGCCCGCCAGAGTGAACTGGTGAAAAAGCAAAGTGCTGATCTGAGGTCTGAGAGTATTGTGGATGAAGTGCAGCAGTTTAGGAGAGCTGCTAGTGAAAGGCACAGTGTGAGCGGTAGACCAAGGGCAACAGATAGGCCCAGAAGCGGATGGGTGCAGCATGGCCGCTGCACATGGTGCAACCGTACACATGATCAGAGTGTCATATGTCCTGCAAAAGATGTAGAAAATTTAACTGAATGGGCCATTTTGAAGTGGTGTGTAAAACTGAATATATTAAGGAGATGCAGGGGGATAGCGACCAGGAGGGTCAAGAAGTATCCTTTGTAGGGTCTGTTGTTGAACGGCCTGGTTCAGATGAAGATTGGAGGGTTACTCTTACTGTAATAGGAGCCAAAGTTGCCTTTAAGATTGACACAGGAGCAGACATCACTGTTATATCCCTTGCAGCGTTCATAAAACTGCCTCGACAGCCTCAGCTGGTGAAAGTTACAACAAAAGTTCATAGTCCTGGTGGCCGCATTGATTGTGCGGGGAAATTTTCTTGCCAGCTGCGAGTACAAGCAGAGGAAATTCACCATGTGGGTGCATGTGATTAGAGGTCAGTGTGTTAAAAACCTATTGAGCAGAAAAGCAGCTGTGGTTTGGGCCTAGTCGATAGAGTGAATGAGATTTCCGAAGATATGTTTGGTGAATTGTGCCTACTGAATTGCAACCCAGTCCGAATATCACTTAAAAGTGACGCAGTCCCATACAGCATTACCACTCCACGTAGAATTCCGTTCCCGCTCATGCCTCAAGTGGAGAAAGAGCTACTGCGTATGAAGAATATGGGAGTTATTGAAAAGGTTGTTGAAGCAACTGACTGGTGTGCACCAATTGTGCCTGTTGCGAAGAAAAATGGGAAAGTACGCATCTGCGTAGACTTGAAAAGGCTGAATGAGGCGGTGAAGAGAGAGAGATATGTGCTGCCCGACACTTGAAGACATAGCTCCGAAATTGGCTGGGGCGAAGTTCTTCTCAACACTGGATGCTTCCAGTGGCTTCTGGCAGATATCCCTAGATCCAAAGTGCCGCAAACTGACTACCTTTATTACACCAGTAGGTCGGTTTTGCTTCTGCAGACTCCCCTTCGGGATATCCTCTGCTCCAGAAATCTTTCAAAGAGAAATGAGTTCTCTTCTAAGAGACCACGTGGGCACGGCAGTCATCATGGACAACATCTTAGTGTATGGGTCTACATTGGAGGAACATGATCAGCGATTGAGCTGTGTGCTGCAGACTATTAGAGAGTCCAGGCTGAAGCTAAATAAAGAGAAATGCCATTTTAGGAAAGCTGAGTTATGTTACTTTGGGCATATCATCAATGGGGATGGCATCAAGCCAGACCCCGAGAAAATTTGTGCTATTGAACAGATGAAAAGTCCTTCTGATGTACATGAGCTGAGACAAATATTGGGCCTTGTAAATTATGTGGGCAGGTTCATTCCAGATTTATCCACAATACTACACCCTATCACAAAGTGCTAAAGAAAGATGTTGCCTGGGTCTGGGGACCTTCACAGGAAGAATCTTTTATGCAGGTCAAGTCCCTGCTGAGGTCTGCCCCAGTGTTGGGGTTCTACGACCCATCCAAAAAGACTGTGGTTAGTGCTCATGTGAGCAGTTATGGGTTAGGGGCCACCCTCCTGCAGTTGAATGAGAACAAACTACAGCCCATCGCCTACTGTTCCCGTACACTGATGGCTGCTGAGTCAAAATACGCCCAAATTGAGAAAGAGTGCCTGGCTGCAGTTTGGACCTGTGAACGCTTTCAGCGTTACCTAGTGGGTTTAGAGAAATTTATTCTGGAGACTGACCATAAGCCACTAGTCCCTCTAATCAACTCCTATTATATTGACAAAACACCCCTAAGATGCCAGAGACTTCTAATGAGGCTGCTCCGGTTCAACTTTCAGGCAGTGCATGTGCCGGGGAAACAACTGGTTGTGGCAGATACACTTTCTAGGCTCCCGCTGGCTGCGGAGCCTAGAAAGGAGATGTTAAACAGGATTCATGATGGCCACTTAGGCATTACAAAGTGCAGAGAAAGGGCAGCTAAGGCAGTATGGTGGCCTGGGATCAGTTCTGACATTGCAAGCCATGTGTCTAAATGTGCCTTTTGCCGGGAACGCCGGCCTACTCAGAGAAGGGAGCCCTTGATTTCTACTCCGCTGCCTGCAGGCCCATGGCAGAAAATAGCTGCTGATTTGTGTGAACTGCACGGTAAAAAGTACCTAGTTGGGATTGACTACTATTCCAGGTATTTGGAGATTGCACCCTTGAATGAAATTACAAGTCAAGCCGTTATCACTCGTCTCAAAAGCTTGTTTGCCCGGTGAGGTATACCAATGGAGTTGGTGAGTGATAACAGAATGCAGTTCGCTTCCACTGAGTTCAGTTCTTTCAGCAGAGAATATAATTTTGTACATTCCACGTCAAGTCCACATTACCCGCAGGCCAATGAAATGGCTGAATGGGCAGTTCAAACAACAAAGTTAATTTTGAAGCAATCTGAGCCGTACCTGGCCCTCTTGTCCTATAGGGCGACTCCCATTCAGGCCACAGGGTTTAGCCCGGCACAGCTGATGCTAGGACGCCAGATTTGCACCACCTTATCCTCTATGGGTGTCTTCCAGCCAACTAGCTCTATTCCTTGGGACGAAGTCCTTAGGTGGGATGAAGAGGCAAAAAGGGGCTATCGATTATTCTATGACAGGAGACATTCTGTGAAGCCCTTGCAGGGGCTAAATGCGGGGCAAAGTGTCAGAATTAAACTGGATGTTGAGAAGAAATGGAAGACGCCTGCTACGGTAATTGGACGCTCTCCAGAACCAAGGTCTTATGTAGTTCTTACTGATGGAGGGACAGTTACACGTCAAAATCGAAAACATCTTCAGCCTGTACCTGAGAGTTTGGAACTGGATGCCTCAGTACTACTGCCGGTGGGATCCCCTGTTTTAAGAGGGCTGCCTTCCCCTCAGGAAGATCACAGCGGGGATATGCCTTTGCCTCCAGCAGACTCTCAATCACCTTCTTCTGTATCAGAGGACAGTTCATGAAGAGTTACATCAAGTGGAAGAGTGGTGAAACTTCCGGCCCGATATCAGGATTAACAGTAGTTAGAACAGTGACCGGAAGTATGGGCAGAATAATCCCATGGTCACTGTGGACTAGGGTAGTCTACGCCGATGTTCAGGTCAGGATGTAATTCATGTTGTTTATACAGATATTCTCTTTAACCTGTTATTTGTTTTATACTATACAAAACTGTTGTTGTATGCTTCTTGTGTACCTTGTTATTTGTTGTATTCAAATGCAAAAAAAATGTATGCTTTGCCCTTTGAAAAGGGGGAAGATGTGATGAGAGTGGGAAGTGATGTCACCGGATGGAGGCGGGGCTTAGGTCCATTTGTCTATGTCGCAGTTACTAAATGAGATCATTGGTACCAGATGTATATTTCCATGCTCTGCAATAAAATAGTGTTGTACCCTATTTGCTGTGCCCTGCATCTCATGACAAATACCTTTTAGAATAGTGAATGAGCTGAAGAGCAAACTTATAAATAAAAAAAAAAAAACAAAAAACAATGAGTTTTAGAAGTTTATTAGGAGTCTGTTAAAAAACCTGCTGGAAGAAAGAGCTGGAGTAAAACACACATTTGGCATCAGCTCTGGAACAGTTTGATAGGATTACATAAATTTAGAATTGTCATACTGAGCAAAGACCCTGAGGAAAAGAGGCTAACCACGTTATTTGCTATTGAATTAAATTGCTGTAATTAAATGTAGTATTCTTATTGTGATTGCTCTGCATATAATAAAATACATTCTAGTGAAGATATGTTAGAAATTGCAGTTTCCTGTAATAAGATTTTACAGTCCTTTCATGTGCTTATACCAACTTTAATATTATCGTTGTGCCAGATTATGCCTTTTATAGTGGCACCAAGTATAAACCCACCTCAATACACTTACTTATATGAGGTAATTCAGTTGAATAATAAACATTACTTGCATAATTGTAAATTTGTTGGCATAACTATTAAGAATGTGGAACATTGCATGAATATTCTGGCTTTGTTTTTTAGCTGCTGAATGGAAATATTTAAGTTATAAAATCATCTCATATAAATACCACACTTTTCAATTTGGTAAATATTGTATGTCTAAAAGGGTTGGACAGTTTGTTTACAGAGAAGAATGAAACTGTACATGATAATCTTATACCATAGTTAAAGGGATGTTTAACAGTCTGTTTCATTGTTGTAATAAAAAGCACTAAGCAGTGGCTTATACTTAATAGAAATCATTGCAATATGTATTATTCATCATTTTAAATTGATTTTGCCTTTTATTTATTTGTGCAGTGTCGATTACTTCCTGTCACAGCCTTACAAGGAGGAAGAGGCCTCTGCTGGAAAGTTTATCTTAGCCTGATGTCATAAAACTTCTAGGCTGGTTTACTATAAAGTGAATAGACTGGATAATAGTGAGTCAGATTTGGGGGGGGGGGGGCTATAGTGAGAAAAAGTATGTTGTTTACTGTTTTTTACACAATCTTTTTTTTAATCTTTACTTTGCTTTACCATATTTCTTTTTAGCAAAGGAGCAGTGTTTAATATCCCTTTAAAATCTGAAGTTAAATGCTTTTTTTCTCAATGTTGTTCTTCATCACATTGAAATATGAATGTCTTCATTAAAAAAGCAAGGTTTGCATATATATATAGGCTTGTTGCCAGGTACAGCTTCTGTGGTGTACAGCTACAGAAATACAGATATTAAAGGGACAGTCTAGGCCAAAATAAACTATCATGATTCAGATAGGGCATGCAATTTTAAACAATTTTCCAATTTACTTTTATCATCAATTTTGCTTTGTTCTCTTGGTATTCTTAGTTGAAAGCCTAACCTATGAGGTTCATATGCTAATTTCTTAGACCTTGAAGGCCACCTCTTTTCAGAATGCATTATAACAGTTTTTCACCACTAGAGGGTGTTAGTTCACGTATTTCATATAGATAACACTGTGCTCGTGCACGTGAAGTTATCTGGGAGCAGGCACATATTGGCTAAACTGCAAGTCTGTCAAAAGAACTGAAATAAAGGGGCAGTTTGCAGAGGCTTAGATACAAGATAATCACAGAGGTTAAAAGTATATTATTATAACTGTGTTGGTTATGCAAAACTGGGGAATGGGTAATAAAGGGATTATCTATCTTTTAAAACAATAACAATTCTGGTGTAGACTGTCCCTTTAAGAACTAAGTGAAACCTTCTGCCTCCCTTTTATTAGTATTATTATTGCTATTATTATTATCATCATTCAACACCTATGCATCATCTGTCCCTACATTATCTATCAATAGTCATCATTTTGTATAGTGCTGTAAAATTCCATAGCACTAAGTAGAAAAGATGTCTGTTCATTCCGATGGACAAACAATTATAGGTCAGTCACAGTCCTTTTAAAAAGTTTATCTAACAACTTTTCTTCACACCTCACAATTCTATTGGGATTTTTGTAGATAAATCATGATACATTTTCTAAATGTGTATCGACCCCTTCATTTTCCCATTCAAATAGATTTAAAGTGAAGGTAAACTTTGATGAATGAAAGCCTGTTTTTTAAAAATACTATTAAAAACAGGGGCAATTTCATTCATCAAAGTTTAGAAAGCAGCCGTTTTGATTAAAAAAACTTACCTTTGTTCTTCTCACAGCCAGAGCAGCTTCCCCCACCCGGAGATCCTCTCTTCACACATCATCAATGACTAATCCAGATTCCTCCAATCACGGCTTTTCCCCCTGAGGAGTCATTGCCTGAGGCCATGCTGCCCAAGTGTATTTAGGTGTTGATTTTGATAAGTCTTGGAAACCTGTTGAAAAGTACATTGAAAATGGATCGCAACCAAGAAAACACTTTTGCGGTTCAGAGAAACAAACAAAAACCTGCTTTTGCATTGAAATGAAAAGTACCCTTTTCCGGCTGAAAACCCACTGAAAACAAATTGGCCGATAGATTGAAATCGACCCTTAGGTGAGATAAAAAAGGCCACGTGCTTGCTGATAAATATATTTATTTCACGTAACTAGCAAGAGTCCATGAGCTAGTGACGTATGGGATATACATTCCTACCAGGAGGGGGCAAAATTTCTCAAATGCCTATAAATACACCTCCCACCACACACATACTTACGTTTTACAATCTTGGCCCCCTATGGAGGTAGTGAAGTAAGTTTGTGCTTGATTTTTATGATTTCTTCTATGATAAGCGCTTCTAAGCATTCTGAGGCCCAATTCCTCTCAGAGTACAGTGTTTGTCAGAGGGACGTAAAGAGAGTATTGCCTGTTGATTTTTGGGGTTTCACTCATGGGAAATCTTTTCAAGGTGTCTCTGTTTTCGGTCGTAGAGATTTATCTCCTACCTCCCTTTTCAGATCGACGATATACTCTTATACCATTGTCTCTGCTGATAGTTTTCAGTACTGGTTTGGCTGTCTGCTATATGTAGATGGGTGTCTCCCTGGGAAGCTGCACCCCATAAGAGCTAGTACAATGTTTGCCCTTGGACTATGTGGCACTGCTTAAAAGGACATGAAACACAAAATGTATACAATGTTATTCTTTCATGATTCAGACAGAGCATACAAGTTTCCAAGGCACTTCTATTATCAAATTTGCTACATTCTCTTGGTATCCTTTGTTGCTGAAGGAGCAGCAATGCACTACTTGAAATTAGTTAGAAGACATCCATTGAGCAATTGAGAAGAGGTATATATGTGCAACCCCCAATTGTCAGCTAGCTCACAGTAGTGCATTTCTGCCTAGGTATGCTTTTCAACAAGGATACCAAGAGAATTAAGCCAATTAGATAACAGAAGTAAATTGGATTTTATTCTTTTAAATTGCATGTTCTGTCTAAATAATGAAAGCTAAAAAAAAATGGGATTCATGCCCCTTTAAAACTCCATTTAATGGGTTGTCCCAATCAAAATGTGGTGCGGTGGCTGTTATAATAATATGTGAATACAGAGCATATTTTTTTTTAAAAAAGCTTCTATCTATTGACTAGGATATGCAGTGAGGAGACAGCAAACACAGTTGGCTTTTACAAGTCATTTCTCTATATTAAAGGGAACTTGAAACCCAAAATATCCTTAAAAAAACTTTCCAGTTTGTTGTTATCTAATTTCTTTAATTCTCTTGGTATCCTTTGTTGAAAAGCATACCTGAGTAGGCTCAGATAGCTGGTGATTGGTGGTTGCACATATTTGCCTCTTGTCATTGGCTCAGCTAATGTGTTCAGTAGTATATTGGTGTTCCTTCAAAAGAATGAACCAAATGTAATAAATTGTAAAGTTGTTTAAAATTGCGTGCTCTATGTGAATGATTGGGTTTCATGTCACTTTAATATACGCCTGCTGCAATATTTTATTCTTATATACATGACAATACTTAGATATAGTCTTCCGCAGTAATTTATTACTAGGGCACCAGTGAAAAAGATTAAAGTATTTTTTAATTCCCGATTAAAGGGACATTAAACCCACATTTTTTCTTTCAAGATTCAGATAGAGAATACCATTTCATACAACTCTCTAATTTACTTCTCTTATCTAATTTGCTTCATTCTCTTGATAATCTTTCCTGAAAAGCATATCTAGATAGGCTCAGTAGCTTCTGATTGGTGGCTGCACATAGTTGCCTCATGTGATTGGCTCACCCATGTGCATTGCTATTTCTTTAACAAAGGATATCTAAAGAATGAGGCAAAATAGATAATAGGAGTAAATTGTAATGTTGTTTAAAATTGTATTCTCTGTCTGAATCATGAAAGAAAAATGTTGGGTTTAATGTCCCTTTAACTATTAAAGAAATGAATAGAGGTTTATTAGATTTTATACTTTCAAAATGATAATTACGAGTTTCTAACCAAATTGAGTTATCTGTAAATGGATTTAGTACTACTGTATGGACAATATTACATTTTAGGGATTTAAAAGACAATAATATATATTATAAACTCCTTTCATCTACCATTAAGAAAGAACCATTACTATCTGCCTTTTCAAGATCATTTTTAACAGGATAATAAGAGACGCTTTTTGCTCCCTTTAAACACTAGGATCAGCATTTGTACTTGAGAATACAAAGCAGAACTAAAGATGTACGAAGGAATCATGATTATAAAACTCAATCTCATCAACCCATCATTTTCAAATACGAGTATTAATCATCCCAGACTCAAGCATTAGAATTATACTTCCAAAACTGGCACTGCCTTTAAAGACAAATTGTAATTCTAAATGAGTGCAAGATAAGATTGATTGCCAATTTAATTTCAGTTCATTTGTATGCGTTAAACTTTTTATAATTTATTTGATCCTTAAACTAGTTTTATTAAGCTTTTTGCTCTTGGGTATGTAATAAACCATACTTGCTTATTCTGCTTGATTATAAATAAGTATATTCTTCTACAAAATTTTAATTATATTACTTTACAATATAATTTAAGTTCTTTTGTGAGGGCTATAAAAAAAAGATCTACCTTAATGCAGCTAATGCAATTATTTTTTTCCACTTATTTTGGTAAAAGTATATAGAGAGAAGTGGACAGGCTTACAATTCACTAGCTTTCCTGCATCATTTTTATATTGCTATTAGGAAGAATAAAATAAAATTCATACCAATATAAACAGAATGTTGTTAAATGGTTCTGTGAGCAAAGAAATGGAATGAACAAACTTTTGATATAAGACACAATTTAGTCAATATTAATCGATTAGCCAGAAAAGGACACCATTTTTTTTTATCTAACGTGATCACAATAGCAGCTTTTACCTGCTTCTCAAAGTTGCTTCCCGGTGTGCCAAAAAAGACCCTTGTTTTAACATGGAACTGAAAAGTTCTCGGCTATATACAATCCATTTTACAATATTTTTTAACAGGTTTTCAATACCATTTTACATTTATCAAATTTAACACCTAAATGCACTTAAAGGGACATGAAATCCAAATGTTTTCTTTCATGATTTAGAAAGAGCATGCAATTTTAAACACTTAAATGTACTTATATTATCTAATTTGCTTCATTCTCTTAATAACCTTTTGCTGAAAAGCATATCTAAATAGTCTCAGTAGCTGCTTGGTGGCTGCACATAGATGCATTGTGATTGGCTCACCCATGTGCATTGCTATTTCTTCAACAAAGCATATCCAAAGAATGAAGCAAATAAGATAAAATAAGTAAATTGGAATGTTGTTTAAAATTGTATTCTCTATCTGAATCATGAAAGAACATTTTTAGGTTTCATGTCCCTTTAATAAAGTCCCAAACTGGCTAGTATTCTAAGATTATTTGGAATAATTCCAATATGTTACACATGTGCAAGACACTATGAAATATCCAAAGTCAACATTTTAGAGGTGTATTTGTATATATGGTCTAGATTCACTAAAGCTTTATTCATCACTATTGTATAGTCCATCTGCAGTATAAATATATATAGATATATGATTAGGATTATCTTTTTAAAAGTATTTAGATCATGTTCCACTTTGTGAAGAACACTGTAATATAGAAATATATAGTTAAACATTTTATTAAATATAAATATTGCATATAATATTTTTCATGTTTTCAGCTACTTGACTGCAAAGGACTCAATGCACTTTTGCATGTGTCTATACAAGTATACATATATTTTTTATGTGTATATATGTCTGTTGTGATACAGCAATCACACAGGATACCTGATTTCAGGCAAACAACACAATCCTCTAGGCTAGGGTATAAACATTTACAGACTTGAAATTGCAGAAAAGAGCAGTTTCTATTTGAAAAATCAACACATGCCACACTTGGCTTTAAATCACATTCACAGGTGATCACAAAAACAACTACAAACCAAAAGTCTAGCTCTTTTAGAGTTCCACTTTACCATTACTGAACTTTTAGACTTGTTAGCTCCGTTAAAGGATTAGCAATTGTAGCAAAATTAGGGATGAATCTATGGTAGTATCCAGCAAGACCTAAAAATGCTCTTGCTTCTTTGTTACAGTATGAGGCCAGCAAGAAATTCCCTCTACTTTGCCTTTTGCTGGCATAAATAGTCCCCTTCCAATAGTGTAATCCAAATATTCAAGCGCTTCCAATCCTAAAAAAACACTTACCAGGACTGGCAGTTAGGCTGGCAGCCTGGATAGAATCTACTACTGCTTGAACGCGGGGTAGATGTGTTTTCCAGTCCGCACTGTGAATCACAACGTCATCAAGGTAGGCAGCTGCATATTCTCTATGATGCCTAAGTATTCTATCCATCATATTCTGAAATGTAGTTGGGGTACCATGCAACCTAAATGGTAACACTTTATACTGGAATACTCCAGTGTAGAAAAAGCTGTTCTTTCAGTCAGGGGAACCTGCCAGTAACCTTTTGTTAAGTGTGAAGTACTCAAATAACTGGAGTCCCCTAATCTCTTTATTAATTCATCAACCCGAGGCATAGGGTAAGCATCAAACTTTAAAATTTCATTAAATTTATGAAAATCATTACAGAATCTTATTTCACCATTTGGCTTACCCCTAAGTCCAGGGCCTATGATTACCCAAAGGTGCCAATTTATCAAGGGCCGAATGGCCCCGATGCCCCTGTTTAAGCACTCCTTAACTGGTCTGCTGCCTCTGAGGCTACAGACATCAATCCACCCGATCCTATATGATCGGGTTGATTGACAACCCCTGCTAGCCTCCGATTGGCCGCGAATCTGCAGGGGGCGGCATTGTACAAGCGGTTCACCAGAACTGCTTGTTCAATGTTAAATGCTGACATCGTTAGCTGTCGGCATTTAGCGATGTCTGTCGGACATGATAAGCTACAGTTTATCATGTCGGACAGACATTGATAAATTGGCCCCAAAAACTCCACTCGCCCCATTGGGCGAGTAAATGACAAACCTTACCAGCCCGCAAGAATCTTTACTCGCACGTAAGTGTTTGTATGTAGTGTGTATATGTCTTATAAAAAACAAAAACAAATTAAAGAGTGTTAATATAATCTCACAAAACATTGCCTGTAAATTGGGTAAATATCTAATGCAAAACTGACCAGCACAAAAAATAAGTGCATCTGCACAGGACCAGACTGAGACCAAAAACAGGCCCAAGAATTACAGACACACATATACATGTATATATTAACAACCATACATACAAATATACATACAGACAGACACACATACATATTTATATATATTCACAGACACACACACATACATATATACCTACAGACAGACACACATACATATTTATATATATTCACAGACACACACACATACATACATATATACAGACATACACACATACATATTTATATATATTCACAGACACACACACATACATATATACCTACAGACAGACACACATACATATTTATATATATTCACAGACACACACACATACATACATATATACAGACAGACACACATACATATTTATATATATTCACAGACACACACACATACATACATATATACAGACATACACACATACATATTTATATATATTCACACACACACACATACATACATATATACAGACATACACACATACATATTTATATATATTCACAGACACACACACACACATACATACATATATACAGACATACACACATACATATTTATATATATTCACAGACACACACACAAACATATATGCCTACACAATCACACACAAATATGTATGCACACACAAAAAAACTGTAAGAATTGCTCTTTAGAAACTTTATTTAAAATGTATTTTGTAAGATCACTCACTGTGCCCAGCAGTCGTTTATATTAGAGGATGATCATAAATAATGCGCACAAAGTGAACAAGTTCACAGTACTGCTTCATGCACTAGCATGACAGCTAAGTCCACACCTCCTCCTGAAAGCCCTTTGACCTCACAGCAACTTAGCGCATCAGAACAATGTACTATTTAGCCAATACTAAATTCACACACAAATTCTAGCGTAGAAACATGATGTTTGCCTTAGGGTTGGTTGGGAAGTAGCAGCTGACAAGGAGAAGATTGAGAGCCATGCTGAAAAGGGGAGGTGGTTTGTGTGCTTTTGACAGAACCTCCCCTTTCTTCCCTCCTTTCTCTGTGTGGCGTGTGAAGGGCAGTTTGACTGCTTTATTCTTTATTTTACTGCTACTGATGTCCCAATTAGGAAAATGTCAGGTCGTCGGTTCAGGCTGGTAAGTTAAAAAATGTACTTGCCCTTAAGGAATTTAGTTTGCATTTGGTGACCGGACCCGTCTATTCATATGCCCTGCCTAAGTCTAGCATCTTCCTTACTTCTGCATTTACCACCTCTCTTATAGCCTCTGGTATTCTGTAGGGCTTCAAGTAATTCTTTTACCCTGGCTTTATAATGATATTTATGTTTAATAACGTGTTTTCCCTGGAACTGGGAAAAAAACACCTTTATTTTTTTAATCAATCTCCTTTACTTTCTGCTTCTGATGAGGTGCCAGAGTCTATGCAATATGTACTTCTTTCTTTTTAAATTAATACAGTAAGTGATTTGCATAATCCGGGTCTGACTAAATAGTACTGTGTAGTTGAGCGCTTTACGATTTTGTTAATCCCTTAATTTATTGGATTGTTAACATTATAGCAGTGAGTTCGTTTTGTGTATGGTTACTATGGTAACCATTATGGAGCAACATAAAAGATGGTTCCTATGTCCTGAATACCATGAATACAGCCGGACCCATCACTTCCGGTTTTAAGACGTATAACGTGTAACTGCAACATGTGAGTTTTTTTCTGATGAATATATTTATTTCTTTTTTTTTGTAGATATGTTATAATGCTGTACCCTTGAAAAAGGTCCAACTCCAAGACCGAAATGTTGGGATTTATTGGCTTTAAATACCAGACTGTACTGGCAAAAAAAGTATATGTTTGAAGACTGAGTGAATGGGATTTTGATTACTGTATTTATAAGCACCTATTCATATCATAAGGGAGTGCAGTGTCAAGTTTAATATATATGTATGTATATCTATCTATCTATCTATCTATCTATCTATCTATCTATCTATATATATATATATATATATATATATATATATATATATATACAGGTGGCCCTCATTTTTGCGCCTGTTCAATTTACGCAGTTTCAGAATTTGCGCCCTTTTTTTCAGTCATGACTGCTACTGAGAAGCACTGAGAAGCAGTGCATTGATTAAAATAAGGACAGGCCAGTAGGAGATGCTGTCAGCTTGTGTTGCAGCAAACAAAATACAAGCACTAGAAAGCTGAAATTAATCAAGGTAAACAGAACGGAACTATCAGGCAGCTTTTCAAAAGAACAGGGAGCTGACCAGCTTTGAAGTAGCAGTAATGTCCCTTTCATCGTCCTGCCCAGCTGCTTGAAGATTAGGAGGTCAGGGTGCATATAAATCAGTCCAGACTGGAATGCAAATAGAACCTGCCGAGACAATATTATCTAACATAGTTTATGCTACTGTTGTCAATGCAGAGACCTTACTGCTTTGTTTGCAGAAAAATACAAGTAAAAAAATGTTATGTTCATTAAACTTAGTTTGTTGATACATTCTGTGTTGTGTGATTATTTTATACTGTTTATAATACTTTTTACCATTTATAGTCTTAATTTTAAATCTTAAAAAATAATGTATTATAGGTTAGTAATATCAATTGTGAGAGGGGCCTGGAACCTAACTATCTTACTTCCTTTTGACTTACATTATAAACTGGGTTTCAATTTACAACGGTTTCAATTTACAACCATTCCTTCCGGAACCTAACCCCAGCGTAAATTGAGGCTACCTGTACATGTATATGTATGTATGTACATAATACATTCTATGATAAACATTTGTCCCCTTATCATGGGGTATAGAGGTATATAATGCTGCCACATTAAGACTTGTCCATATTGAATTATCTTGTCATTGCATACCCTATTAACTGAAGTAAATGGAGACAATAATAAAATAACAATGTTGATGACGAAGAGCTTGAAGTGCTCAAAAAGCAGTATGACTTCTATTCGTCCACATCTAGTCTCAAACATATGGGTATTCACCTATCTCATAATCTAGATGAGTGTATCACATTACCTTCCCTTACTCAATGAGTTTAGATGTTTCCTTCAGAGAGTGGACTTTAAGAAAGTTTCTTGGATGAGGAGAGTAGAAACTGTGAAAATGAACCTCCTAGCTAAGCTTACTTACTTGTTCAGATGCTTGCCAGTCTCTGTCTCTAGACATATCCCATCAGATTTTCATAGACTTTCTGATAGTGATGAGATGCCTAGAAGTGTGGGAGGACCTGAGACACTAAAAGTTACCTCGCTTCACCCATTTCCTATACACAGTATAGCGGTCTTATTACAAGTACTTCCAAACATGTATTGAAAGGCCTTGTCTCAATGGGGATTTGCTGTAGTGGAAGATTTATATGTTTAAAATATTCTACTTACTCCAGGCACAATGATCACAGAATGCACGCTTCCAAACTTCCTTAAGTTTGCATGCATCATAAACTACAGCTCTACAGCTTACTGGTGGCCACTGGTGTACAGTTTAAGAGATTTGGTAGTGTAGTGGAGGCCCCTTGAAGAGCCATTGTCAATTAAATAAAATAACAACTGGCCTCAAAAATATATCAATATCTTCAAGTAATCTTTTTATTAAATAATGAAACGGTCTCCTTACAATTAGGCCCTGGTTCCCTAGTTTAGGGCTGCCAAGACACCCATGGGTGCCCCCCATTCACTAGCCTTACCTCAAATGTATGTTTGTAAGGCTGGATCATTTCTAGGCTTTGCAGCTTTCAAATACAAATACAAATTTGGCTAAACCCTCCTTCTAATACCTCCAGCACAAACTCTTTACCAATGATTACTAAAAAGATACCAATGGCACTACATAGATTATTGCCAGGACCGGATATATCCCTTATTTACAAAGAGTTACATATATATATATATACAGTATATATTAATATGTACTGATGTGTAGCTAGATAATATATATAGTCACCTAGGAGCCTTGTCAAAAACAACAGATGCTTATTAATGGGCTATCCTGGGTGGTTGTGCATAGGCATATATTGACAAATTTTAACAACAAACCATCCCTAGAGTGGGATGGAAAAAAAGTTATGCCTCTAAACACAAATAATGTAAATATAAAGAGATAAATGGAATTAAAATATAACTTTTAATATGAACTAGTAAAAAGACAGCTACATGCAGGTGGGTACCTGGTTAGCTGCCCGCACAATTACTGATAAAAACACTTAAATTCTGGTGAAATTGTATATGCTGAAAAGCAACATTCATATATTATCGTTTAATGTGGGTTGGAGAATGTGTATACTTTTTGGGATTAATACCCCCCTATAAGAATTTTAGGAAAGAGGACACCTGATTATATTAAATTAAACTCGGAGAGGAAAAAACTGTCAATATTGTAGATTAAGTTTAACTAATTGTGAGCGCAATAGCTCATCAAACTGGTATTGACAATCTAACCAATTAAACTCCTTAAGGTTAATTACCTTGTAACAAAATCCTGAGTTCAAAAAGTAGTAACAACATAGGCAGTGTTGTATCAACACATATATTGATAGTATTGTTTATGTGTTTAAATTGAGTTTGCTTATAAAAAGCTATATTGTGTCCAGAGGGTTAATACCCCAACAGTACTAAAGTGTATTGTACCCACACTTATAAATGCTATTATAGGATTGGGTCAAATGACCTTCTGTGGTTAAATCGGCTATATCATAAAAAACAAACCAACTGGTGAGTCTGACTTTATCTGTATTAAGCAGTTAGATTTAAGTTTGTAACTTGAATAGCACAATTGGCTTGCTGATTATAACAGCAACATACAACACTTAAGAATTAACATGATGACTCTAGACAAACCAAGTTTTTAGTATGAGGTTTCCTTATCAATAAATATTATTAACCACGTAAGCTAAATAGTAAAATTCTAAACTTAACAGTCGTATGTAATGAATAGCATGATATGTATATCAAGAGTTGTTATTCTAGGTATAGTATAGGCTATAAACCCTAAATATCTACAGCGATATAAGAATTTGTATGTATCAATTATATAACATAATCAAATTGCCACTAGTAGGTAAAATAGTATACCGCTGTATTATGATTAGTTAAAGTAGATAACTCAACCTATATATCTATATTGTAAGGCTCTAAGACACAACATATAGAGCCTTAGTGTTAAATAACAACTTTCGCTTATCATTAATTAGTAAGTAATAGTAGGCAACGCTTGTTAACATAAAATATGTTCTTTTTAAAAGTATGGACGTATTAGATAGACGAAAATCCTAGAATAGGTATTAGAATTATTATGGCTTAAAGCTATTATTTGGACCAGAATTAAGCTAATTAAAACAGAAGCACGACCCCCTAACGCGGTCACTTTTCACTCTCGCTTCATCAGAGGGGGATGAAGCGAGAGTGAAATGCGACCGCGTTAGGGGGTCTTCTGCCGCTTGGATGAGGATGGATGTCCGGTCTTCACAAACTGTAAGTGGATCTTCGGGGGTTAGTGTTAGGATTTTTTAAGGGTTTATTGGGTGGGTTTTAATTTTAGGTTAGGGACTTTGGGCTGAAAATGAGCTAAATGCCCTTTTAAGGGCAATGTCCATCCAAATGCCCTTTTCAGGGCAATGGGGAGCTTAGTTTTTTTTAGATAGGTTTTTATTTGGGGGGTTTGGTTGTGTGGGTGGTGGGTTTTACTGTTGGGGGTGTGTTTGTATTTTATTTTTTTTACAGGTTAAATAGCTGATTTCTTTGGGGCAATGCCCCGCAAAAGGCCCTTTTAATGGCCATTGGTAGTTTATTGTAGGCTAGGGTTTTTTATTTTGGGGGTCTTTTTTATTTTGATAGGGCTATTAGATTAGGTGTAATTAGTTTAAATATTTGATCATTTATTTTTTATTTTGTGTAACAGTGTTTGTTTTTGTAGTTTAGTGTTTTTAATTTTGTGTAACTTAGTGTTTTTTATTTTGTGTAACTTAGCTGTTATTTTTTTGTAACTTAGTAATTCTTTATTGTAGATTTAAATAACTTGAGTAGGGTTAGGTTTTTAGAAATGTAATATAGTTAATTTAATTTGTAGTTTAATGTAATTTTAGTATAATAGGGTAGGTTAATTAATAGATTAATATAGTTTAATGTAATTTTAGTATAATAGTTAGGCTAGGTTAATTAGTAGTTTAATATAGTTTAATGTAATTTTAGTATAATAGTTAGGGTAGGTTAATTAGTAGTTTAATATAGTTTAATGTAATTTTAGTATAATAGTTAGGGTAGGTTAATTAGTAGTTTAATATAGTTTATTTTAATTCTAAAGGTAAGTTTAAATTTATTATAAGATAGGGATGAGTTAATATTTAATGTAAAGTTAGCGGGTTGTTAGGTTTAGGGGTTAATAGCTTAATTTAGTTTATGGTGATGTGGGGGGCTGGCGGTTTAGGGGTTAATAGGTTTAGTAAGTGGTAGTGATGTGGGAGGCCAAGGGTTTAGGGGTTAATACATTTATTTAGTTGCGGAGGGGTCCGGGAGCGGCGGGATAGGGGTTAATAACTTTATTAGAGTTGTGGTGGGCTCTGGGAGCAGCGGGATGGGAGTTAATAACTTTATTAGAGTTGCGGTGGGCTCCGGGAGTGGAGGGATAGGGGTTAATAACTGTATTAGAGTTGCGGCGGGATAGGGGTTGAACATTTTAGTATAGTGGCGGTGTTTATTGACAGGGTATAAATAAAGTTGGGAAAAAGCCGAATAGCAGCAAGATCGATGACTGTTAGTTAACAACAGTCCGCTGCTCATCGCCCCGTACTGGGTGCGTGGCTTTTTTACAGCTTTTTTTATAAATATGGAGAGATTATTCAGGTCCGCGGCCGCGATGTTAGGCGAGTGTATTGGTGCTGTCGAATGCAGCATAGTTGACGGCTTGATAATTCGGCCTCTCTCTCTCTCTCTGTATATATATGTAACCCCTTCCTTACCCATCTTCAGTGAATGGGGCAAACTTTGATGCTGTGGCTTCACAGGAATGATCTGAGTCTCTGCTGGAGCAGGGAGTCTGGGACATCTTGAATAACTTAGCGTACAGTGCCTCCACTCAGTGATATAATTCTTGGGGAACCCACAGCACTGAGACAATGAATACCCCACAAACACACAATAATAAGACAAGCAATAATAAAGTATTATGGAATGTAATTAAATGCAAATAGAGCACAATGCAATATAAACAAAAATAACAATATGCCTGTCTATCAGTATAAATGCTGCTGCTTACTAATATCCTAAATAAACCTCTAGTGCAGCATTTAAAAGAGTGCAAAATAATTATAACAATAGCATAATAACACATTGGCAAAAAGTCCAACACTTTGCAGGGTACCCTCTTCCCAACTGATCTGCAATAGTCTGTAAAGTCCCTTTTGTGGTGCATGTTGGGGCCCTTAGTAAGTCGCTGATAGCGCTATCTGTTTAGTGTGAGGGATTCAATGCAAATGCTCCACTACCTGAATCCTCCTGCTGAATGATCTTTATAAGGCCTGGTCTTCTGACTTCTTTCCTCCTACTAAACAATCACTGCTCTTAGAGAAGGGGAGATGAGATTAGTACACTTGATGCAGGATCCTCTAGAACATTGGTCGCCAACCAGAGAAGATGTTGGTGGTCCTTGACACCATCAAGCAGGAATAAATCTCCTCTGATGGTATCACCCCGTCGCGCCGCAACTCCCTACAGTGCCTGGCTGGACATCAGTGAAAACCGACGTAGGAGGAGTTAAATTACAATCTCTCTACACACGTTGCGTAGTACACCCTGCGTAGCTGGATTGTATTTTTAACTCCTCCTGCCTGGCGCGCTGCTCAGAGGAAGATATATATATATGTGTGTGTGTGTATATACATATATATATATATATATAAAACACGGAAGGGAACTGCACTCTCATACCGGACCGGGTACACATCTAATGACCCTGCAACATGCCCAGCCCTGGGTGCCACTGGCACTCACAGGAAGCTGTGCTGTCCCCAGAGCCACAAGCAGTTAACCCCAGACAGGTCTGGGTGCAAGAACCATAGGGAAAATTACAAAACAAATTAATACAACACACAGAGAAAACCCAGCACTCACTTACAAGCTCTCAGCTAAGATTATATATGTGTTTATATATATATATATATATATACACACACACGCGCGCATTATAGAGGTTTGTACCTTTTAAAAAAAAATCATGTTAGTGGTCCACGGGATTAGAAATTGTGAGTTTAGTGGTCCCTGGGGTCCAAAAGGTTGGCGACCCCTGCTCTAGAACACATAAACACTGGCAGCTAACTAAACTCACACCATAGGGGTTGGGAGACACCAGTTTCTTGCTCCATGGCTAAAATCCTTAGAAAGTCTGCTTGTAGCAATGCAACGTCCACACAAACGAGTGCTAACAGTCTGTAACAAAGTGAGGGACTTCTTGCTGTGATATCAGGCTGAGATTCCACAGCATGCAAGGTCCTGGATGTGGCCTGTACAGGGGCGTATTAAGGCATAGGCCAACAAGGCCGGTGCCTAGGGCAGCAGATTTTTAAGGGGCAGCAGAATTTTGACTCCCTAGGGCCACTCTACTGAACTCAGGGCCGGGTGGCTAAATCAACCAATTACTAATGACTTAAATGGCTGACCCGGCTATTGCTATCCTATGGGATTGTATGTGGGTGCGCATGACGTGGTGACAGTGGAGGCAGAGCTCACTTGCGCAGCCTGGCCTGGACTGAGAGGGATTGCAGTATTCTTCCTGGCTCCACCGCGTGATTGAGACTAAAACAGACTACACAGTGCAGTGTGCACTACAACGTGACCACTGTGAAACAGCATATGCCTTTCTCCCTTCAATACATCTTCATTAAGCATTAAAATACTTAAACGGATTAGTCACTAAATACTTGTACATTTACTGTTTGTCTATCTGTCATACATGCAAATAATAAGTATTTATTGCTGAATCTATACAACTATGTGACTTAAAACACAACTGAAAATATGTTGTATGCATTTAATACATTCAGAAACAATACAAGTATATACTTTATTATGATTGTATCATGAGACTTTATCCCCTAGGATACAATTCCTAAACCTATCATAACTACTGTTGTGTTTTTTAAGTACTTTTAAAGGCCAGTTTGTTTATTCATTACATATTTATCCAAGCAGATATTTTGCTTAAATAACTGTCAATCACCAAAGAAGATGTTTAAGGTTAAACAACTACCTACTGACAAACTATCATACAGATATAGTGTGTGTGTGTGTGTGACCAGAGTGAATGCAAGCCCTGGTGAACATCTACTTAAAAAGACATTTTTTTTTTTTTTTTTTTTACACTCTGCCCCAAAAATATTATGTCTAAAAAAAGGCCTTAAACCTGGGTGGGAGTGAGGGGGGGGGGGGGGGGCAGCAGAATTTTGAGTGCCTAGGGCAGCACAAAACTTAAATACGCCCCTGGGCCTGTATCACTATTGCAGTTTCTCAAATCCAGCTCTCACCTTTACTGGAAGAGCACTGAAACAAAACTAAACTTTCAGGAAGTCTCTGAAACGGAAAGTGAAAGTACAGCGTTCAGTTAACCCTTGCAGCAGAATAACGGAGGGTTATATATATATACATAATATCTCATTAGGCTGGTCACGAGTTGCTGGCTCCTAAATTTATGAACTGGCTCCTAGATTTTCAACAAATTTGTTAAAACCTGATTTGATAGATTATAGACTTCTTCAAAATAGTTATGTTTATTTTGCCCACCCATCTCATCTGCCTCCACAGTGACAATATTTACATTTTCTCTTAAAGGGCCACGATAGTACAAAAATGAAATTCTCCAGATTGTTAGAGAATGTAATTTTAGCACTAGCAACCCTGCAAGTCTATGTGTTGAACTGCTCCAAAAGAGTTAATCAGTTAAAATACTGCAGAGAACTGCCGGACTGAAGTGGAAATGGCTGGTGACAAAAGACCCAGCTGCAAGAATTATAGCATTTTTTCATTATAATGACTTTTTATAGCTTGTTTTTCCCTTTTTGTGTTTAATTATAAATCTATCTTTCTATCTATCACATACAAAACTGCATGCTGCTCAATTCATTACACACGTACACACTCTCTCCTACACATACAAATATAGGAAATTATGAAAATATGTTAATGTACATAATTTACTAAATTATACAACTACACACACCACAAGGATTTGCTTACCTAATAAATTAAATCATGGTTGTAAGAGTCCATGGTCCATTACTCCTGGGAATTATATTCCTGACCACTAGGGGGAGGCATAGATTCCCAAAACTCCAAGAATCCTTCAACCCCCTCCCACCTTACTGGACACTAGTCTTACATATAGCTTAGCCAGAAAAATAAGAAGGTAGGAAAATAAATAAGCGCAAGACAAAAGGAGCTGGAAAAAAAGAGGTACATACATCTATGGCTGGAACTTACCTGCCTAATTAATCATCCTCCACCTGATTACTGCAGCCTTTATTTAGGAAATCCTCAGGCCAGGTTTAATGCATCAGCTTTGATGTTGTTTCTGAAAGCAGATCACTCTGTGTCTGTCCCAGTGTGCCTTACTTTGTGATTTCAAGTTTACTGTACTACCTGATAACCTTTAACTGTTTTCTACTAACCACAAGTACCCAGATATATTCTGCTTTGTTTCTTGGACACAACTATTTTGTATACTCTGAACTCTGCAACAAATCTCAGTTACAAGTCTGTATTGCTGTGCTCATTCAGTCGTCTGCATAATGGCCAACATTTAAAAAAAAAAATTCCAGGGACACTTTGCAGCAGAGCAAGCAAGCAGGTTACCGGAGTATTGACAACTGCTCCACCCACTCAGTTCTTCATTCAAAACTCAAACATTTGATAGTAATAGTATAATTTAGCCTTATCTATAGCTTATTATACAGAATACAGCACCAAGCTCTTACACCCATAATATTGACAATACCAATCTCTAGAATACATTCTGGGCATATGGTTATTGTTACAACACAGCATCAAAATTAGACAGATGCATAATATGTGAACCCATTCACCCATTGCACCCTGATACTCTGAGGGCAGAGGTGCAGGGAAGGAGCT
Source organism: Bombina bombina (assembly GCF_027579735.1). Taxonomy (NCBI): domain Eukaryota; kingdom Metazoa; phylum Chordata; class Amphibia; order Anura; family Bombinatoridae; genus Bombina; species Bombina bombina. The sequence goes on along the minus strand of NC_069501.1, from coordinate 804,148,006 downwards.
AGGCTGCAGTGAGTCAAGCTACTATAAACTGGAGGGAAGACATAGCAAACACCCAGTGCAGGGGATTTTAGTGTGTGATTATGCACTGAACTGTACTGGGTGAGCTGTTGGGGGCAAATTTAACATTTGCACTGAGTGTAGGAAGTGGTGTATGCTTAAAACTCATTCTAAAATCAGTAAGCTGCAGACAATACATATTGATAAAATATGAAGATTACTGTCAGCTTAAAGAACTATTAGGAGTTAGCTGCTGATTGGTGCCTACAGTATGCTTCTTGTCATTTGCTCTCCATATATGGTTATCTAGGTCCCAGTAGAGCATTGCTGTCCTGGAGCTCAAAATAATCTGTAATAACATGAACCATGTATACAAAGGAGACTAACATTATATATTGTTTTACTGACCCTGCAAAAAATAAATAATAAAAGCAAGTGGTATGGTTTTATACCTCTGTCTTTTATTTCCCTTAAACATGGACATTGCACACATAATTTTAATAAAAACTGAGTTTTGGATAATGATATGTATAATGCGAGGATACCAAGATGGCAGGTTTGCCATTTCTGAATTGGATGCAACAATATGGCTACCTGTCATCACAGGTATCAGGTACTCGCCCATACCCTGGTACTTCTCGCAGTCGAAGCCCTAACACTTGCAGCTGGTTTGCAAAGCTGACAAATTCCTCTGTGTCCGCACTGTATCCGGTTCAGTTCCTGCGCTCTTTTGCTAGGGCCCTGCGCGCCGCCAACTCATCTCTTTTACCACCTCTGCCTTCTTACCAGGCTGGGTTCGTACCGCCTGCTTTCTAGACATTATTTTTTGTCTGTAGAGCCAGTGGACTCTGTGCAACAAAACTGCAGAATCACCACTTTTGGTAATCACCAATCTCGGTGATCGCAGATCTCATCACGTGAATCACGTCACATAACCATAGATTGGTTGAGCTAGACAAGCCCTTTAGGGTGCACCCTCTATAAAGAAATGAGTTATCTATGATCTTAGTCCCCCTCCATCTTTGCTAAAGTTTGGGAAGTATAATAAAATACAGTTTGGACAAATCACTAGCAGCCATTAATTCAAAATATGAAACTAACAGATCAGAAGTTTTGAAATCAAACAACTAATATTTCACACTATGCACATCACGCTAGCTGCTACTCATTTTGCTGGGACAGTCTGAGACATTTAAATGGCCGGGACTGGGTCCCAAATTCCTGGACTGTCCCGTCAAAAATGGGACAGTTGGCAACTATGCTGCTACAGCTGTATTATACTCTGCATTACTTCAGTTACCAATCTGTTTGCTGTTACTATCCAGTCAGCTGATTCAGCTACTGCATATACTCTGATTCCTGCAGCTACTAATTTGTATTTCTGTTATTATCCAGTCATTTGCTTCAGCTATATTATACATGCTGAATCCTACAACATCACAATTACCAGTTAAGTATTATTGTGATTTACAGTCTTCTGCCTCATCTATATTGTACACATTGTGTCCTGCAGCATGTCTTAGCATGTCTCAATTGCCAGGATCTTTCACTGTGTGTGTCAAGTCTGCAGTCATGTACTCTGATGCTCTATACTACCTGTTTTCTATGGGGCCTGCATATGCTGCATAGATGTACTCCCTGCAATTATGAATCACAGAATCTCAACTATCCACGTAGAGGATCCTGATTCTTTGGTCAAGAGTCGACGTCTCCAACTCCCTACCACTGCCTGAGAGTCCATCTCCTGAATGGCTGTACACCGGATCGTGACAGTAAGCTGGTGCCAAACAAAGGACCCCACAATGGTAGTGGATGCACCAGCCCAGGAAGACAAAAGGATTACAAGCTATCTCAGACCCAAGCTAGCCCTAAAGGGAGACTAGATGATTTTCAGACCTTTTAAGGATTTAAAGACACAGGACAACCATTCCAGAATTTCAGGTACACCTATCTGTGATTTTCATTTTGGTGAAACTGATTCTGAGTCTGACAATGAGAAGGATGAATTCATAGATCCAGCTAAACTAGTTCTAGACTGATATGCGTGCAATTTTAATAAGTCACAAAATCAGACAGGACCCCAGGCTATCGGCTTTAAAAACATCATGGGAAGCTATGTTTATAAAGTAGACATTGCAGACAGCTCCCATCATGAAGTATCTTAAGGAAATACTGATTTCCTGTTAATGTTATTTCTAGTGATTCTGAAAATTGGACTGATGTGGAAGACGAAACATCTGGTTTACAAACTGCTGTTTGGAGAAATTGTCCCTACCAGAGATATTTTGCTGAATTGTTATCTCAGAATTATGCATCCAGTGATGAAGAGGAGTTATGTTCCCAAACTGATATATGGCACTCTGGGCCACATCAGCACCACCCTAAGAAACATCACACTACAAAGAAATTCCAGCCCTCTAAGCTCTCTTTTAAAAAGTTCTAAATAGAAAAACTCAGTGTCCTGCATCATGTCTCAGTTGCCAGGATCTTTTGCTGTATTTGTCAAGTCTGCAGTGATGTACTCTGATGCTCTATACTGCCTGTTTTCTATGAAGCCTGAATATGTTACATAGATGTGTTTTCAAGTTCCTGAACCCCCAATTGTGAATCTCAGATTCTCAACTGTCCATGTCCAGGATACTGATTCCAAGGTCAAGGGTCGGTGTCTCCAACTCACTACCACTGCCCCAAGAGTCTGTCTCCTGAACGGTTATACACCCGATTGTGACATTTATGCAGAAAAATATATATATATATATACAGTAATGTTTTATGCCCAGAAACAACTGCATGAAGCACTTTCCTACCAAAAGCTGCTTCAGAAAAAACAAAAACATAAAAATGATAGAATTTAGTAAAAGTATGTAAGGAAGACCAAGTAGCTGGCTTGCAAATTTTATCAACAGAGGTCCATGAAGTAGCAACTGATCTGGTAGAATGGGCAGTAATCAGTTTAGGAGGAGACTGACCTGTCTCCAAGTAAGTGTTATGAATTAAAAGCTTCAACCAAGAGGCTAATGAAACAGCAGTAGCCTTCTGACGTTTTCTGGATCCAGAAAAATTAACAAACAGGCTAGAAGACTATCTAAAATCCTTAGATATTTTTTTTTATCTCAATTAAAAGTTTATTGATCTATTTTACTTCTGAGCTTTTGTGGGTGCACAAAAACATGCTTTCTTTTTGCAAATTTTTGTCACCCACGTTATGGGTTTGCAATAGTAGTCTTGGGGAGATTCCACTTGCTGTGGCACAACTGATGTACGGGTTGAATATTGGAAAACCACAGTCATCACAAATGAGCTTACTGAACGACTCCCAAAGGTCCTGATAGCCTGGGCAGCACATGTTTGTGCTTTGAAAATTGTGAGTAGCATTTTGACTCTCACCTTACCCCTTTCACAAAGACATACTATGCAAATCAGGCGTCCTCTTTTCTTGTATTTTGTAGAAAAAGTCTTATTTATATACCGGAGTGTATTGATCGAAGCGACAGCAGCCTGAGGACTACTTGGCCATGACCCCTCAGGAGATAAACTAAGAGGCTTATTTATTATTAATATAACCATCCTTTTTGTTTTATGCGTGTATATATATATATATATATACTGTATATATATATATATATATATATATATATATATATATATATATATATATATATATATATATATATATATATATATATATATATATATAAAAGCAGTGGGACAATTTTGTAGTGAGTCTTTGTGCCACCATTACTGGCCACTCAGTTTTGGGATTATAGTTATTTATTTCTCTATTGATTATGGAGCGTTAAAAGTCCCTATAGCATCGGACGAGCGCTAACCTGACACCAGGCCGTAATGGATCATACCTCTTTTATGAAATAAAGTAGATTTAAGATTTTTAGCTCATACGCATGTATACAAATATCACTTTCTCACACTCACACCTAACTCACTCATCACATAAATCACGTGCATACATTTTTGATAGTACATTTGGTTCCTGCTTAGACTGAGTCTGTCACTTGATCTTTTTTTTTGTACAATTTTTTTTGTAAGTTTACTGAAAAGTCTGATAGTAACTTTTACATTTGGTTTTTACTTTTTATTGCTGTCCTTTTATTTTTTCTTACAAAGAGAGCAATATAATAAAAGTTAAGTCAAAAGCTTCTTTTTTTAAAAAAAAAAAAAAAAAAAAGCTTTCAATAAGTTCTTAAAACCATTGCCAAATATAAAAGGTCAATTGGCAGGCTCAAAATGTATTATAGTTTATTGAAAGTTCTTTGTGACACAAAGGGAAAAGCTAGAGCCAGGATTTTCAAAGGGGGCACTTTTTTTTAAAAAAAAAACCAAGTCTGAAAACCATTGAGCACATTTAAAAATATATAATATAAACTAATCAAACAATATATATATATATTCTCCTTCATTCTCTTAGTATCTTTTGTTGAAAAAAGCCCAGGAGCATGCATGTGTGTCTGGAGCACTTAATGGCAGCAGTTTTGAATGAATGTTGTCGACATGCAAGAGCACTAGATTGCAGCACTATTTCCTGCCATGTAGTGCTTCAGACACCTACCTAGGTTTATCTTCAACAATGAATAACACTGGAACCAAGCAATTTTATAATAGAAGTAAATTGGAAAAAAAAAATGTTTTTATATTGTATGCTTTGTCTGAATCACAGACATCTATATTACAAGTTTTGTGCTATAGTGGGTGTGAAATGAGCGCAACAAAAGTTGCATTATTTCACCCTCCATAGCGCTGCCATTACAAGTTTATGAAAAGCCGCCTTGTGCGTGCGATATAGTTGCGATAAGCTCCATACCGCACAAAATCTAAGCTGCTTTGATGTCCTCGTGCATGTTTTCCCCATAGACATCAATGGGGAGAGCGTGTTATAAAAAAACCTGAAGCGCAGAATGGCGATCGCCTTTATGCAACCCTATTGATGTATATGGGGGAAAAAAAGTTACATTTAAACCTAACACCCTAACATAAACCCCTAGTCTAAACACCCCTAATCTGCTGACCCCTACATCGCCGACACCTAAATAAAGTTATTAACCCCTAATCTGCCAGTCCCGACATCCCCGCCACCTAAATAAAGTTATTGACCCCTATTCCCCCGCACCCCAACATCGCCCACACTATAATAAAGTTATTCACTCCTATTCCGCTGCTCTCAGACATCGCCGCACTGGCCCCCCACATCACCGACACTAAATAAATCTATTACCCCTAAACCAACAGCCCCCCCACATCGAAAAAAACGAAATTAAACTATTAACCCCTAAACCTAACAACCCCCTAACTTTATATTAAAATTACAATATCCCAATCTTAAAATAAATAAAAACTTACCTGTGAAATAAAAAAAACAAACTAAGTTTAAACTATAAATTAAAGGGAAACTGAAAATTAAACTTGCATGATTCAAACAGAGCAAGTCATTTTAAGACACTCTTAAATTCACTTCTATTTTCAAATGTGCTTCGTTCTCTTAAAAAATGAATACGCACATATTATACACTAGTGGGAGCTGCTGCTAATTGGTGCCTGCACACATTTGTCTCTTGTGATTGGCTAAATAGATATTTTCAGCTTCCTGTCAGTAGAGCAATGCTGTCCCTTCAGCAATGGATAACAAGAGAATAAAGAAAATTTGATAATATAATTAAATTGGAAAGTTGTTTAAAATTGTATGTTCTATCTGAATCATAAAAGAAAATTTGGGGGTTTACTATCCTAGCATTACACTAAAAATAAAATAACTGCAAATTAAATAATCTAAATTACAGATAAAAAAAAACCTAACTATTAAAAAAAATGAAATCTACAATTACAAAAAATTCTATCTTCATCCAGGCGGCATCTTCTATCTTCATCCCTGCGGCGCAGAGCAGGTCCATCCTTCAAGACCTCTGGCGCGGAGAATCCTCTTCATATGGTCACCACCATACACTGAATCTTCAATGCAAGGGAGCCGTTTCAAAATGGCGTCCCTTGCATTCCTATTGACTGATTTGATTTTTGAAATTCAAATCAGTCAATAGGATGAGAGCTACTAAAATCCTATTGGCTGTTCAAATCAGCCAATAGGATGAGAGCTACTGAAATTCTGTTGGCTATTCAAATCAGCCAATATAATTTCAAAAGAGCTAAATGCCCTTTTCAGGGCAATGAAAAAAATACAAATACCCTTTTCTGGGCTATGGGTAGCTTAGCTTTTTGTTAGAGTTAGGTTTTTTTATTTCGGGGGGTCGGTTGGGTGGTGGGTTTTACTATTGGAGTGGTCTTTGTATTTTTTTTTCAGGTAAAAGAGCTGATTTCTTTTAAAAAAGGCCATTTTAAAGGCTATTGGTAGTTTATTGTAGGCTAGGTTTTTTTTTATTTTGGTTTATTTTTTATTTTTATAGGGCTATTAGATTAGGTGTAATTGTTTTTATTTTGGATAATTTCGTTTGTTATTTTTCATAATTTAGTGTTTGTTATTTTTGTAATTGAGTGTTTTTTTATGTTTTGTAATTTAGTATTTTTTATTTTTTGTAATTGTAGATATAGTTTATTTAATTTGTAGTTATTTTAATTTTAGTATAATAGTAATGTTAGTTTAATATATAATTTAAACTTAGATTTTTTTTCACAGGTAAGTTTTTATTTATTTTAAGATAGAAACATAGAAACATAGAAACATAGATATTGACGGCAGATAAGAGCCATAGGCCCAGCAAGTCTGCCCGACCTTACCTAACAGTATAAACTTATCTAGTTCGTAGGATAGCCTTATGCTTGTCCCATGCATTTTTAAAGTCCCCCCACAGTGTTTGTTGCTACTACCTCTTGAGGAAGTTTATTCCATAAATCAATCACTCTTTCTGTAAAGAAGTGCTTCCTCAAATTACTCCTGAATCTACTACCCTTTAGCTTGAGCTCATGACCCCTTGTTCTTGAATTTTCCATTTTATGTAAAATACCCACAGGGATATTGTAATTTTAATATAAAGTTAGGGGGTTGTTAGGTTTAGGGGTTAATAGTTTAATAGTTTAATTTAGTTTTTTGCGATGTGGGGGGCTGGCAGTTCAGGGGTTCATAGGTTTATTTAGTGGCAGTGATGTGGGAGGTCAGAGTTGTAGGGGTTAATAACTTTATTTAGTGGCGGCGATGTTGGGGAGCGACAGAATACGGGTTAATATCTTTATTATAGTGTGGGCGATGTTGGAGTGCGGGGGAATAGGGGTTAATAACTTCATTATAATGGCGGCGATGTCGGGAGTAGCGGAATAGGGGTTAATACATTTTATTAGTGGCGGGGATGTCGGGAGCGGTAGATTAAGGGTAAATAAGTTTAATTTAGTGTTTGCGATGTGGGAGGGCCTCGGTTTATGGGTTAATAGGTAGTTTATGGGTGTTAGTGTACTTTGTAACATTTTAGTTATGAGTTTTGTGTAACAGTTTTGTTACGCAAAACTCATAACTACTGCTCTCAGATTGCGGAACGGATCGTGTAGGTATAGGCTGGAACGCAAACATTTTAGCCTCACCGCACAACTTGTAATGGCATCGCTATGGAAATCCCACGCAAAAACATAATTTTATTGAGTGTGGGACTGATGTTGCGTTACAGGCTAAAATGCTTGCGGTACAGCTATACTGACAAGACTCATAATGGCTGTGTTCCGGGTGGCCATTTTTTCAGCGTTAAAACCGGAATGCAAAACTTGTAACCTAGGTGAGAGTAATTTGGGATTCATAACCCTTTAAGTTTGGGTGTCACTAAATAGTGGCTTAGGATATGCTTTTGGGGGAGGAGTAGGGTTGCTTGAAAAAAAACAATTTTGCATCATAACTCAGAAATTAAACCTGCTAGGAATAATTTTAAATTATTATTTATTTTAAAATTTGTTTACCAAAACACTTAGATGTTTCAGCATTGCAGGTTCTTTGTTTATTTTTTTATTATCTACATTGATGTCAGCCTTCAAAAAATACTGGCTGAGTGGAAACAGCCATTGGGCCCCATGTACTAATCTGTGGGTTGACAAGGTTCCTGACTTGACTTGTCTGTCTTTGTAGTGTGCTGGCAGTGGACACTGTACATTCGCAGCCCGCATGTACTATTGCATTTAAAGTACCATCCCCTACTCTAGGTGACCTGTCAATCACCTCAAAGGAGGCAGAGAGGTCGTATGTTTGCTGCTTCTTACATTCATTCCTTGCTTTGTATGTGGAGCCCATTACACTTACCCACTGGGATCTGGGGACTTATTTATTTTAAAATTGAAAAAAGCATGAAAGTCAACATTAAATCTTAACGATTCAGATAGTGTATAAAATTTAAAAGGAAATTCTAGTTTACTTCTTTTACCAAGATTAATTTGTTCTCTTGTTATCCTTTGTTGAAGTTTTCATGTGTCTAGAGCACTTTATAGCAGCAGTGTTTGCAACAATATTTGTTTTGCTCCTTCTTGATACTAGCTCAGGTTGACCATTCCTCATTGTTTCTGTTTAACTTTCTGGATTTTTGTCACTATAGAGTTTCTGGATGTGCATTGTTCTTTGCACCTGTCAAACAGTTCATTGCTCCACCTATCTTGACTTATATTATTCTTCCAACCCTTTGATTTCTTCATTCTGGATTTATCTACATTCTCTGCTTCTGTGTCCTGAGCCCTAGAGTGGGTTTACTCTTTAACTCAGCTATATACCTTTTGTCCAGACTACTCAGGGTCCTCTGCCTTTGTCCTGAGGTTGATTTCTTCTTAAAACCTATGTTCCTGTTTGCTAGCTGCAGCTATAATCACTGACTACCAACCTATGTTCCTATTTGCTAGCTGCAACTCTACATACAAATACCTACATCATGCCTTCCAGTTCTCTGTGCAGCAAGTTAACATAAATATAACCATTCTTGCTGTTCTCCAGATTTCACCCTTGTTTCCTATTGGAGTTAGTACTTTTGCATCAGCTCCCAGTTGCAGAAAAATAAAATTATTTTTTTATTTATCATCTATTTTCCTAGCCATGACCTCTATAACACCTTTGAGTTACAACACCCTTCCCCACAGCAAAACATTTTGTACCAATGCTGTACATAAAGTGCCCAACTCACATACATGCTCTTAAGATTATCTAAATATACTCTCATGGATGCATAGCCTGGTCGGGATGCTTAAATACATTACCTTCATATACAGTAGTATATAACCCTGTAGATTCACTTCAGAAAGGCACCAATGTTTTAGCTCATGCAAGTTTATTAAAGGCATATATTACAAAAAAAAAGATCATGTATATGAACAAGCAAATGTAAACATGTTAAAATATTTTTTGCCTGGGGGGGGGCGGATCCGGCCGACATCCAACATGGCCGCAACAGTGTGAAGCTCTGTGTAGCCGAACTTCTGGGATTAGCTCTGCGAACATCGAGGGAGCTATAACCCGGCTACAAGGTGATAAATGGATGGCTAAACATCCCTGCAAGCTATCGATGTAATCATCACGCCTGTGCCATCACCCAGTAAGACAATAATTGAGCCGTTATAACAGATCCGTAACTGGGCCACAACTCCTGCGGCCTAGGCGCACCACTGCAGCCTTCCCACATAAAGGGACTCATAACAAGGCGCAACGAAAGATTGAAGACACCAAGTAGTGAACTCACACAAATAGTGGCAACAACAGCTAAAAGAACCTTGAGTACCAACTTATTCACCATATTCCCTAAAGAAAAGGGACACTCACGCAACCTTTCCCTGCACAGCACCTTAATATAAACAAGGGCAGGACAAAGCTAACACAGCACAGCACAGAGCAACACGACTGACACCTTTATTGAAGGGACACTGATTTTCAATAACTTCAGAATAATTTAGTACAGCAAAGGAATAACCACCCATCACTAAACTGAAGATGGCATCTAAAAGACAAGCTAAGGCTGATAAAATTACAAAAGCCATAACTACCTCTAGCTCAAGAATGATCTCTTACTTTAAAGCTATGGAACAGACAACTTCAGCCTCCCCATCCTCACCACACTCTGAATTGAGCGCAGATAGAGAAGAAATAGGCTCTATATCCTAGGATGACGATCACCCTTTAACCAGAGCAGATCTAAAATCTCTACCCTCCAAAGAGGACTTGTCCTCATTCATGTCTCAAGTGAGTTTGCTGATCAAAGAAGGTTTAGCAGATGTGTAAAAATATATCACAGATCTAGGTAACAGGGTATTACAATTAGAAAAACATGCTGAAGAGATATCTGCATCGACAAACTTAACATCTATGCAAATACAATGTCAAAATACCGAAATTATACAGCTACAAGCTCAAATAGAGGATTTGAACAACAGGGGATGCCGCCAAAACCTGCGGGTAAGAGGTATCCCTGAAATTAACATCCCTGCACAACTACCACAATATATACAAAAAAATATTTTGTTTCCTACTAGACAATGACAAAACACTCAATATAATGCTGGACAGAATACAAAGAGCCTTGAGGCCCAAACCACCTGACTCAGCACCGCCTAGAGACGTTATACTAAAATGTCACTACTTTCAGGAGAAAGAGAGAATCTTATCTGCAGCAAGGTAAAAATCACCAGTTCAAGTGGAAGGATCTACACTACAACTTTATGCCGACCTTAGCCCACTTACATTAACAAAATTCCCCTTCTCCCTTAAAGTGCTTAAGGACAATAAAGAAGCAATCTACAGAGACCAAGTAGATCTTGAAAGATTCTGCTCTCAATTGAATATCTCAAGACCAACTCTACCTCAGATGGAAGAAGAGAACTTCAACTCTCAACCACAAAACTATCTATCCTAAACCACAACTCCAGCATTAGACAACTATCTCCAAGAAAAGAAAATCCTCAACCTCAGCTCACAAACCTGCAGACTTTCAAGCTAAAAATCCTCCCTGAAGACATTACAACACCTGTTTGTATTATTTTCAATCAACGCACCTTAGCATGCAAATGATGAACTTAGTTCTAGAACCAGTGACTCTCTCCCAGATAGGAAGATGTCCCATCATAATACATCCCTTTTACCCCTTTCCCTGACCTGATACTTACCAGTCCCAATAAACATACCACTAGATAAGCTAAATACAGACCCCCAGATAATGTGGGAGAATTGAAAAGTAGATTTTACCCAGAAACCCACTCCCCACTTCCACCTTACTTTCTTAGATTATGATAATAGGCAGCTAAAGGGCCTGCCAACAAGACCTCCCTCCGATGCCCGTCTTATTAACATACAATAATGACCCCCCCATCATATAGTCCCAGAAGTTCATGTAACTACCCCTTACACTACCCCTTACACATACTTTATGATCCTGATAGGGTTCAATCTACAATTCTCCCCCCCCCCCTGTTGGGGTAATGTTTATGTTTTTATTGTATTGTTTATTGTTTGCTCACATTTTCTTGTCTCTCTGCTCATTTTAGCAGTTCTAACAATCCTGAAAAACTATGCGTTTCACTCAACACTAGAAGAAGCAACTTTCCCTCTCCTTCCTTGAACCCCCGGGGCAAGAAGGTTCCTCCCTGCAGTCTATGGTCATCACAAGGGTGAGATCACACATTCACCCAAAAACATAGCCTACAATACCCTCATATACACACGTTGACACCTAGAACCTTACACATAATATCACAAAACACAAACGTCTAGATTACGAGTTTTGCGGTAACAGGGGTGCGTTGATAACGAGCCTTTTTTTCCCACCGCTCCCTTAAGACAACGCTGGTATTACAGGTTTTTTAAACCTGGCGTTAGCCGCAAAAAGGTGAGCGTAGAGCAAAATTTAGCTCCACATCTCACCTCAATACCAGCGTTGCTTAAGTCAGTGGTAAGCTGGCAAAACGTGCTCGTGCACGATTTCCCCATAGGAAACAATGGGGCTGAGCTGGCTGAAAAAAAACCTAACACCTGCAAAAAAGCAGCGTCCAGCTCCTAACGCAGCCCCATTGTTTCCTATAGGGAAATTAATTTTATGTCTGTACCTAACACCCTAACATGAACCCCGAGTCTAAACACCCCTAATCTTACACTTATTAACCCCTAATCTGCCACCCCTGCTATCGCTGACACCTACATTATATTATTAACCCCTAATCTGCCGCTCCGGACACCGCCGCCACCTACATTATACTTATGAACCCCTAATCTACTGCCCCCAACATAGCCGACACCTACATTATAGTTATTAACCCCTAATCTGCCCCCCCAACGTCGCAGCAACTATATTAAATTTATTAACCCCTAATCTGCCGCCACCAACGTCGCCGCCACTATTATAAATTTATTAACCCCTAAGTCTAACCCCAACCCCCCCTAACTTAAATATAATTTAAATTAAACAAAATAAATTTACCATAATTAAATAAATTAATCCTATTTAAAACTAAATACTTACCGATAAAATAAACCATAAGCTAGCTACAATATAACTAATAGTTACATTGTAGCTAGTTTAGGATTTATATTTATTTTACAAGCAAGTTTGTATTTATTTTAACTAGTTACAATAGCTATTAAATAGTTATTAACTATTTAATAACTACCTAGCTAAAATAAGTACAAAAGTACCTGTAAAATAAACCCTAACCTAAATTACAATTACACCTAACACTACACTATCATTAAACTAATTACCTAAACTACCTACAATTATTTACAATTAAATTAAATAAACTAAATTACGAAAAAAAACAAACACTAAATTACATAAAAAAAAAGAATTACAAGAATTTTAAACTAATTACACCTAATCTAGTCCCCCTAATAAAATAAAAAAGCCCCCCAAAATAATAAAATTCCCTACCCTACACTAAATTACAAATAGCCCTTAAATGGGCCTTTTGCGGGGCATTGCCCCAAAGTAATCAGCTCTTTCACCTGTAAAAAAATACAATAACCCCCCCAACATTTAAACCCACCACCCACACACCCAACCATATTCTAAAACCCACCCAATCCCCCCTTAAAAAAACCTAACACTACCCCCCTGAAGATCTCCCTACCTTGAGCCGTCTTCACCCAGCTGGGCACAAGTGGACCTCCAGAGGGGCAGAAGTCTTCTTCCGATCCGGGCAGAAGATGTCCTCCAAGTGGCAGAAGTCTTAATCCAGGCGGCATCTTCTATCTTCATCCATCCGGAGCGGGTCCATCTTCAATCCAGCTGACGCAGAGCCATCCTCTTCAAATGAAGTCCAAGCGAAGAATGAAGGTTCCTTTAAATGACGTCATCCAAGATGGCGTCTCTTGAATTCCGATTGGCTGATAGGATTCTATCAGCCAATCGGAATTAAGGTAGGAAAAATCCTATTGGCTGATCCAATCAGTCAATAGGATTGAAGTTCAATCCTATTGGCTGATTGGATCAGCCAATAGGATTGAGCTTGCATTCTATTGGCTGTTCCATCAGCCTATAGAATGCAAGCTCAATCCTATTGGATTCTATCAGCCAATCGGAATTCAAGGGATGCCATCTTGGATGACGTCATTTAAAGGAACCTTCATTCTTCGCTTGGACTTCGTTTGAAGAGGATGGCTCCACGTTTGCTGGATTGAAGATGGACCCGCTCCGCTCTGGATGGATGAAGATAGAAGATGCCGCCTGGATGAAGACTTCTGCCGCTTGGAGGACCTCTTCTGCCCGGATTGGATGAAGACAATTCTGCCCCTCTGGAGGTCCACTTGTGCCCGGCTGGGTGAAGACGGCTCAAGGTAGGGAGATCTTCAGGGGGGTAGTGTTAGGTTTTTTAAAGGGGTATTGGGTGGGTTTTAGAGTAGGGTTGGGTGTGTGGGTGGTGGGTTTTAATGTTGGGGGGGTATTGTATTTTTTTACAGGTGAAAGAGTTGATTACTTTGGGGCAATGCCCCGCAAAAGGCCCTTTTAAGGGCTACTTGTAATTTAGTATAGGGTAGGGAATTTTATTATTTTGAGGGGCTTTTTTATTTTATTAGGGGGATTAGATTAGGTGTAATTATTTTAAAATTCTAGTAATTCTTTTTTTTTTCTGTAATTTAGTGTTTTTTTTTCTCCGTAATTTAGTTTATTTAGTTTAATTGTAATTAATTGTAGGTAGTTTAGGTAATTAGTTTAATGATAGTGTAGTGTTAGGTGTAATTGTAACTTAGGTTAGGATTTATTTTACAGGTACTTTTCTCTTTATTTTAACTAGTATGTTATTAAATAGTTAATAACTATTTAATAACTATTGTACCTAGTTAAAATAAATACAAAGTTGCCTGTAAAATAAAAATAAACCCTAAGCTAGATACAAATGTAACTATTAGTTATATTGTAGCTAGCTAAGGGTTTATTTTACAGGTAAGTATTTAGTTTTAAATTGGATTATTTTTTTTAATTGTAGTAATTTTATTTAGATTATTTTAAATTATATTTAAATTAGGTTGGGTTAGGTTTAGACTTAGGTTTAGGGGTTAATACCTTTAATATAGTAGCGGCGACGTTGGGGTGGCAGATTAGGGGTTAATAAATGTAGGTAGGTGTCGGCGATGTTAGGGACAGCAGATTAGGGGTTAATAATATTTAACTAGTGTTTGCGAGGCGGGAGTGTGGCTGTATAGGGGTTAAAATATTTATTAAAGTGGCGGCGATGTCCGGTCGTCAGATTAGGGGTTAATATATTTATTAAAGTGTTTCCGACGTGGGGGGGCTTCGGTTTAGGGGTTAATAGGTAGTTTATGGGTGTTAGTGTACTTTTAGCACTTTAGTTAAGAGTTTTATGTTCCGGCGTTAGCCCATAAAACTCTTAACTACTGACTTTTAAATGCGGTAGGAGTCTCGACAGGAGAGGGTCTACCACTCACTTCTTCCAAGACTCGTAATACCGGCGTTAGGCAAATCCCATGGAAAAGATAGGATACGCAATTGACGTAAGGGGATTTGCGGTATGCTCGAGTCGCGGAAGAAAAGTGAGCGGTACACCTGTACCTGTCAGACTTGTAATACCAGCGGGCGTTAAAAAGCAAGGTTGGGACCCCTCAACGCTGCTTTTTAAGGCTAACGCCAAACTCATAATCTAGCCGAAAGGGTCTCAACTCTCCAACTAAGAGATCGGTTGCACTAAAGTGGTTTGCAAAACAAAAAGACTCTATTATTTTATACAAGAAATGCACTTCTTAAAATTGGCAGAACCCAAACCCTCTTCTAGAAAATTTCCAACTGGCTTCTTTAACTCCAATTCCATTAAAAAAAAGGGGTGGGGATTCTCATCTATCACAATCTCCCATTCCAGCTACTTTCTACTACCTCAGATACGGAGGGCAGAATTATAATTATAACAACACTGTAAATGTTAGGTTTGTGGAACTCAACTGCAGAGTTATAATGTGTAAGTAAAATGGTTTGTTTCACTAAATTAAATGGATCCACTACTGTAAAGTGGATTCCTCTTTTTTAGTGATAATTAATCAGTTAGTTCAAATGGTCTGTATATAATGATAACAAAGATATGCACTAATATTATGAGATTAAGTAACACTCTTAGCAGCTAGTAGTGAGATGTTTCATAGGCTCTCTGTATGTGTGAGAAATATCGCTGACAAGGAGCGTCATTGAACAGCTGTAACAAATTTAGATTACAAAATCTCTGTTCCAGTGATATTCTCCTTTTCATTTGATGAAGTTACATTTAGATTAACGAGTGCTAACTAGCAAATACCTGGTGTCTAAATGAGAGGAGGTTGTAGGCAGGCGACTTGCCCCGGTGCGAGTATCACAAACAGAGGTAGCATTCCGAATGAGGAAGCAACAGGATGTTACGTCACAGATTGCTAAGGGATCCGGTATTGCTTTTAGTCCTGTTACAATGTGTAGAAAAGAAGTAAAGGTTGCGGTTTGTATGTTAATGTCAGCTGTTTGATATACCGCTTACCCCACTGAATTGATGAGAGTCCTTGTTCACAGTATTTAATCCAAAGTGAAGATGAGTGGTAGAGAGTTTACAACTCTGTGGAAGCAGAATGTTTCCTAAGCAAATGAAAAGAAAAACATTAGCAGTCTTTGTCTTATAATTATAAGTTGTAATCCAAGGCTTTTGTATCCCAACTGTCTCATGATATGTATCCACAATACTAAGCAATGTCTCCTGTGTGTTCACCTGTAATAAAGGAGGAGCAACCAATCATGACAAGGAGGCGGTAAACTGATTCTTAAAGGGACAGTCATAGAACCCTGACAATAATAGTTGTAGGCATACTTTTCAATAGACCCATAACCTTGGTAAATGTTTACGCTCCCAATTCAAATAGATCATCCTTCTTTAAAAAAACTACAATCACTAGTTCTGGAAAACCAGAAAGGCACATTAATTCTGTGGGGGGGGGGGGGGGGGGGGGACACCTTAATGTTACTATGGATCCCATTCTGGACTCCTCAGCTCTAAATATGTGCACAAAGACATGGCCCCCACACTCAGTATACAATTGTTTTAAGCAACTAGGGCTAGTGGAATGCGTGAAAAATACAACACCCTAATCAACGCAATTATACGTTCTTCTCACACCCCTTGGCCATGTACTACAGAATTGATTACATATACATAGATCAATCAAACTTTTCTCTCCTTACCGATACGGACATAAAACCCACAACATGGTCGGACCACTCCATGGTTACCATGGAAATGGAATGGCCTGACTCCCCTGTAAACCCATTAATCTGGAGACTAGAAGATTTTTTTTACTACACATCCTCCCACTACTCAAATTTTGACCTCTTCCATTGAGGAATATTTCCAACTCAATAGTACTGCCGACATATCACCTCTAACATTTTGGGAAGCTCATAAAGCAGTCCATCGAGGTGAGTGTATTAAACAAAAAGCTTATCTCAAAAAGAATTATAGTTCCACATTTAATACTTTAACATCACGCCTCCACCAACTAGAAATAACCCACAAAAACACAGCTAACCAACACCAGACTTTTCTCTACTATCGTAGATACGAGAAGAGAACTTAATTCTATTCTCATTAAAGAAGCGCAGAGGAAGGCCTTGATGCTTAGAAAGACTCTCATCTATGAAGGTAATAGATTTGGCCCTTTTCTAGCAAGAGCCCTCAAAACCAAATCGTCCCTCTCCCATATTAACAAAATTAAAAAAACAGATAATACCTACACATATGACAATAAGGTAATTGCCGATCAGTTCAGCAACTTTTACAGGCAGCTATATAACTTGAAAACACAGACATCCAATAACCACAGAACAGAGATGCATAAGTACATAGATCAGGCAAATTTGACAAAAATCTCAAAGACTCAGACCAAAGAACTAGATAAATCTATATCTGTAACTGAAATAAAAATGGTCATAATGAATCTACCATCTGGAAAAAGCCCAAGCCCAGATGGATTTACCAACTCTTATTATAAGCTCTTTAAAGATATATTGGCTCCATATCTTCTAAAACTTTTCCAATCCATAGATGACACTACAATATTCTCACCAGAACAGCACACATTACAGTACTATTAAAACCTGAAAAAACACCAGAAGACCCCAGCAGCTATAGACTAATCTCACTGCTTAATACAAACCTAAAATTATTTGGCAAAATATTATCGAAACGTATCAACACAGTTCTAAATTAAATTATACACACTGACCAGGTAGGCTTTGTCCCTCGTCGGGAGGCTAGGAATAACACAATTAGGGCTCTAACATTAACAGCATACGCCAAAATTAAAGACATAAGATCAGTCCTCATCGCAATTGATGCCGATGCATTTAATAGAACCAGTTGGCAATTTCTAGCAGTGTTTGGTTTTGGCCCCGAAATTAATTAACAGAATTTTTAGCTACTCACACCCCAGCGTGAAAGTAAAAGCCAACAGTATGTTATCGAACCTTTTCCCAATACAAAATGGCACTCGCAAGGGATGTCCATTATCCCCTATCCTCTTTATATTAACGATGGAGGTACTTGCTTCCCATATCAGCAATAATAACAAAATAAAAGGCATCTCCTAAGGACCTCATGAATTCAAAATAGCCATGTATGCCGACGATGTCCTCCTCTTGGTCTCCTCACCCTATACAGCTATACCAGCCATATTAAGAGAACTAGACACTTTTCAGACTATACTCAAATTTTGCAGTAAATAAATCAAAATCTGAAATCCTTTACTTATCTCTATCACAGACAGACTTCCACCTTCTCCAATCCATATGTCCACTACGATTGCAAACAGAATCCATCAAATATCTTGGAATTCACATATCACCCAACCACTCAGTTTTGTTTGACAAAAACTACTCCAACTTACTAATCAACACACAAATGATTTGACAAACCGGTCAAATAAACCCCTCTCCTGGTGGGGGAGAATTAAATCTGTAAAAATGACAACCCTACCACGAATCCTTTATATTTTACAAGCAGCCCCAACACTGCCTAATTGGTATTTGAAAAGATTGCAGGGACATATCAATACTTTAGTTTGGGCAAATGTTAACCTAGAATAAACAGAAACACCATGTATCGCCCCACAACACAAGGTGGACTGGGTTTGCCACATATATAAGAATATTACCATGCAGTCACCCTTCAAAGAGTTTTGGATTGGCATGGTGCAGGAGAAGGCAAAGCATGGTTATCAATAGATTCTCACATCCTTAAAGCGCCTCAAGTATATGCATTATTATTAACACTTAGATATTCACAAGCAATTATTCAAAAACTGGGATACAATAATAGCTTCCAAACCACAATATCCACAAGCCGATCACCATTGTTCCCAATAGTTCTAAACACAGAAATGATAGGAGGGCTAGACAAAGGGTTTCAGAGACTCACTGAATGGGGATATACAATCCTCTTATCTAGATTTATAAACAATGGGAGACTTATTGAAAGACAGAAACTGGACAACATTGCAGAAGGGAAATTTGTGAATTGGTTAAAATATGCCCAATTACACCACCTGATACACACTTCATCACACAAATCTGATCTATTGAGACCACTCACTCCATTCGAGAACATATGCGATAAGGGAATGTAAATTCAAAGCCCTCTCTCCTTATCCTGTAAACTCCTGATAGAGCATAACAAAACACAATTGCCATTATATGCTACCAAATGCAATAATGAATTAGGCATGCCATGGAATCAAAAGGAATGGGATCGAATTTCACTGTTCTCACAAATTCTGGAAAGTAATTATAAAACAATGCTCTATTTCTATCTTACCCCACCCAGATTAAATACAATATATCCTGGCTCATCACAAAATTGCAGGAGAGGGTGCGGAGAACACCGTAGCCTTCTACATATGTGTGGCAGTGCAGAAACCTCAGACCACTTTGGACTGCAATTGAGCTCCATTTTCCATCAAACCATAGACAAAAATTTCAAATTAACTCCTAACTTAGCGCTTCTCAATGACCTCCCTAAATCCCTATGCAAAATAAAATCTCTCTTCCTTCAAATTGGTCTTAATGGAGCCAGATCATTGATGGCATGCTCATGGAAAACACCTCCCTCCTCCTCATTGCAGATGTGGACAGAGAGAGTTACAGAATTATCGGTATTGGAGGAATATGGTTACCTTAAATGTATTAAAATGACATTTTACCTAGAAGCCACATTTTACTGGGAGGAATCCATGCACTTACATAAGAATAAACCACAAGCACAACATTCTACACAACTGCAAAACACGCTACTCATGAGACCGATTGACTTTGGGGGGACCTCTTGCTCCGGAAATCGGGTATGTCTTCCCCCTACTCCCTTCCTCCCCTCACCCATAACCCATTATTACCAGTACCTTATTCTTCACTAACCATAGTCGTTAGTTGAGACATGCAATTCAAGAACTAGTTTATATTTGACTTATTATTGCAACCCAATAGACCACTGAATATACCTATAGCCAAATCCTGTTGGTGTAACATCATCAAACCTATGAGTAGATTGAATGTAAACCCAGTCAAATAATACTAAGATTGTGAGCATCAATTTTGTTAAGTTAAATATGATTATTTGTTATAACCAACTGATAAGCTAAAATGACAATAACATTTCTATGGCTGATGTGGCTGCTGCTTCAACTTTTTGGTTGGACAGTTTAGCTCATCAGATAGAAGATCCTGATTAGTCTAGCATTGTTCTTTTGCTTCAACATGCTAATTATTTAATTTGTGATGCTATATTTGACGTTATTAAGATTGATGTTAAATCTATGTCTTTAGCTATTTTAGCTAGAAGAGCTTTATGGCTTAAATCTTGGAATGCTGACATGGTGTCTAAATCTAGATTACTATCTCTATCTTTCCAGGGTAAGAATTTATTTGGTTCTCAATTAGATTCTATTATTTCCACTATCACTGGAGGGAAGGGAGGTTTTCTACCCAAGATAAAAAGTCTAAGGGTAAATTTAAGGTTCCTAATCGTTTTCATTCCTTTCATCAGAACAGAGAACAAAAAAAACATTCCTTCCTCTAAGGCCTCTGGTTCTAATTGGAGACCATCTTCAAATTGGAATAAAACCAAGCCTTATAAAAAACCAAATCCAGCTCCCAAGTCTGCATGAAGATATGGCCCTCAATCCAGTTCAGCTGGTGGGGGCAGATTTAAATAATTTCAGGACATTTAGACAGATTCTGTTCAGAATCAGTGGATTCAGAATATTGTGTCTCAAGGGTATCGAATAGGTTTCAGAATAAGACCTCCCATGGGAAGATTCTTTCTTTCTTATGTTCCAACAAATCCTGTGAAGGCTCAGGCTTTTCTGAAATATGTTTCAGACCTAGAGCTTTCAGGGGTGATTGTACCAGTTCCTCTCCAGGAACAGGGTTTGGGTTTCCATTCAAATCTATTCATTGTTCCAAAGAAAGAGAATTCTTTCAGACCAGTTCTGGATCTGAAGTTTTTAAATCGTTTTGTAAGAGTCCCAACTTTCAAGATGGTGACTATAAGGACTATTCTGCCTTTTGTTCAGCAAGGGCATTTTATGTCCACAATAGACTTACAGGATGCTTATCTTCACATTCCAATTCATCCAGACCACTATCGGTTTCTGAGATTCTCTTTTCTAGACAAGCATTACCAATTTGTCGCTATTCTATTTGGCCTAGCGACAGCTCCAAGAATCTTCTCAAAGGTTCTAGGTGCCCTTCTATCTGTAATCAGAGAGCAGGGTATTGCAGTGTTTCCTTATTTGGACGATATCTTGGTACTAGCTCAGTCTTTTCATTTAGCAGAATCTCACACAAAACAACTAGTGTGGTTTCTTCAATGGCATGGTTGGAGGATCAATTTACAAAAGAGTTTCTTGATTCCTCAAACAAGGGTCACCTTTTTATGTTTCCAGATAGATTCAGTGTCTATGACTCTGTCTTTAACAGACAAGAGGTGAATGAAATTGGTTTTAGCTTGTCTAAACCTTCAGTCTCGATCATTCCCTTCAGTGGTTATGTGCATTGAAGTTTTAGGTCTTATGAATGCAGCATCGTACGCGATCCCCTTTGCTCGTTTTCATATAAGACCTCTTTGCATGCTGAATCAATGGTGCAGGGATTATACTCAGATATCACAGCTGATGTACTTAAATCCCAACATTCAACTCTCTGTCTTGGTGGTTGGACCATCACCATATTGTTTGAGGGGCCTCCTTTGTTCGTCCTTCCTGGACTATGATCTAAAAGGATGCAAGTCTTACAGGTTGGGGAGCTGTCTGGGGGTCTCTGATAGCACAAGGGGTTTGGAAACCTCGAGAGGCGAGGTTACCAATCAATATTTTAGAACTCTGTGCTATTTTCAGAGCCCTTCAGGCTTGGCCTCTATTAAAGAGAGAACTTTTCATTTGTTTTCAGACAGACAATATCACAACAGTGGCATATGTGCTAGGGGCGCGGTGTCTCCTTCTTTGCTCGTTGCCAGGGGCTGTGTAGGGTCCAGATGTGTGTGGCGCTGCCGTCATAGCCGCACGCTCCTCTCTCTCAGATGCCGGTTCCAGATTCCTGTGGAGCCAATCCTGCGCCTATGTAAGTCCCTCTATAACGAACTATCACTGCCCAGGTATAGGTGTTACTTTGTGTGCTCCTGGGTGTGATAGATTATTACTTCAGTAATGCCTTAATGTGTTTGAACCCTGCCTGTCTGACTACTCTGCCTGTTTAACCCCTAAATTGCTGGACTTATATACTGCTGCTGAACCTGTCTGTCTGACTACTCTGCCTGCTATACCCCTGAATTGCTGGATTGATATACTGCTGCTGAACTCTGACTGTCTGACTACTCTGCCTGCTATACCCCTAAATTGCTGGACTGATATACTGCTGCTGATCCCTGCCTGTCTGACTACTCTGCTTATTAACCCCTGTTGTTCTGGATTGTCTCTTTGTTGCTGAACCCTGCCTGCCTGACCATTCTAGTGGTGTGCCCTTGGACTGCTTTACTGTTGTCAAACCCTGCCTGCCTGACCATTCTAGTGGTGTGCCCTTGGACTGCTCTGCCGTTGCCGCTGAGGACTGTCTTACCTGTGGTGAGTGCCGCCCTCCTCATCTTACTAGCTTTCTCTGCTCTGGGATATTCCCTATCATTCCGGCTCGACGCTGGGATAACAAGTCTACTGGCCGAGTTCGGTCTGATAAAGGAGTATCCCACGAGAATTACAATATGTCAATCATCAGGGAGGGACTCGCAGTTCTTTAGCAATGAAAGAAGTATCTCGGATACTTTCTTGGGCGGTGTCCAACTCTTGTTTAACTTCTGCGATTCATATCCGAGGTGTAGACATTTGGGAAGTGGATTATCTCAGTCATCAGACTTTGCATCCGGGGGAGTGGTTTCTACAGCTAGATGTGTTTCATCAGATTGTGCAGATCTTCTAGAAATAGATCTGATGGCCTCCCGTTTGAACAAGAAACTTCCCAGATACCTTTCCAGGTCCAAGGATCCTCAGGCGGAGATGGTGGATGCTTTAGCAGTTCCTTGGTTTTACCAACCTGCTTACATTTTTCTGCCTCTAGTTCTTCTTCCAAGGGTGATCTCCAAGATCATAATGGAACAATCTCATGTGTTTCTGATAGCACCAGCATGGCCTTACAGGTTTTGGTATGTGTATCCGGATGTCCAGTTGCCAACCTTGGCCACTTCCTTTAAAGTCCGATCTTCTGTCTCAGGGGCCGTTTTTTTCCATCAGGATCTCAAATCTCTAAATTTGAAGGTATGGAAATTGAACGCTTAGTTATTAGTCATAGAGGTTTTTCTATGTCAAGGAAGATTTATTATCAGGTTTGGAAAACCTATATTTCATGGTGCTCCTCTCATAAATTTTCTTGGCATTCATTTAGAATTCCTAGGATTTTACAGTTTCTTCAGGATGGTTTGGATAAGGGTTTGTCTGCAAATACTTTGCAGGGACAAATCTCTGCTCTTTCTGTCTTATTTCATAGAAAGATTGCTAAACTTCCTGATAATCACTGTTTTGTTCAGGCTTTGGTTCGTATCAAACCTGTTATTAAGTCTATTTCTCCTCCTTGGAGTCTCAGATTGGTTTTAAGGATTTTGCAGGTGCCTCCTTTTGAGCCTGTGCATTCTTTGGATATTAAATTACTTTCTTGGAAAGTGTTATTTCTTTTGGCTATCTCTTCTGCTAGAAGAATTTCGGAGTTGTCGGCTCTTTCTTGTGAGTCTCCTTATCTGATTTTCTATTAAGATAAAGCTGTTTTGCAGACTTCGTTTAAATTTCTGCCTAAAGTTCTTAATTCTAACAACATTAATAGGGAAATTGTTGTTCCTTCCTTCTGTCCTAATCATAAGAATTCTCTTGAAAGATCTCTACATTCTTTGTATGTGGTAAGAGCTTTGAAATACTTTGTTGAGGCTACTAAGGATTTCAGAAAGACTTCTAGTCTATTTGTTATTTTCTCTGGTTCCAGGAAAGGTTAGAAAGCCTCTGCCATTTCTTTGGCATCTTGGTTAAAACTTTTGATTCACACAGCTTATTTGGAGATGGGGCAGCCTCCGCCTCAGAGAATTACAGCTCATTCTACTAGATCATTTGCTACTTCTTGGGCTTTCAAGAATGAAGCTTCAGTTGATCAGATTTGCAAAGCAGCAACATGGTCTTCTTTGCATACATTTACTAAATGTTACCATTTTGATGTATTTGCTTCTTCTGAAGCAGTCTTTGGTAGAAACGTTCTTCAGGCAGCTGTCTCAGTTTGATTCTGCTGCCTATGATTTTGAGTTTTATTGAATTTTCTTAAAGAAAAGTTAATTGTTATTTGGATTTAATTTCTCAGTGTATTTAGCTGTTGTTATTTTATCCCTCCCTCTCTAGTGACTCTGGGTATTATATCCCATACGTCACTAGCTCATGGACTTGCCACGTACATGAAAGAAAACATAATTTATGTAAGAACTTACCTTATAAATTCATTTCTTTCATAGTGGCAAGAGTCCATGAGACCCACCCTATTTTTGGTGGTTATGATTTTTGTTGTATAAAAGCACATTATTTTTCCAGTTCCTCTTTTTGTATGCTTTTTTTACTCCTTTATACACCTCACTACTTGGCTATACGTTAAACTATGGTATGAATGTGGTGGGAGATGAATTTATAGGCATTTTGAGGTTTGGGGAACTTTGTCCTCTCCTGGTAGGAATATATATCCCATACAGCACTAGCTCATGGACTCTTGCCACTATGAAAGAAATTAATTTATCAGGTAAGTTCTTACATAAATTATGTTATTTTTTGCCTTAAAAAGGTTGTGTAAAAAAAACTGTTTAAATTTAAAGTAAAGCTAACACAAAGTGCACTATTCTGTGCAACTAAGTCCTTGGACTCTAAAGCTTAATGGCTGATAGGGAAAGATGATTTTATTCAATACAGAACATCTATTTTTCAAAAAACAAGGAATTGTTATACATTTTGAAACATTCTGTTTTAGATGGAATGGAGAACATTTTTGAGTATTACGTCCCTTTTAGTCAATGTTGTAGGGAATTTGCTAAAAAAAATGCATGAGGATTTTAATTTATCTTTTAATGTCAAATATTACATATTATTGAAACTGGAAAATTCACAGCACATTAGACAGTCTGAGCTTAGGTAAAAATGCGTATAGAAAATAACAGTAAACATAAAACTTTGTGTAAAACACGCTAATAAATAATGAATAAAAAAATACCAGTGTTCAGTATTAAGCAAATACCATAACTATTAACTAAATACCAACAGACTGAAGAAACATCTCTAGTAGAGGAGAAACGCGTTGCTGCGTTGTTATTATTATTGTGCTTTAATAATGAAAAACCTTGTGGGTACTTTTTATACAACTCACTTAAAGGGACACTGAACCCAAATTTATTTTTTTTGAATAAAAAAATACCAGTGTTAAGCAAATACCATAACTATTAACTAAATACCGACAGACTGAAGAAACATCTCTAGTAGAGGAGAAACGCGTTGCTGCGTTGTTATTATTATTGTGCTTTAATAATGAAAAACCTTGTGGGTACTTTTTATACAACTCACTTAAAGGGACACTGAACCCAAATTTTTTTCTTTCGTGATTCAGATAGAGCATGCAATTTTAAGCAACTTTCTGATTTACTCCTATTATCAATTTTTCTTCGTTCTCTTGCTATCTTTATTTAAAAAAGAAAGTTTAGTACCTTGGACAGCACTTGTTTATTGGTGGATGAATGTATCCACCAATCAGCAAGAACAACCCAGGTTGTTCACCAAAATGGGCCGGCATCTAAACTTACATTCTTGCATTTCAAATAAAGATACCAAGAGAATGAAGAATATTTGCTAATAGGAGTAATTAGAAAGTCACATAAAATTACATGTTGGATCTGAATCACAAAAGAAAAAATATGGGTTCAGTGTCCCTTTAAATATTTCCTTTTTTACTTCTGAATCTGGAATTTGGAGAGTTTATCTTAAAGCAACAGTGAGCTTGTAAGTTGCAGCTTCTCACACTGCCCGATAAGCCCTATTAAATGGATATGAAGCAAAAATTCTTTCTTTCATGATTCAGATAAAGCATGCAATTTTAAGGAACTTTATAATTGACTCCTCTTATCAACATTTTCTCGCTCTCTTGGTATCTTTATTTGAAAAGCAGGAATGTAAGCTGGCCCAATTTAGGTTCAGCACCTGGGTAGAGCTTGCTGATTGGTGGCTAAATGTAGAATCATGAAAGAAATAATTTGGGTTTCATATCCCTTTTAAGAGCTCTGATCTTGCGAGTGCATTTTTATGAATGTATAATAGAAGTGTGTCTGTTCCAATGCTTGATTTGGAAGATCGGAACAAATAAATCAGCAAGGTGGGGGGGATACTAATTTCTCCCATACCGTCAGAATAAGCACTTCATTATGCTTTTAGATATGTGTGTTTAAAATTCTTTATATTATACTTGGTAATGCACTATGGGAGTGCCCTCTCTTTTGTGTATTTTAGACAAACCATAGGCCCACAAACTGTCTCAGATCCAAATGCTGCCAGATAAAGCCATTTGAGTAGAAAGCCTTTAATTGTTTTGTTTTCAGTTGATTCACTCCTCAGTAAATTTAAACCATTTTTTTCTCTAACATAAACTTCATCACTTAATATTAAAAAAAACCATATACTTTTTTAAAAAAAAAAAAGCATATAGAGTATAACACATCATTCTTAATATATCCAAACAAAGCGTAAATGGTCCCAAAGTCAAAATTATTCTTGCAAGACTCTGATAGAGCTTGTGATTTTAAGATACTTTTAAATTTACTTCTATTAGCAAATTGACTTCTTTCACTTTGTATCCTTTGTTGAAAAACATACATTGGTAGGCTCATGATCAGCAGTGCACTACTGGGAGCTAGCTGGTGATTGGTGGCTACACGCTTTTTCTTGTTATTGTCTCATCAGATGTGTTTAGCTAGCTCCCCGTAGTGCAATGCTGCTATGCTTCTGACTAACAATGTGTTTAACCCTTTTGTAGTGGTTAAACGCATATGCAAGCAACAGTGCAATAAAAATTCTCTTAAACATTAGAGCATTTTAATTTTGCACTTTTATGTATCTTTATGTTATGAAGATATGAATTTAAGGATTAATTGCTCCTCTTACATTTTACAAATTACAGTAATTTCCACATTATTATGCTCATGCACCTTGGCAATCCATCATTCATTCATTTCTATTTTTCTGCTGTTTGACTTTAAATATTTTCATTAACATAACAATTAATATCCACAAATATTGTTTTTTTTTATGTGCACCTTAAACTGTTCTTTTTTTAACTTCCTGTCTGACATTTTTCCTTATCTTCAGTGCTTGACCATCTTTATATGTTGATGGTGATAAAAAAATTATATTTTGATTGGCTATCAATAGTATTAATAGCAAGTCAGCTGTCCTATATTTACTAGAAACATGGAACATACTAATGTTAAAGTGAATGTCAACTTTCATGATAAAGTGCCCGTTTAAAAAAAAAAAAAAAAAAAAAACTATTAAAAAACAGGGGCACTTTCATTCATGAAAGTTTACATTGCACCGGATTTTACAAATACCTTCTTCTCCTGAAACACCGGATCGCTAAATCCCACGCCTGCAGCTCCTCTGTACTTCGTCAGCAATGACGAAACCGGCTTCTTCCAATCACGGATTTCCCCCCCAGGAGCGTCCATCTGGTGAGGCCACGCCGTGATTGGAGGAAGCCGGTTTCGTCATTGCCGTGTAAGTACAAGAGGAAGAAGCAGGCGGGGGGATCGGCGATCCGGCGTTTCAGGAGAAGAAGGTGTTTGTAAAATCCGGTGCAATTTAAACTTTCATGAATTAAAGTGCCCCTGTTTTTAATAGTTTTTTTTTTTTAAAAACGGCACTTTATCATGAAAGTTGACATTCACTTTAAGTAAAACCTAATTAGTGCGATTTATGACTTGATAACGAAATAGTCATATTAGGTGATAATCATACTATGGTTGTTTTGGTCCATTAAAGGAATAGTCTAGTCAAAATTAAACTTTTATGATTCTGATAGAGCATGTAATTTTAAGCAACTTTCTAATTTACTCCTATTATCAAATTTTCTTCATTCTCTTGGTATCTTTATTTGGAAAAGCAAAAATGTAAGATTAGGAGCCGGCCCATTTTTGGTTCAACACCTGGGTAGCGCTTGCTCATTGTCTAAATGTAGCCACCAATCAGCAAGCGCTACCCAGGTGCTGAATTAAAAATTGGCCGTCTCCAAAGCTTACATTTTTGCTTTTTTAAATATAGATACCAAGAGAACTAAGAAAAGTTGCTTAAAATTGCATGCTCTATCTGAATCATGAAAGTTTACTTTAACCTAGACTATTCCTTTAACCCCTTAACGACCAAGGACGTGCCAGGTACGTCCTGCAAAAACTGTCAGTTAGTGACAATGGACGTACCTGGAACGTCCTTGGTCTAATTGAGTGCTGGAAGCTATTGCGATCGCTTCCAGCAGCTCTCAGGCTATTGCAGTGATGACTCTATATTGAGGCATCCTGCAATACCATTTTTCAAGCATCCGATGCAGAGAGACTCACTCTGTGGCCCTCTCTGCACCGGTAGTGATGGTGCCGATCGTTGGTGGGTGGGAGCTTAGCAGGCAGGCGGGTGGGCGACCCATCGCTACCCGGCATCCGGTTCCTGTAAGTGCAATGTGCACGCTGGGTGCCGGGAGCGTGCGGGGGGGGGGCCTGTGCGGCATGCGCGTGTGCAGCAACCACTGCCACCAATGATCAATAAATTGCAGTTTGAGAGGGAGGAGGAAAAAAAATAAAAAAAAAATAAAATATCAAAGGATCGGGAGGGGGGCAGCTACACTACAGAAAAAGCTATATTTTATAAAAAAATAAATAGAAAAACGTTGTTTTTGGGGGCAAACTGAGTACTGGCAGACAGCTGCCAGTACCCAAGATGGAGGCAAATAGGTAGCGGGGGAGGGTTAGAGAGCTGTTTGGGTGGGATCAGGGAGGTTCGGGGCTAAGGGGGGGTCCATCACAGCTAAATAAATAATTTAAAAAACAAAACAAATAAAAAATAAACTTTTATTTTAGTACTGGCAGACTTTCTGCCAGTACTTAAGATGGCGGGGACAATTGTGGCGTGGGGCAGGGAAGAGAGCTGTTTGGGAGGGATCAGGGGGTGGGATGTGTCAGGTGGGAGGCTAATCTCTACACTAAAGCTAAAATTAACGTGTCAAGCTCCCTACAAGCTACCTAATTAACCCCTTCACTGCTGGGCATAATACAAGTGTGGTGATCAGCAATATTTAGCGGCCTTCTAATTGCAAAAAACTACGCCAAAGCCATATATGTCTGCTATTTCTGAACAAAGGGGATCCTAGATAATTTACCATAATTGCACAAGCTGTTTGTAAATAATTTCAGTGAGAAACCTAAAGTTTGTGAAAAAATTTGTAAAAAAGTAAACAGTTTTTTTTATTTGATCGCTATTGGCGGTAAAATTGTGGCTTGAAATATACCAAAATAGGCCTAGATCAATACTTTGGGTTGTCTACTACACTATACTAAAGCTAAAATTAACCCTACAAGCTCCCTACAAGCACCCTAATTAACCCCTTCACTGCTGGGCATAATACACGTGTGGTGCGCAGCGGCATTTAGCGGCCTTCTAATTACCAAAAAGCAACGCCAAAGCCATATAAGTCTGCTATTTCTGAACAAAGGGGATCCCAGAGAAGCATTTACAACAATTTGTGCCATAATTGCACAAGCTGTTTGTAAATAATTTCAGTGAGAAATCTAAAATTGTGAAAAATTTTAAGTTTTTTTTTATTTGATCACATTTGGCAGCGAAATGGTGGCATTAAATATACCAAAATGGGCCTAGATCAATACTTTGGGTTGTCTCCTAAAAAAAAAATGTACATGTCAAGGGATATTCAGGGATTCCTGACAGATATCAGTGTTCCAATGTAACTAGCGCTAATTTTGAATTGGAGTGCTTTGTAAATAGCAAAGTGCTACTTGTATGTATTGCCCTATAACTTGTAAACATTGGGTATTTCTAAACTCAGGACAAAATTTAGAAACCATTTAGCATGGGTGTTTTTTGGTGGTTGTAGATGTTTTTTTGCAGATTTTTGGGGTCAAAATTAGAAAAAGTGTCTGTTTTCCATTTTTCCTGATATTTTATAATTTTTTTATAGTAAATTATAAGATATGATGAAAAGAATGGTATCTTTCGAAAGTCCATTTAATGGCGAGAAAAACGGTATATAATATGTGTGGGTACAGTAAATGAGTAAGAGGAAAATTACAGCTAAACACAAACACTGCAGAAATGTAAAAATAGCCCTGGTCCTTAAGGGTAAGAAAATTTAAAAATGGTCTGATCATTAAGGGGTTAATAATACATCAGGATATCAATATAATTGATTTATTTTTATTTTGGGTCATTATTAGTCCATCAGCATATTATTATAATTAATTTATTCTTAACTTTTTAAATACACCTCCAACAAGTAGTTACGATTTACGACTTCATTGCAATTTAGAGGTGGAGACTGTTAAACAGTAATGATTAAATCCTCATTTTACAGTCACATATAGTAAATGTATTCCTTTAAACGTTAAATGAATAGTCTAGTCAAACTTAAACTTTCATGATTCAGATAGAGCAGGCAATTCTAAGCAACTTTCAAATTGACTCCTATTATCAATTTGTCTTTGTTCTCTTGGTATCTTTATTTGAAAAAGCAAAAATGTAAGCTTTGGAGCCGGCCCATTTTTGGTTAAGCACCTGGGTAGCGCTTGCTGATTGGTGGCTACATTTAGACACCAATGAGCATGCGCTACCCAGGTGCTGAACCAAATATGGGCCAGCTCCTAATCTTACATTTTTGCCTTTTCAAATAAAGATACCAAGAGAATGAAGAAAATTTGATACTAGGAGTAAATTAGAAAGTTGCTTAAAATTACAAGCTCTATCTGAATCATGAAAGTTTAATTTTGACTAGACTATTCCTTTAATGTATAGAATTAATTTCCCCACTAATACCTTAAGGGCCAGCTGTGTTGTGACAAGGTAGGCTGGGTTACATAGACCTTTGGTAGAAGGCATGATTTCTGGTTGTAGTAGACCATAACACGGCAATAACTTTATTTTAAGAAATGAAAGTCAGTAATCCCCAGGACATTTCAAGTGCAGTAGTAAAAATCATTAAAGCACCAGTAAATACAGTAGACAAATTTCAAATGTATATCTATTTCCACTACCCCTGTATCATGTGACAGCCATCAGCCAATCACAAATGCATATACGTATATTCTGTGAATTCTTGCACATGCTCAGTAGGAGCTGGTGATTTAAAAAAGTGTAAATATAAAATGACTGAGTACATTTTGTTAATGGAAGTAAATTGAAAAGTGGTTTAGAATAGTTCTATCTGAATCTTGAAAGATTAATTTGACCAGAGTGTCCCTCTAAAGGGACATTTGCACTAGATTTGTCTTTGCATAAATATTTTGTAGATGATCCATTTATATAGCCTATACAGTTTTTTTTTTTTTTTTTAACCCCTTAATGACCACAGCACTTTTCCATTTTCTGTCCGTTTGGGACCAAGGCTATTTTTACATTTCTGCGGTGTTTGTGTTTAGCTGTAATTTTCCCCTTGCTCATTTAATGTACCCACACATATTATATACCGTTTTTCTCGCCATTAAATGGACTTTCAAAATATACCATTATTTTCCTCATATCTTATAATTTACTATAAATTTTTTTATAAAATATGAGGAAAAAATAGAAAAAAACACACTTTTTCTAACTTTGACCCCCAAAATCTGTTATACATCTACAACCACCAAACAAAAACCATGCTAAATAGTTTCTAAATTTTGTCCTGAGTTTAGAAATACCCAATGTTTACATGTTCTTTGCTTTTTTTGCAAGTTATAGGGCCATAAATACAAGTAGCACTTTGCTATTTCCAAACCACTTTTTTTCAAAATTAGCGCTAGTTACATTGGAACACTGATATCTTTCAGGAATCCCTGAATATCCCTTGACATGTATATATTTTTTTTTAGAAGACATCCCAAAGTATTGATCTAGGCCCATTTTGGTATATTTCATGCCACCATTTCACCGCCAAATGCGATCAAATAAAAAAAAATGTTCACTTTTTCACAATTTTTTTCACAAACTTTAGGTTTCTCACTGAAATTATTTACAAAAAACTTATGCAATTATAGCATACATGGTTGTAAATGCTTCTCTGGGATCCCCTTTGTTCATAAATAGCAGACATATATGGCTTTGGTTTTGCTTTTTAATAATTAGAAGGCTGCTAAATGCGACTGCGCACCACACGTGTATTATGCCCAGCAGTGAAGGGGTTAATTAGGGAGCATGTAGGGAGCTTCTAGGGTTAATTTTAGCTTCAGTGTAGTGTAGTAGACAACCCCAAGTATTGATCTAGGCCCATTTTGGTATATTTCATGCCACCATTTCACCGCCAAATGCAATCAAATTAAAAAAAAACGCTAAATTTTTCACAATTTTAGGTTTCTCACTGAAATTATTTACAAACAGCATGTGCAATTATGGCACAAATAGTTGTAAATGCTTCTCTGGGATCCCCTTTGTTCAGAAATAGCAGACATATATGACTTTGGGGTTGCTTTTTGGTAATTAGAAGGCCGCAAAGTGCTGCTGCGCATCACACATGTATTATGGCTAGCAGTCAAGGGGTTAATTAGGTAGTTTGTAGGGAGCTTGCGGGGTTAATTTTAGCTTTAGTGTAGAGATCAGCCTCCCACCTGACACATCAGACCCCCTGATATCTCCCAAACAGCTCCCTTCCCTCCCCCACCCCACAATTGTCCCCGCCATCTTAAGTACTGGCAGAAAGTCTGCCAGTACTAAAATAAAAGTTTTTTTTTTTAAAAAAAAAATACATCTTTAGCATATTTACATATGCTACTTTGTAGGATCCCCCCTTAGCCCCCAACCTCCCTGATCCCCCCCAAAAACAGCTCTCTAACCCCCCCCCCTGCCTTATTGGGGGCCATCTTGGGTACTGGCAGCTGTCTGTCAGTACCCAGTTAACAATATTTTTTCCTCTTTTTGTATTTATTTTTTTTACATTTTGCTGTAGTGTAGCTTCCCCACGACCAACCCCTACCCCCACCCCCTCCCAGATCCCTTAGATTAGTTTTTGGGGGCATTTACTCCCCCTCTTCCTCCCACTTACTACATAATTATTTCTGTAGTGTAAGTGGTTCCCACCCGCTCCCTCCCGTGCACGCGCCCGCCCGCCGATCCCCCGTGCACGCGCGCGTGTCTGTGCGCGCCCCTGACTCTCCCGCCCCCGATCCCGCCCCCCTCTGTGAATCTGAAGCCATCGATGGCCGCCCACCCGCCTCCCACTGCAGCTCCCACCCACCAACGATTGCGGCCATCGATGGCCGGTGTAGAGAGGGCCACAGAGTGGCTCTCTCTGCACCGGAGGGGTACAAATTGTTATTGCAGGATGCCTCGATATTGAGGCATCCTGCAATAACCGGAAAGCAGCTGGAAGCGATGAGGATCGCTTCCAGCTGCTTTCCAAACCGAGGACGTACGCCACACGTCCTCAGGCGTTAACTGCCTTTTTTCTGAGGACGTGTGGCGTACGTCCTCGGTCATTAAGGGGTTAAAGTATAGTTTTGCTTATTTTTAAATAACATTGCGCTGATTTTCAGACTCCTAACCAAGCCCAAAAGTTTTAGAAGTATACTGATGTATACCTACTTCAGCTTGCTCCTGTTTGTGTAAATAGTCTTTTCATATGCAGAGGAAGGGGGGGGGGGGGGGTCTTCTCTTTTGGCTATACAATCATTTTCAGTGGGTGTTCCAGCTACCTTTTAAACAGAGCTAAACTGGGAGCTTCTAAGTAAGTTTTTAAACGGTTTTATACTGAATTTTTATATCAGTATCTGTGCATATTATTCTTTATAGTAGTGTCTATTACATGCAGTTATATGAAAATGGATGTATACTGTCCCTTTAAGCACAAGAATCACCACAGGAAAGGCAGACCTCTGTACCTGCTGCATAATACTATGTCTTCTGCAGCTGAATACAAAGTATTGAGTGTCTTCATAGATAGAAAAGATTCCCAGTTACTCCATAGTCATATGGAGAAGTTAAACTATCAAGGGAAGTGATGTACTTACTAAGGGCACTTACCGACATGCAGAGAGAACAAAGTTGTTTTTTTAAAAGGCCTTAGCAAGATAAACAGCGCTCAAGCTCACATTTGCCTGAAAATTTTTGAGCGACCTCACAGTGCTATAGAGACTTAGATTAACTTGCCAGACACCAGAGAGCTTTAAAGAACTGGGCCCCATGCAATAAGGTAAGATAATCATGAAATGAGTCACCCTGTAGCAAAGAGACTCCATAATTCCTTCAAAGGGACCTTAATCAATAGAAGCAGTGGCTGGGATATAATTTAATCTCATATGGAGTGGTCCTCCAGCCCAACTTTTACTTCAATTTCTTCTGCAATAGCTACAATGCAAACACTACCGCTCCTATAACGTATTGCTTCACCTACAACCTCCCTCCTTTCATTGCCACGTAGAATACATAATACATAATCATAGAAATCATAACAATACCTCATCCCAAGCACATCAAATAAACAAGCACTATTATTTTTAATTTCAGTTTCCATTATTTTTAGTATGCATTTTTACATTTTTTTTTTATTATGCCTTGCATTGCTGTATTAAACAGTATCTCATAATGATGCATTTAAGCCTTGGACCTATTTTGCATATAATTACCTCATAATAGTGAATTTAAGTGCTTCATTTATTTTGTATATAAAATTACCACATAATTATACATTTAAGCCTTGTACTACATTATATATAATTACCTCATTATGTTGCATTGATTTCTTACATTTATTTTGCCTTACATAACCTGTATAAAGGTTGTTTATATGCACTCACACACATATTTACACATATAGAAATATATTTCAAAATCCGTTTTGTCGCATTTTTATAGAAACAAAAATAATCTATATACATATATTATTTCAACTGAACATGTGTCTTTAAATAATAAATTCTATACATATTATGATAACTTTTTAAGTTATCCATGTGTGAATTAAACTGCATTCTACATCACATTCTTATTATGAAAATAATTAGTAGTCCTTACTTGTATGTTTATAATAAAGAGTGCAACCGCAACTTAAAGGGCCATTAAACCCCCAAAAAATATTTCACGATTCAGATAGAGAATACAACTTTAACCCCTTAATGACCGCAGCACTTTTCCATTTTCTGTCCGTTTGGGACCAAGGCTATTTTTAAATTTTTGCGGTGTTTGTGTTTAGCTGTAATTTTCCTCTTACTCATTTACTGTACCCACACATATTGTATACCGTTTTTCTCGCCATTAAATGGACTTTCAAAAGATACCATTATTTTCATCATATCTTATAATTTACTATAAAAAACATTATAAAATATGAAGAAAAAATGGAAAAAAACACACTTTTTCTAACTTTGACCCCCAAAATCTGTTACACATCTACAACCACCAAAAAACACCCATGCTAAATAGTTTCTAAATTTTGTCCTGAGTTTAGAAATACCCAATGTTTACATCTTCTTTGCTTTTTTTGCAAGTTATAGGGCCATAAATACAAGTAGCACTTTGCTATTTCCAAACCACTTTTTTTCAAAATTAGCGCTAGTTACATTGGGACACTAATATCTTTCAGGAATCCCTGAATATCCATTGACATGTATATATTTTTTTTTCAAAGACATCCCAAAGTATTGATCTAGGCCCATTTTGGTATATTTCATGCCACTATTTCACCGCCAAATGCGATCAAATAAAAAAAATTGTTCACTTTTTCACAATTTTTTTCACAAACTTTAGGTTTCTCACTGAAATTATTTACAAACAACTTATGCAATTATAGAATAAATGGTTGTAAATGCTTCTCTGGGATCCCCTTTGTTCAGAAATAGCAGACATATATGGCTTTGGCTTTGCTTTTTGGTAATTAGAAGGCTGCTAAATGCCACTGCGCACAATACGTGTATTATGCCCAGCATTGAAGGGGTTAATTAGGGAGCATGTAGGGAGCTTCTAGGGTTAATTCTAGCTTTAGTGTAGTATAGTAGACAACCCCAAGTATTGATCTAGGCCCATTTTGGTATATTTCATCCCACCATTTCACCGCCAAATGCGATCAAAGTAAAAAAAACGTTAATTTTTTCACAATTTTAGGTTTCTCACTGAAATTATTTACAAACAGCTTGTGCAATTATGGCACAAATGGTTGTAAATGCTTCTCTGGGATGCCCTTTGTTCAGAAATAGCAGACATATATGACTTTGGCGTTGCTTTATGGTAATTAGAAAGTCGCTAAATGCTGCTGCGCATCACACGTGTATTATGGCTAGCAGTGAAGGGGTTAATTAGGTAGTTTGTAGGGAGCTTTCAGGGTTAATTTTAATTTGGGAGGGATCACCAACTGATCCCTCCCAAACAGCTCCCTTCTCTCCCCCACCCCACAATTGTCCCCGCCATCTTAAGTACTGGCAGAAAGTCTGCCAGTACTAAAATAAAAGTTTGTTTTTTTTTTAAGAAAAAAAAAAGCATATTTACATATGCTGTGTTTAGGATCCCCCCTTTACCCCCAACCTCCCTGATCCCCCCCTAAACAGCTCTCTAAGCCTCCCTCTCAGCCTTATTGGGGGCCATCTTGGGTACTTAATTTTTTTTTGTAGTGTAGCTCAATCCCCCAACCCCCCCCCCCCCCACGACCTAAATCACACCTAAGGGTTTTTTATAGATTTAAATTTTGTCCCACTTTTATTTTGTTTTGGGACACATTTTTCCGTAGTGTAGCGGTTCCCACCCGCTCCCTCCCCGTGCACGCGCCCGCCCCTCGTGCACGTGCGTGCGCCCGCGCGTGCCCCCGGGCGCCCCCGGACCCATCGATGGCCGCCACCCACCTCCACCCACCAACAATACCGGCCATCGATGTCCAGTGCAGAGAGGGCCACAGAGTGGCTCTCTCTGCATCGGATGGCCGTAAAAGGTTATTGCAGGATGCCTCCATATCGAGGCATCACTGCAATAACCGGAAAGCAGCTGGAAGCGAGCAGGATCGCTTCCAGCTGCTTTCCACACCGAGGACGTGCAGGGTACGTCCTCAGGCGTTAACTGCCTTTTTTCTGAGGACGTACCCTGCACGTCCTCGGTCGTTAAGGGGTTAAACAACATTCCAATTTACTTCTATTTTCTAATTTGCTGCAATCTTTAGATATCCTTTGTTAAAGAAATAGCAATGCACATTGGTGAGCCAATCACATGAGGCATCTATGTGTAGCTACCAATCAGAAGCTACTGAGCCTATCTAGATATGCTTTTCAGGAAAGAATATCAAGAGAAAGAAGTAAATTAGATAATTGAAGTAAATTAGAAAGTTGTTTAAAATGGCATTCTCTATCTAAATCATGAAAGAAAAAATGTGGGTTTAATGTCCCTTTAAGTGTAGACAAATTTAATAGAGATAAAAGTGCAATGTGAACTGACACTCACAAGAAATATAATAAAAACAGCATATTGTTTACTGATTGCAGTACTGGGAAACGCTCCAATCCTTTTTCCATCGACCTCTCGATATGGGGAACACACCTCTGTTCCGCAGAGATGTGAATCCTACAGTCTCCTGGGTACAGAAAGCCTTCAATGCTGAAGTTAAATGAATATTTTGATGATCTAAAACTCTCTGCATAGGCAAGACGATCTAAAGTCTTGTTAGTACTTTGAGATCCCTCAAAACCTTTTAGAAATGCACATTTTAACTTGAGAGATGTTTATCTCACTATGCTGGGTTCTGGGTGTGATGGAGAGACTTCTACAATACAATACAAAAACTAAACAAATTCCAAAGATTCTGAGTGATTTGTCTCCATGCCGGGATTTTTTTTTTATCTTCGGGCCTTAAGGTTGGAATTAGCAATATGTGTTTGCACAGTAACTAACAGCACTAATGGATTGTGAGCCAGTAGGTTTGTATCATATAAATAATATAAGCATATTGATATGTATACAGAACTCCAGTATTGCAACTTTCATGAGTCTGAGCAAAACCAAAGAAAAAAAAAGTCTATGGGGCATATTTATTAATGTGCGAGCGGACATGATACGATGTAGCATATCATGTCCGCCGCACATCGATAAATGCCGACAGCATATGCTTTCTGCATTTATCATTGCACCAGCAGTTCTTGTGAACTGTTGGTGCAATGCCGCCCCCTGCAGATTTGCGACCAATCTGCTGCTAGCAGGGGGTGTCAATCAACCTGATCTTATTCAATAGGGTTGATTTCTGTCCGCGTCCTCAGAGCAGGCGGACAAGTTATGGAGCAGCGGTCTTTACACCGCTGCTTCATAACTTCTGTTTCCGGCGAGCCTGAAGGCTTGCACGGAAACAGGGGCATCAAGCTCCATACGGAGCTTGATAAATCGGCCCCTATAAATCATATTAAAGGGACAGTCCTTAGTCATCTTAAAGTCTTACCTTAGATTAAGCTGCAAAAATCCTCCTGCAACTTTCTTTTATATTATGCAGCAGGAATGGTAAAAAGTTATTTTAAAATGAATACTGTCTCTGGCCACTTTAAAAAAGGCTGCACAGCTCTGCCAACTGATGACATCACAATCTGGGCTGCCTATGGCTTCCAATCACAAAAGGCTCACTAATTGGATTCAACAGACTGTCAATGCTATTTAGCACAGTGCCTAGATGCAGCCCAGATCGTGATGTCATCAGTGGGCTGAGCTTGGCAGCCATTTCAAAGTGGCCATAAACAATTTTCATTTTAAAATAACTTTTTTACCGTTCCTGCTGCATGATATAGAAAGGTGCAGGAGGCTATTTGCAGCTTAATCTAAGGTAAGACATTAAGATGACTAAGGTGTAGACTGTCCCTTTAAGGGCTCAAAAATAAGGGAGAGCTGTGTACTTTTTTATCACAACCATTTTCTAAACACAGTATTTTATTGAGTAGTATTTATTTCTGAAAAACACAAATTTAAAAAAGAATTGGCACACCTTAAGAATAATTTAAATATAACCCACCATACGTACGTTATAAAAATTTCTGATGTCTTTCACCTTTTCCTCTTCCCCTGTGGTTTAAATATGAGGTTGCACACGTGAAATCTCTTTGTTATCCATTATAATGGATAAAATCAAATAACTTTTAGCTGAAAGGATACAGCAGATTGTTGACATATAGAGGTCAGGTAAAAGGTATAAAAAAATACATTAACATTTGAAAATATCGGTTAAAATAGTCAGGGTAATAATGTAAAGTTTCAGAACCCTGGAAAAGCTGCAGATTTGCCAAGAGGATAATTCATTCACATTCATTTTGCCCCAAAGTTCTGTGAGGGAGATGGTAAGTGAAGGGAATCATGATCCAATGAATGCAGAACTGTGCTGTTTAGTGGAATTTTGGGATACCCGAGTCTCACAATTACCTGTTAGATGCCAAACCCATGTCAACAAGCTCTTTGGTAGGACCACACAAAAAATCCCTTACTAAGCCAAACCCAAAGCTCTAGCATAAGTATTAATGGGACATTCTAGTCAAAATTAAACTTTCATTATTCAGATAGAGCATGCAATGTTAAGCAATTTTCTAATTTACTCCTATTATGAATTTTCTTCATTCTCTTGGTAACATTATTAGAAAAAGCAAGAATGTAAGCTTAGGAGCAAGCCCATTTTTGGTTCAGCGTTTGCTGATTGAGGGCTACATGTAGACACCAATCAGCAAGCGCTTCCCAGGTGCTGAACCAAAAATGGACTTAAGTCATGTTTATATACAGAAAAATCTTAGCTTTTATAACCTTAATCACATGCTATGTAGTAGAATATTGTGGTTAAAGTGAAAGTAAATCCTAGCGTTGTACAAACGCTAGGATTGACTATTGAAACAAATAAAGGAGACTTTCATTAATGAAGTATAAGATACTTCATGTAGAAATCTCCTTTATTTGTTTTAACCGATTGCCGTTTTAGCTGCTACAGCAGCCCACGGCTAAAAAAATGTTTTGCTAAGAGGTGACGTTTTCACCTCTTAGCCAATAGCCTTGCGGTAAATCCGGCTCCCATGGCCGTCAAGCCAGATTTACCGCACGGCTATTGGCTAAAACATTTTTTTAGCCGTGGGCTGATATTGCAGCTAAGAACGGCGAATGATTAAAAAAATAAATAAAGGAGCTTCCTACATGAAGTATCTTATGCTTCATGAATGAAAGTGCCCTTTATTTTTTTCAATAGTCAATCCTAGCGTTTGTACAACGCTAGGATTTACTTTAACTTTAAGGACACTTCTATGTATATAAAAAAATATGTTACTATCACTTCATTGGTTTTAGTGGCATAGTCAATGATAATACAAATAATAATACAAATGATAATACAAATTAAATAACCAGCATTTCTAATATTGCTCCATACTGTACATGCTACATTGGCCCTTTATATTTTTTATTTCTTGCTATTTTTTTATCCATTCATAGACATAATTGATAAAAAGCTTTTCTCCACATTTATATTTGCTGAAATATGTGATTCACTTTGATCACATGTAGATGGGTTAGGCTATTTCCAATATATGGCAATAGGTAGTTTAAAGGGACAGTAAACAGCTTGTAATTACAAGACATGCCTGTTGTCTTGCTATAGAATAACACATCAGTCAAGTGTAAACATTTTTAAAACAAGTTAACACATTGTTTACTTCAGTTGTATTTCAAAAGCCAAATTCCATCTGCCACTTGCCTTATTTAGAGGAATGCTAGACAACAATGCTAGTCTCAATTATTAAGCAAGTGATTTGTTATATGTTAAAACCAACTAAGTAAAGCTATGTAGCAGGATAAGCCGTAAGATGTCAGCAGGGTGCATATCCAGCTCTGAGAATTTTAAAAATCACAATTTTCAAAGTTAAATTACATGAAAAAGGCAACAAAATAATTTATGAAAGCATATTGCAAAGTTGTTTTGTAATGCACAACTAAACATTTTATACTAACATCTCAGCTGGTTAAGGATTTTTTTGTATATGTAGAGAAATGATTGGGGAGGCTAAAGAGTAGACAGCCATTTCCAGGGAGGATAAGATAGTAGTAAGAATAATTTTAGAGCTGTGATTAATTTCCAGAGGTATCAAGAATCGGTATTGCCCCCATATATTGTAATGTGTAGAAGTGCTGCCACATTCTCTCCAACAGAAGGTCGTTATAAAAAGGAAGTGGCCATCTTTAATACAAATAAACCGTGTCCGGAATACTAACTTGTTTAACTCATGTTACATAACATTTCATAATAAAAAGGCTGGAACCTCAAAAATCTGAAATTTTGTTCTTGGCAATTGCAGCTTTTATTAAATCGGCATTAATCATACGTATTAATTGGACATGAAACCCAACATTTTTCTTTCATTATTCAGATAGAGCATACAATTTTAAACAACTTTCCAAATTACTTCTGTTAGTTGTCTTGGTATCCTTTGTTGAAAAGCATACCTGTGTAGGCTCAAGAACTGGGAGCTAGCTGCTGATTGGTTTCTGCACATATATGCTTCTTGTCATTGCATACTGTTGTGCTCAGCTAGCTACCAGTAGTGCATTGCTGCTCCTTCAACAAAGGATACCAAGAGCATGAAGTAAAATGTATAGTTTAAGTAAATTGGAAATCTGTTTAAAAATGTATGCTATATCTGAATAATGAAAAAGAACTATTAGGTTTCATGTCCATTTAAAGAGCTGTACTAAACGCACTAACCTTTGTCATGCACTGTTACAACCAATTAACTTGATATTGTAAATAACAAGAAATGTGTGCTCTTGTGCAATCTGTGCGTGCGCGCTTATGTGTGCGTGCAGGTGTATGTGAATGTGTGTGCGTGTGTGCATGCGTGTGTGCATGTGTGCGCGTGCGTGTGTATACATACATACATTATTTTTGCTTTTGCATAAAACACATTTTGTTAAACTATCAGCTGTGACAATTTTTATTAAAACAATTTTTGGAAATGTTATTACTTTCCTTCCATATATTGCTAATAATTATGCAAAGGTTTGACAAATAGCACAGCCTTCCTTATAAATGGCAAATGTTTATCACCTGCTCTGTTATATTTTTTCTTTAGTATTGCTGCTTCCTAATTACTATCGTCTAGCTATTGTGTTTTCACCTATAATTTATGACTGGCTAAATTTATTACTAATGTAATTCACTGGATGTCCTTAAGAAGAAACAAATTATAAATTAGCTCACAGATGAGTGTCTCATTATTTTATCCATTATAATTTTCTAAGGAAATGTTTCACATATTTAGGTAACAATATTCATGACAATCTTTTGCAAAAATAATGTTCTTTTAGTGGAAATTGCTTTGATCTGAATAAAATTGCAGGCTTTCAGAGCAGGGCTTTCGTAAGGAGAAAAAAAAAAGAAAGAAGGAAAATAGATGTTATTTGATCAATTCCTGGTGTTATAATGGAGATTAAACTCTAATATTTTGTGATTTCTTATGTTATTTTAACATATATAAATAAAGAAATTAACTTATTTAACTAACCAAAACACAACAGGACATGAACAGTTTTCTGTTTAAACCATTTTCATTGATTACAATGAAGAATGATGAAATCAGAAACAAGAACAGCACAAGCAATGCCTAATTGCTGTACATCTAGAGCCCGATCCGATAAAAATCGTCGCCTGCAAAAGCTGGTGACGCCAATATTTGCGCTGGTTTGGTATCCTATATATGGCGTAGCTTAGAAGTTACGCGCATAGATTTCTGGCGTCGCCCGTAGTTTTTTGGGCCATAGACTGACATACAAAACACGCGCAGTTTGGTATCCAATATACGGCGTAAGTACTTACGCGCGCAGATTTTAGAAAATCTACTCCAATCTCATCTTGCCACAAATTTCAGCCGCAGGAACGCTTGCACTGACTTAGAAACCAACGTAACTCTCGGAAGGCCTAACAAGTGCATGCTTAACAACATACATATCAGCAGCTTGATCACAATAGTTAACCTCTTAAAAGCATTTAAGATTCCTGCCCCTGCAAGTTTGTCAAACCAATCACAAAGGGGTGCATCATGGGGCCCAGGGGGACATCATGGAGCCCAGGGGGACATCATGGGGCCCAGGGGTGCATCATGGGGCCCAGGGGGACATCATGGGGCCCAGGGGGACATCATGGGGCCCAGGGGGACATCATGGGGCCCAGGGGTGCATCATGGGGCCCAGGGGGACATCATGGGGCCCAGGGGGACATCATGGGGCCCAGGGGGACATCATGGGGCCCAAGGGGTGCTGGAAGCCCTACAATCCCCTGTTGTTCTGTCTAAACATGCTGAATCTATAGTTGTTGCTGAGGTCCATGGTGATGGTGCTGCCCCTGCTGCAGCTGGTCATCGAATTACATACTGCGGAGTTCCACTGCATGTAAGGGAAACTACTACATCCCACCCCCATTCCCTTAACCACCCTAATTACTGAAAATATATCATTAGTTCAATTCATGTTTTGGTCACTATGATTTATTGACTATCATTTCGAGGAATGAAAATGGATGTTTATACCTTATGTTCACACCTTCTGTAAAAACATTATTATTTAGATATATATACCCATGTGCAGGGATAGGCAAGGTGTCCTTCACTAAAACTCTTTACCTTAGAAAATGTCAGCAACAGCCTTGGCTCGTGCCTATCCCTGCACATGGGTCAATTTCTATTGGATGCGAGAAACCTTGATTTACATCTTAAAAGTGAATATCACTATATGTACCCTTCATACATAACTATGTAATGTGGTTTAGAGAACATGAATATTTCATAAACATGATGATATCACCTTTTCTGGGCCATTTCCACACAGGCCTTATTATATTTTTCAAAGATATTAGTGTACTAAAACACCCCTCATATGGATGTGGATGACAATTATATGGTAAATAACAGAGGACAAGATTTAGGATTAAATAAAACAAGATTTATTTTCTTTTAGGCTTCTTAGATGAGGGGGCTGAGGGGCCTAGAGTGGGTCTCCTGCCTCTCCTGGGTTGTGTTGATTCCGAGGATCCTGCAGGAGTGCTGACCACAGATGAGATGCTGGAGGCAATGTCCTGCTGGTGGGTGAAATGCTCCACCAACACACCCAACAGTTGGTTC
Organism: Bombina bombina; assembly: GCF_027579735.1. NCBI lineage: Eukaryota > Metazoa > Chordata > Amphibia > Anura > Bombinatoridae > Bombina > Bombina bombina. Next base: position 804,103,714 of record NC_069501.1, on the reverse strand, counting down.
TGTTCCCTCCATTGGTTGTCACTCTGAATCTGCATGTCAGACATTACTCTCAGCATCTGAGATTGATTCTGGACCATAGCAGTTAAAGATGCTGCCATGTCCCGTTGCAGCTCAATGGAACGCTGTTGTAAAGTCTGTTGACTCCTATAAAACCTGCGTTGGTCCCTCTGCATTCTCTCGCAGGTTGATGTGAGACTCTCGCAGGTTACTGTTTGCCTCCTCTGTAGGGCAATGTATTCATTGCCCATGGCGGAAGTCAGCGGATCCATGGGCTCTTCCCCAGCAGGGACTCTAGACACCGGTTCCATTTCTATATCCTCAGCTGGTAGTGCGGGCTGGGGAATCTCTGCTGGTGGTGCGGGCTGGGGAATCTCAGCTGGTGGTGCGGGCTGGGGAATCTCAGCTGGTGGTGCGGGCTGGGGAATCTCAGCTGGTGGAGCTCTTCCAAGTGCAGCAGATGGTGCAGATGTCCGGATGGACTGATAGTCCCATTGCCTGCTGGTGTGCACCCGGAGTGGCCTGATATTGTTGGGGGGGGTAAAGGCATCTACCCTTCGGGGCTGGCTTGGCTCCCCCTCCAAGCCAAAGGAATAGTCATCCGGCCGGGGCTCCTGCCAGGTATCCTCCTGTAATGCTGGCGGCATGACACTCGGATTGTCAATTGAGGCAGTCCAACCCAGGTCATACCTGGCATACTCCTGCTGGACTCTCCGGACCGGTGGTCGAGGTGGAGAAATACTTTGTTCCGGTGGTGGAGGGGGATGCATGGGTGTTGGCACCCTGGTGACTGGAGGTTCTGTGGAGGAGTCAAATGATGAGAGGGATTAGTACAGTCAGATATATATCCATGTGGGCATACAATGTACATGCTAGGGCCTATACACATTCTCATGTCAAACTCTATAACATGCATGTGCACATTGAGATTTGTGATATGAGGGTTTTTAATATGCAAAGTATACATGTATGTGTTTCATACAATAGTTCTGTGTACATGTCAGTGATGGAGAAAATGTGTTCTTTAAGTGACACTATGGTTGTGATGACTATAGTGTCAATTTACTGAAAACTCTACATGTGGCTTGTGGCCTGTGTTACTCTGAGATATGTTAGTATTTCACTATTCCACCTAATATCATGAATTCCAATGTGTTAAGTAGCATTAAATGGACATTAAACCCATTTTGATTCTTTCATGATTCAGCTAGAGCATGCAATTGTAAACAAATTTGTAATTTACTTCCATTACCTAATTTGATTCATTATCTTGATATTCTTAGCTGAAAAGTATATCTAGATAGGCTCAGAAGCTGCTGATTGGTGGCTGCACATCAATGCCTCGTGTGATTGCCTCACCCATGTGCATTGATATTTAATAAACAAAGATTAAGAAAATAATGAAGCAAAATAGATAATAGAAGTAAATTGGGATGTTGTTGAAAACTGTATTCTCTATCTGAATAATGAAATAAAAAGATTTGGTTTCATGTCCCTTTAATGTTAAATCTCATTGTAGATGTTTTTGTTAGTAGGCCAAATACCATGCTCCTCATTGTGTACATGAATGTGTGACAATATAGGATGTTATAACTCAAATACATATAATACTGGTGTGTGGGATGTTACTCACCAGCATGCTGTGCTGATGTTGCAATCCCTGAGTCACGAGCCCCTGGAAGTCCATGGACTGCTGTGACGCTCAGGGACCTACGAATCAGCTCCTGCCACTCGTTGTATTCCGCCTCATAGTGAGGCCCACCTCCTGTTGCCCTCTGGGACATTGCTTCTTGGCCCATCTTCTCCTTAACTCTTCTATTACAGTCGTTCCACCTCTTCTTTAGGCCATCCACATTCCTCCTCTGCTGGGACACACCATTAACGGCCTCCACCACCTTCTGCCAGGCATCTTTACGCCTACGGGCAAGTCCTTTGCCCTTGTCTTGGCCAAAGAGGGCGGTATGGTTCTCCAGGACAGCCTGGACTAGAGCGAGGTTTTCAGCGAATGTGAAGTTGGGGCACCTCATACGCTCCTCGTCCTGGTCCACCTGGCTCCCTCCCTGGGATGTCCCTGGTGTGGGTTCCTCCCTATCCTCTCCCTCCTCCCCCCTTCTATCCCCATGTGCACCCTCTATCCCTCTTCTGAGTGTGCCTGGCCTTGGGGCAACCCCACTCCCATCCTCCCTTCTAGCTCTCCCTTTCCCCACTCCGCTCACTCCCTGACGGGGACCCTGCTGCTCCTCCTGTCCATAATCCTCTCCCTGCAACTCCCCTTCCCTCCTCCTCCCCGCCCTAGCTCTCCCTGACATCCTCACACTACACACACTCACACACTCACACTCACTCCCACTTCAATCACACACAATCACAACCAAACACTCAGCCTTTCACACTGTAAAAGATAAATAAAATGTGTAAGGTGTTATAAAAAAAAAAGTGTGGTGTATTTTGTATATGTGTGTATGCAAAATGTGTGCAATATGTAAAAAAGTGACAGTAATGTACAAGCTTAACAAATCCCCCAAATCCGACCTAACTAAATATTATGCAATGCGCCTCTCTCTCTACTCTTACGACTTTCTCCTACTCACTGTAGTGTGCTGTAGCTCCAAGAACCGACCAAACACACTAAAGAAAATGGCGGCTGCGCAGGGTTTTAAGTATGAATTTTGAATCTCGTCATTACGTGGCGCATCTCTTAGAACTGGCGTAAGTTTTTACGAGTCGTAGGCTAATTTGCATAAAACTACACTTTATTGAGACTTTACGTGAACAAAATACTGGCGTAAGTACTTGCGACGACTAAAATGTGTATTTGCGCACATTTTAGCTGCTCGCCGTTTTTTCCTACTTACGCCAGTTAGCATCTGATGGCGCTGGATATTGATAGCGTCGAGTTGCGAGCTGAAACTGCGGGCGACGCGGGTCTCCCTCGCTTGCGCCGAAAGCTATGCCGTATATCGGGATCGCGCCCCATTAAGCTTCAAGCAAATAGTAGACAAACAATTATTGTATCTCAGCCCTTGATCTCAACGAGACATCAAGATTAACCAGCAAATGATCTATAAAGCACAGGGGGATCAGCTGATCTTTATTGTTGGGTTTTTGGCCCTGGATATGCACATTTTGAATCCAAGGCATATCACAATTATGTGCTTTCAGGTTATTGGCTCACTGATTAAAAGCCTCTATGCGTAGCATGGGACAGTGCTGTTCATGCTGATCACAATGAAACTGCTATGTGTGCACATAGGCAAAACAAACTGAACACCCAAAAAGACTCCATGTTGGATGAAATTATGAACTAGATTCAATAAAGATCTCTGCATCTCTCTTGTGTATTATTTTCTAGTCTGTGTTCCTAAATTTGCATATGTAAATGTATTATTAGCCATCTGCATGATATCACGTTCAGCAAACTAGAACTGCTAGAAATGTGAGAAAGCATAAATTTGTGCTCTTCAAAATTGTGCTTTTTAAAGATGCCATTCTCATTATACTGTAACTTGCGTTGTGATCTGGTGACAGTATGGAATTATTGCAGTATTGTGAAATTAAGGATATCCGCTTAAAAAAAATAAATAAAGATATTCAGATTACAGAGGAAATTGTGTTTTTTCTAACATTTGTGTAAAATATTAGTGTTATATTATTCTGCAAATGAAAACCCCATTCTGTATAATGAGAAAGTAAATGTTTGCCAAAATTTTGCAGTTCCAATATTTCAATCATAAAAAAATTGAGAATGACTACAATCCCAAAAATGTTGTATGTTGTGGCTGCTTTCATCTATGAGATATTAATTTAATTGCTAGGTTCATCTTGAGGGTAAACCAAAATATTTTGAAACTGAAAATCTTTATTTTTGTATAAAAAATGAATCCATAACTTTTATGTGATATTATCATTACAATAACACAACTGCCCACTATACCCCTACTGCCACTACTTAAAATTGCTTTATTATAAATCCCTTAATGATTCTGACATACACTGTAAGTTGGCTGTTGCAAGGACTTCCAAGGATGTAGGAGCTCAGATCTTGCTGACAGTGTCGAGACTGTGCTATTTCTGTGTGCCTCACAGCATGTAAAATAACAGTAATGTTATATTTATAGCTGCCAAATGATTATTGCATTTCTTGTTTTTATTGCTGGCTTTGATCCTGATACGCAAGAACTTAACTAAAAACATATTTTCCTCTGCTACCATTTGAGATTGTGATCACTTGAAAAAACACACAGTCAATGAGGTGATCACTGTCCTTTAGAAAAAGGTATGTAATGATTTTCTATGGAAAATCAACAATAACGTCTATGAGGTGTTTTGTAGATAAATCATTTGTGGGTTTTTTTTGAAGAATTGATCATCCCCAATATCGAGAGAAACCAAAACTTCAATACCGGGGAGTAGATAATGGAAAGATTTTGATCAAGGGCCATGGTCAGATAAAAAAATAAAATAAAAAAAATGTATAGCAAAGATAATTATAGAAAATGTAAAGAACAAAGAAAAGAACGTACTCTGCAGACCCAGTTTAACCTATGGATAGAAAACCACTAATAAGTTTGTAAACATAAAGCTAAATATTGTAATGGAAAATATCTAGCCAGGAATAAGAATGTCCTTATTGACAACATATGAATATTGACCTAGCACTCCTAATATTAATGATGTGTTTCCCCACCATGGGGTCAATCACAATTTGTATAGGCTGATTTATTTTCTGTAGGGAGAGGTCTTTTGTCCAAAAAAGTTCACGTTTAATTTCAACGCAAACACAATTGCATACTTTCTGATAATTTCCACAGCTGTAATTGTGTTTTTGGCTACATAATAAAATCTCTATTTTTGAAATGGAGCTGAAAAGTTCTTGGCAACTACGTCCACAATCTATTTCCCAAATACTTTTTGAAGCAGGTTTTCATACTTATCAAATTTAACACCAAACAGGCACTTGATAAAGCCCTGAAATGGCTTTCCCTGGGGCATTTTTGCAAGTAATCAAACATAATATGGAATCATCTATTATGTTGCACATTTGCAAAGACACACTGAAATAGTCACAGAAGACATGTTAATGGTATAACTTGGCATACATGGTATTTGTTTCATTAAAGTTCTATTCATCATTAATTGTAATAGTTTATATTGCAGTGGCCATAAAGGCATGATAGGCTACTGATCATGTTTGCTCAGTAAGTATATTACTACTTTTAATATTTTAAAAGTATTTTTTTTAAATATTTATATTTATTGATTTTAAAAGCACTGTTTTTCTGATTTGGGATGATAAGCATCTGAAATCAAGAAGATTAGTAGGGGGTTCTAGTAGAAATACTTCTCAAATCTCTAGAACTGGATTGCAACAGTGCTGAAACTGTAAAGTGTGATACCGCTCCATTGCAATATTGTAGCTACAAAAATTATGTTAAAATGAAATCACGCCTTCATGGACTGGGCTTTCAAACAGCATCATGATTTGTGCCTAAATTACTGAACTCCCCGGTCACAGAGGAGCAATCAACGTTTGAGAGTTCAATTATGTAGGTGCAAGACTACAGGTGTATGGCTATACCTTACTATTTTACTGTTTTCTGGTTTTGCACTAATTCCAGTATCCAGTCTCCATCTGTCTGCTCCTGTGGTATATATATCCAGCCCTGTGCTCCAGTTGGGTGGTGGCACATTGGGTCCAATTTGCAAATTGCTGCCTTATGCTGGCATCTTGTCCATTTGGGTAGTTTTAACTATATAGAAAAGCTGCACAGGCATTTTTTGATAACATACACTACATATTGTAAATCACAAGTAAATCTGTCATTCATCTTAACTATATGTCCTGCACATGGGTGGGTCACTGTATCTGTATCGGTAAAAAGAGGTATATGTAGGATGCATTGACATTTGCTCTCACACTCAAACTACTTTCCCTGCACAGTGCACACAAAAGGTTTTTACACAGTTTAAAATAGGATATTTAATATTTTTGGCTGTGAACCTCAATTTATTCCTCTAGGGTTGAAAACATGTTTATGTGATTTGTCGGGAGTCCAAATTAAGGTAGTAATTTACACGCTTTTCTGCATTTATTTAATTCCTGCCTTCTGGGAAAGGACGCTTCAATAGGTAAGGGTCTAGCGGCTATGCCTATCTTTTGTGTTTCTGTGTCTATGTCTGGATGTATACATGAATATACTGTAGGTGTCAATATAAAATGTACTGTACAAGATGTCTTATAGTAAAGGATGGTGGGATGGGCTAGAGTATTAATTAACAGGAGACCAATATATTATTACAAATAAGATAAATCTTAATATATTAGGTTAGGATTGGTTACCTGCCACAGATACAGAGCAGAGAACAAAGCACAACTGACAAAGTAATTGTAATAGATTATACAGTTGTATATAGTAAGCTCTTATCTGTGTATCTATTTATAATTCTGCCCTAGAGGTCATAGTCAACAACTAAATTATAAATATCATTCATTCATACTTAAACCTTTATTGAAAAGCGTAAAAAGAAAAAAAGAAAACACTGCACACATCCAATAGCTAAAGCTAATATTAAAAACACTAAACTATGTGGAGGATCAAATTCCCATATAATTCCTTAAACTCAGGTTGGAAATTTTAAATTATAACAGTCAGCAGTAACAAGAAGATTATGAATAAAGCCCTTACAATCCGAGGGCTTTATTCCTCAGAGTGTTTTTTTTTTTGTGAAACGAGCGTCAGGGGTGCTCTTGGAGAAGCTTTGTCTCTCCTTTGTTTTAATTTGCTAAATTATGTTGTAAAAAACTGTTTATTGGTAAACTCACTTTAGATGTAAGCCAGCAGTATATTAAATAATAAGGATAATTTAATTATAGCCCTCGCATTGTAAGGGCTTTATTCATAATCTTCTTGTTACTGCTGACTGTTATAATTTAAAATTTCCAACCTGAGTTTAAGGAATGATATGGGAATTTGATCTACCACACAGTTTAGTGTTTTTAATATTAGCTTAAGCTATTGTATGTGTGCAGTTTTTTTTTTCTTTTATGCTTTTCAATAAAGGATTAAGTATGAATGAATGATATTTATAATTTAATTGTTAACTATGACCTCTAGGGCAGAGTTATAAATAGATACACAGATAAGATCTTACTATATACAACTGTATAATCTATTACAATTACTTTGTTAGTTGTGGCACTGTACAGATGTCGTTATGGGCTTGGGAGAAAAGCATTTTTTGGAAAATAGATACAAAAAATTACACATTTTCGAATACTGATTAAAAAAATATATTTTTTTCATTAATAGAAAAAAAGAATTACCAGATAACAGTAACAATAAGATTAGTATATATGCTCTAGTCCAAATGATAATACATTTATATCTTCTAATTAGTAACAACAACAACAAATAGTTGTGTAAAAGTAAGAAAAATAGCTGACATTGTTTCTCTCACTTTTAAAACTGTCATGAATCTTGTACTAGTCATTACTTCAGGAATGAGTGAAAAACAATTATATAAACTGGTGAATAGCAAGTGTAATCATGCAAGCTAACCAATAACTGTAGGTAAATACATTTACACTAAAAGTATTGTATAGACTGTTTTTCTTTTTCAGTATGAATTACACTGCACATATTTGCTTCAAGCATAGTGATTAGAAATGGCATACGTAAAAGAAATCATTTGAAACTTAGACAGGCTGAGTGAACATGAGCTTTGGGAAAATGCATAAAAGAAAGAAAGGTACATGGAAAATGAAATATGCTACAGAGCCATTATGACCAATGAAAGGAAAGGGATGAGATTTCATGCTTCTGGGCACAACAGTGAAAAAAGGTTTTTAAAAGGGTTGTGTTTTTAAAAGAAAACTTTAATGATGAAAGAAAACCCTATCAAGCTTAGTAAGCACATATGTAATATACATAGGCTTCTCTTGGGGGATTATTCAGATAATAGAGGAAAATCTATAAAGCTTCCATTGCATTTTAAACACTTTAGATGTAGGGCAATGAAACATAACGGTGTTGAGCCATTTAAAAGCAAACACCATTATTGCTTTTTTTTCTTTTTAATTCAATTTATATTATGCTATGTTAACTATATTATTATTATTTTTCATATTAATTATTCAAGTTGAGAAAAGGACACAAGAGGGCAGTGGATCCATTTTCATGTTTGGTTTAAGCAAACGAGCCTCTATTTATTGTATACACATCGAGAAGATGAAATGATTTGATCGAGCAATGATTGTAACAATTCAACCAATGTTTCTTTTTAATGGAAATGGGCTACAATTTTGAATTTTTATAGGGTATGGTGTTCTGGGAATCTACTATAAACTGCCTGACTCTTTTGAGTTACTAAGAAATCAATTTGAATAAGAAATTTGCAGTTGTATTTTATATGCATTTCTACTTAATGACTGTAGTCCTAGTTTATTAATTTATCTACATTTTGCTTTAAGGTAGAGATAAATTTAACATGCGCTTTTCTTTTGCTTCCGAAAGTTATGGCAAAAAGCTTTTTTTTTTTGTTTATTCATAGTTAGGCTGACCATATTGCCGCTTTAATAAAGGGACACATATGAAAAATACATATATCAGGGTTCTTAAAACAGAACATTATTCAAAGAATTCCTTTAAACAGCCCTGACATATGTATTTTTTATATATGTCCCTTTTTAAAGCGGCAATATGGTCAGCCTATTCATAGTCTAAGAAATGGAGTTAGCCATCAAAAGCAGCGTTAAGGGGTCCTAACGCTGCTTTTTACTGCCTGCTGTATTTAGAGTCAGCCAGGAAAGGGTCTACCGCTCACTTTCATTCCGTGACTCGAGGCTACCACAGATCCCCTTACGTCAATTGCGTATCCTATCTTTTCAATAGGATTTGCCTAACGCTAGTATTTCGAGTCTTGGAAGAAGTGAGCGGTAGACCCTCTACCAACAAGACTCCTACCGCCAAACAAAGTCAGTAGTTAAGAGCTTTATGGGCTAACGCCGGAACATAAAGCTCGAGGCCTACCGCAGATCCCCTTACGTCAATTGCGTATCCTGTCTTTTCAATGGGATTTGCCTAACGCTAGTATTTCCAGTCTTGGAAGAAGTGAGCGGTAGACCCTCTACCGACAAGACTCCTACCGCCAAACAAAGTCAGTAGTTAAGAGCTTTATGGGCTAACGCCGAACATAAAGCTCTTAACTACTGTGCTATAAAGTACACTAACACCCATAAACTACTATGTACCCCTAAACCGATGCCCCCCCACATCGCAAACCCTCTAATAAAATTTTTTAACCCCTAATCTGCCGACCGGACACCGCCGCAACCTACATTATAGCTATGAACCCTAATCTGCTGCCCCTAACATCGCCGACACCTACATTATATGTATTAACCCTAATCTGCCCCCCCCCAACGTCGCTACCTAACTACAATTATTAACCCTTAATCTGCCGATCCGGACATCGCCGCCACTATAATAAATGTATTAACCCCTAAACCGCCGCACTCCCGCCTCGAAAACACTATAATAAATTGTATTAACCCCTAATCTGCCCTCCCTAACATCGCCGCCACCTATATTATATTTATTAACCCCTAATCTGCCGCCCCCAACGTCGCTGCTACTATAATAAAGTTATTAACCCCTAAACCTAAGACTAACCCTAACCCTAACACCCCCCTAACATAAATATAATTGAAATAAAATGAAATAATATTCATATAATTAAATAAATTAATCCTATTTAAAAACTAAATACTTACCTAGAAAATAAACCATAAGATAGCTACAATATAACTAATAATTACATTGTAGCTATTTTAGGATTTATATTTATTTTACAGGCAACTTTGTATTCATTTTAACTAGGTACAATAGCTATTAAATAGTTAATAACTATTTAATAGCTACCTAGTTAAAATAAGTACAAAATTACCGGTGAAATAAATCCTAACCTAAGTTACAATTAAACCTAACACTACACTATCATTAAATTAATTAAATAAATTAACTACAACTGTAGTACAAAATCAAAACAAACACTAAATTACAGAAAATAAAAACATAATTACAAGAAGTTTAAACTAATTACACCTAATCTAAGCCCCCTAATAAAAAAATAAAGCCCCCCAAAATAAAAAAATGCCCTACACTATTCTAAATTACAAAGTAATCAGTAGGGATGGGCGAATGTTTCGCAACATTCGAAAAACGGCACGAATTTTAACACGTTCGTTCGTTCGAATCGAATTTCGAATGTTTACATAACATTCTAACATTCGATTTTCGAATGTTCGGTTTCGAATTTTACGATTACATTTGAAAAATATTCGAATTCGAAAAATTCGAATTTAGATTGTAATAGTATTTCTAATGCTTTTTCTTTAAATGTAATATTCGAATTATGCAATATTGGAAAAATTCGAAATTAGATTGTAATAGTATTTCTAATGCTTTTTCTTTAAATGTAATATTCGAATTATGCAATATGTGTATTCGAATTCGAAAAATTCGAATTTAGATTCTAATAGTATTTCTAATGCTTTTTCTTTAAATGTAATATTCGAATTATGCAATATTCGAATTCGAAAAATTCGAATTTAGATTGTAATAGTATTTCTAATGCTTTTTCTTTAAATGTAATATTCGAATTATGCAATACGTGTATTCAAATTCGAAAAATTCGAATTTAGATTGTAATAGTATTTCTAATGCTTTTTCTTTAAATGTAATATTCGAATTATGCAATACGTGTATTCGAATTCGAAAAATTCGAATTTAGATTGTAATAGTATTTCTAATGCTTTTAAATGTAATATTCAAATTATGCAATATTCGAATTCGAAAAATTTGAATTTATATTCGAATTCGAAAAATTCGAATTTATGTTTGTAATAGTATTTGTAATGCTTTCTTTGAATGTAATATTCGAATTATGCAATTATTCTATATGGAAACATTCGAAATGATATATTTGTATCTATTATGTATCAATTTACTAAATTCCCACCCTACCACATGAACTATTGAAGTTCTGAATAGTATTTGTTAAATAGAATGTTAAATTCGAAATTTCGAATGTGGACATTCAATATAATTATAAACATTCGAATTCGAAAACTGTAAATAACATTCGATTTTCGAATTTTTAAGAATATTCGTTCTTATCGACATTCGAATTTAGAATTCGAATTTCGGTAATAACTTTCATTCTACATTCGAAAAATTCAAAAATTTACACATTCGCCCATCCCAAGTAATCAGCTCTTTTACCAGCCCTTAAAAGGGCTTTTTGCGGGGCATTGCCCCAAAGTAATCAGCTCTTTACCTGTAAAAAAAAATACAACCCCCCCAACATTAAAACCCACCACCCACATACCCCTACTCTAACCCACCCAAACCCCCCTTAAAAAACCTAACACTAACCCCCTGAAGATCTCCCTACCTTGAGTCGTTTTCACCCAAACGGGCAGAAATCTTCATCCAAGGTGCGCAGAAGAGGTCCTTCATCCGGTAGAAGTCTTCATCCAGGCGGCGTCTTCAATCTTCATCCAACCGGAGCAGAGCCATCTTCTAAGGAGCCGACGCGGAGCCATCCTCTTCATCTGGAGTCTTCTTACACAATGACGATACCTTTAAGTGACGTCATCCAAGATGGCATCCCTTCAATTCCGATTGGCTGATAGGATTATATCAGCCAATCGGAATTAAGGTAGGAAAAATCTGATTGGCTGATTGGCTCATCCAATCAGCCAATCGGATTGAGCTTGCATTCTATTGGCTGTTCCAATCAGCCAATAGAATGCGAGCTCAATCCGATTGGCTGATTTAAATGTACCGTTATTGTTTAAGAAGACTCCGGATGAAGAGGATGGCTCCACGTCGGCTCCTTGGAAGATGGCTCCGCTCTGCTCCGGAAGGATGAAGATTGAAGACGCCGCCTGGATGAAGACTTCTACCGGATGAAGGACCTCTTCTTGGATGAAGATTTCGGCCCGGTTTGGTGAAGACGACTCAAGGTAGGGAGATCTTCAGGGGGTTAGTGTTAGGTTTTTTTAAGGGGGGTTTGGTGGGTTAGAGTAGGGGTATGTGGGTGTTGGGTTTTAATGTTGGGGGGATTGTATTTTTTTTTACAGGTAATAGAACTGATTACTTTGGGGCAATGCCCCGCAAAAAGTCCTTTTAAGGGCTGGTAAAAGAGCTGATTACTTTTGTAATTTAGAATAGGGTAGGGCATTTTATTATTTTGGGGGGATTTTTATTTTATTAGGGAGCTTAGATTGGGTGTAATTAGTTTAAACTTCTTGTATTTTTTATTTTCTGTAATTTAGTATTTGTTTTTTTTGTATTATAGATTAGTTTATTTAATTGTATTTTAGTTTAGCTAATTGTAGTTAATTTATTTAATTAATTTATTGATAGTGTAGTGTTAGGTGTATTTTTAACTTAGGTTAGGATTTATTTTACAGGTAATTTTGTACTTATTTTTACTAGGTAGCTATTAAATAGTTATTAACTATTTAATAGCTATTGTACCTAGTTAAAATAAATACAAAGTTGCCTGTAAAATAAATATAAATCCTAAAATAGCTACAATGTAACTATTAGTTATATTGTAGCTATATTCGGGTTTATTTTCTAGGTAAGTATTTAGTTTTTAAATAGGAATAATTTATCTAATGATAGTAAATTTAATTTGTTAATTAAAATTATATTTAATTTAGGGGGTGTTAGGGTTAGACTTAGGTTTAGGGGTTAATAACTTTATTATAGTAGCGGCGACGTTCCGGGCGGGAGATTAGGGGTTAATAATTGTAGGTAGGTGGCGGCGATGTTAGGGAGGGCAGATTAGGGGTTAAGACAATTTATTATAGTGTTTGCGCGGCGGGTTTAGGGGTTAATACATTTATTATAGTGGGCGGCGAGGTCCGGTCGGCAGATTAGGGGTTAATAAGTGTAGGTAGGTGGCAGCGACGTATGGGGGGCAGATTAGGGGGTAATAAATATAATATAGGTGTCGGCGATGTTAGGGGCAGTAGATTAGGGGTTCATAGCGATAATGTAGATTGCGGCGGTGTCCGGAGCGGCAGATTAGAGGTTAATAATAAAATGCAGGTGTCACCGATAGCGGGGGCGGCAGATTAGGGGTTAATAAGTGTAAGGTTAGGGGTGTTTAGACTCGGGGTTCATGTTAGGGTGTTAGGTGCAGACTTAGAAAGTGTTTCCCCATAGGAAACAATGGGGCTGCGTTAGGAGCTGAACGCTGCTTTTTTGCAGGTGTTAGTTTTTTTTTTCAGCCAGCTCAGCCCCATTGTTTCCTATGGGGATATCATGCACAAGCACGTTTTTCCAGCTTACCGCTACCATAGGCAACGCTGGTATTGAGGGTTGAAGTGGAGCTAAATTATGCTCTACGCTCCCTTTTCTGAGGCTAACACAGCCATTCAGAAAACTCATAATACCAGCGTTGTCTTAAGGGTGCGCTGGAAAAAAAAGCAGCGTTAGCACCGCGGGTCTTTACTGACAAAACTCTAAATCTAGGCCATAGTAAGCAATGAAACAATAGAGTAAAAGGCCCAGTTACCTCTGTGGTGGGAGTACTACATTGCACAAAAAAAGAAAATTCCGAACAAAAACAGCATCAGTAAAAATCCAAATAAGAGAATTATATTTTTTGACTATTATGGACCTATGGTTACATTTAGTTTTAAATGAAAGTAAGTAATGTGCTAATTATAACTATAAGTATAGCAAGCAGAACATGTTCCAACATCAGTTCTACAACCGTAATGTGCTATCTTTTCATCCAACGGTTTGCATCAGGGGCGGAACTACCATTGTTGCAGCAAGTGCAGTGGCACCAGTGCCCAAGTTCTGGCCGGGCCATGGCAGCCAGTCTATACATAGGAGTGTGCAGAATGGGTGCAAAACTAATGCTGGGGAGCCTTTATTAGTGCAGGTTGCAGGTCCAGCTATCTATTTATCCATCCTCAAAATCATTATACAGGGCAGCAGGTATATTATTATTATTGTTTACTACTGAGTTACCTTTGGGGGGCCCAAAAACATATTTTGCACCAGGAAGGTCCACTACAGGTTTGCAAGAACAAATTTCAATGATACTAATACAAATAAAAAGATTTCCTTATATATACAAATTTCTCAAGTGAAATCCATTGCTGAGACAATAACTACTAATTGTGCTTAACACGAGCACTGCTGTTTGTAACATAATGCAGTGATATAACTTTACCATTCCAGTCAATCAGAATTGTTTTGCGAAGTGCATTGGAGGGGTTTTGTGTAGTTTACACATTTGAATAGTTGTATGGGGATAATTTAACACTATTATTCAAATCAACAAGATTACATAAGTACATAAACATATGTTGTTTTTTTAATTATTTTACATAATTTTACAATTTACTTCTATTATCAAATTTTCTTCGTATACCTTGTTAAAAATTCCTATTTTATCTAATGCAGTTTGCTATATGCTTTCTGGACTTTTCAATTCCACACCTTAAACCTGTTGATTAAACAGGTGATTCAGACACAGCGTACAATTTAAAAAAAAGTTTCCAATTTACTTCTATTATTAAATGTGCTTTGTTCTCGTGATATTCTTTGTTGAAGAGATACCTAGGTGTACCACATGGCAGGAAATAGTGCTGCCATCTAGTGCTCTTGCAAATGGATAACAGTCTTGTAAAACTGCTGGCATATAGCACTCCAGACACGTGCACACTCCTGAGCTTATGCCCCTGATTTTCAACAAAATATACCAAGAGATCAAAGAAAATTTTATAATAGAAGTAAATTAGAAAATTGCATGCTCTATCTGAATCATGAAATAAGTTTTTGGTGTTTCATGCATCTTAATTTTGTGATAGGAAGGAAGAGCTTAAAGAGACAGCCTACTCAAAAAATGTTATTGTTTTAAAAGTTAGAAAATGCCTTTACTACCCATTCCCTAGCGTTGCACAACCAACATTGTTAGATTAATATACTTTATAACATTTAAACCTCTAAATTTCTGCCTGTTTCAAAGGCTCTATTGACAGCCTCTTAATCACATGCTTTTTTATTTGCTTTTCACAGCAGGAGACTGCTGTGAAAATATCCATGGGGTATTTTTAACTACAACTACAATTACAATATCCTGCACTTGAGAAGAGACTGTCCCCATCTGGCTGAGATTGGTTATTTATAACTTTATATCTTTTTTAAAATACGGACATTGGTGATCAACAGAGCCACTGGAGTAGCAGAGGTTGCTACCTGCTGTTTCGTGGGGGATTGGAAAAACTCTTATAAGGCATTTTAATTTTTTTTTTTATTAAATAATTTTTTTATTGAGGTATAAATGCAGTACAACAAATAAATGACATAAAAGCAAGAGAGTTACAGTAACCGCTATACCTTCATAAAGATTACAGTTTGTTGCATATCAAAATAGTAAATACGAATTGAAAATAAACCTCAAATTTTTTGTTGTTAATAAACTAGAACATTTTCAAGTATTATTTTGAGTCAAAATAATCTGAGTAATATAGACTTGTAATATACAGTGCATATCTAACATCAATTCTACCTATGAAACAAGCTCATACACTGTTTGATTCGCTTACACTCATATTACTACACATTTCACATATCTCACAAAATAAATTCTCTATAACTGTTGAATGAAAACTAGTAAAATAAACTTATGAACTAATAAAGAGTACCTCGTAGACCAAGGTTAAACATAATATAGATTTTGTACTCTGCTTTGTATATCCTTACATCAGTGTGAAAAAGTATATATATATATAAAAAGAAGGGATATAGAGCTCAGGTATATAAGGTATATTTCTAATAAATGCGGTCATTTTCAAGGGAAACCGCGCAATAAGTGTCTGGTCTAAATCATAAAGAACCAGAACACTATATAGGGATGGGGGTAGGAGACCAACCATATTATGCAACATAAATAGTCTTGTAAGCTTTTTAACAAAAAGAAAACTGAGGAGGTTATTATAGTATATCTGACTAGATACTGGTCATATGGGTATATGGCGAAGGTAGTGGATAGATGAGTGAGGGAAAGCTTAGTTAAGTGAGACAATGAGTAAGTAAATAAATGAAGATAATGAGACGAGTAAATGAATGAATGGGTTGATGAGTGGATATATGAAAATAGGAATGAGAGAGTGAGTAGGTGGGGGAAGAGATTATCTGGGTCCCAGGTTGCTAAAATATGATATATACACAATGACAGTAAAGAGACCCAGCATACATAGATGTGATTAAATGGGTGAATAGGTGGATGAATGAGTGAGTGGCTAAGTGGATGAATAAGTGAGTAGGTGAGTGGAGGGGAGGTTAGTTGGGCTCCCATAATTACTATTCAGGAAGGCGTTGATAGACATCTGAAACTATACAGCGTTAAATTAGTAACTAGGGCTTGAGAAATACTCCTAAAGGGAGTAGCCTCAACCTAAAGCTATACTTGCCTCCGTAGCTATGAAGTATGGCATGGCGTTCGTTGGCTCAGGACCAAACATAAACGTGTTCATAGTATAAAGTTATTCCATCGTCCGGACATGGGCCCTATGTCCAGCGACAGGTATATATTTAAAAGAAAACCAATAAAGAAACACGCCGTTATGACTAGGAAATTAAAGGCCAAAATGTGAGCCTAATAGAATTACCACACAAATAAGATATACATGTATAACATGACTATGGAAGTCAAAGATGCTAAAAGAATATCCTTATCTTCTATCCAACAAGCCAGCAAGGGCAGAAAAATAAAGTTCACACTATATATGTCACTAAGCCCATTAGGTACCATATGTATAACTGTTCAGATTTATTGCATTGCTATCAAATGATATAGCAGCTTTCATGGTATCATATATTAAAACTGTGGGTCTTAAATCCTAGGCTGCTAAGGACTTATAGTGGAGAACCATACAAAGGGATTGTGATAGTAACATAGGAAATATCATGAGGGTGGTATATACAAGCTATGAATGTAAGAGGGAGACAACATGCTATAACTAACATTGCAACTCAACTTTTATAAGTAATTGAGTGAATCATGGCATTTCTTGGCTCTGTGAGAAACATGACATATAGCAACCTTAAGTAATAGCAATACAACATACACAACTGTGTACTATACAAAGCCATAAGTTTGCCCCCCAACAAATAGTATGTAAACATTGGCAGTCCATTTACTATAAAATAAACAGACTGATCATCAAATGGATAAGAAAATATAGTCCCACAGTAGCTTCAGACAGTTACAGTAAATGTTCAATATGGCAGGGAAGCATTTCAATTTTAATTTACTACCAGCTAAGTAAAACACATGTATATACAGTATATATGTATAAAACCAGTAACCAAAGACTGCTAGCTATATTCAGAGACAAACCTCCCTACAAAACATCAAAAAATGGGGAATATATGTTTAAAAGTATGCAATGATATATCAATCCCCAATTTTCAAACATAACAGTCTCATGAGTGAGCAGAAACTTTCCCCCTATTAGTAAAGAGTTTAACATTGACTTATGTCGATAAGGCACATTGGGTAAAATTTATAAATATCTGATTGCAACCTAGATGTGCAGGAGTATGAAATATGCCTGTGAGTAGCAACTCTATGAATACCGGGCTGTAGGTCTTGGAATAAACAAGACAAGTAATAAAGTGAAGTAAACAGCAAAATCACCTACGTCTGTTTTTGTACAAATTTTAAGTAAACCTTGACTCCCCTCTAGTAGTGAAGAAGGATAATTGAATCCTCGAACTAGAAATACAAATTTTATATCTATATTCTGATATATAATCTAGCCCTGTAAATAATGCCTATGAAAAGACAGATAGTAATGGTAACACAGTACAAAACAATAGTAAGCTAGAAAAGTTGCAACAGAACTCTCTTATCGCAAAGGAGTGGGGTAGGAAAAAATCTAACTAGTAGCATAACTAATAAACTATATGAATTGCAATCTGATGCCATAGTTCACAACACCAGTCAAGCTTCGGTTCTGCAATCTGTGCATCCCAACATAATCCTAACCCACTCCGGTGGTAGGCAGCATGGAGGCAAGTCTCTCAGAGCTCCAGAGCTGATCTATAGTAGTTAGAAGAGGTGCAGAACCACGGATGTTGTTAGGTGGCAGATCCGTCTTTTGCAGCTGTAACAGGTTTCTCACATTATGTCCAGTATTAGCAGTATTAGGCAGAAGCTCAATCCCGGCAACAGCGCTACAAACAGGGAGAACATTCCAAACATGGCCGCATTCTGTAGATACCATACGCCCTGCAGCTGTAGATAAATTAGAAAATGATGTATGAAGCATTAAAAGCTCTAGCATCATGCCGGTCAGCTCTGGTGTGGGGTGTGTGTCAGGACAGTCACCTTCCTCCGTTTCCACAACTGTGTATGCCTCACGATTAAGCCATTCACTTCAGTGGTAATTAGGCAACTGGCCATGTTGTAGGGGATCGGCCAGATAGCACGAGGTCCCAGGAGATAGCGCACCATAGTCATTACCCTGGTCCGAGTTGGTGTCAGCTTCCATCAGACTGAGGGCAACCTGAGTACACACGTTAGTTTCAGCACAGCTTTCATGCAGTGACATCTCCAGTCGAACAAAGTGATCATGCAGTTGCTGCGCCATAGCTAACCCCCAGCCATTGAGGGCCTCCATCCCGATCATATCTTCAAAGAATTTCCAAAGCTAAAAACATCAGCTCAAGCACTCCTCTGGGTCCGGTTGTAGTGTAGATCAATAAGGTCCCCCTTGCTTTATGAAAAAAATATTACCCTAAAGGCAAATAAACATGTTTTATGCTTTATTGAAGCCAGGAGCTCCACTTGCATACCGCATTTTAATATTTTAATCTTGTAAGTGCAATAGATTGTGTGCACTATTAAAATTCAATACTTTTTTACCTTGAATCTGGGATGCGCTGTGTGTTCTTATCTTTCCATTGTTTTGAAGCCTGGGTACTCCTTTGTACTCAGTGAATGTGGAAGCCGCAAAGAAGATTCGTCACCCAGGTAGAGAGTAACCAGAATTGAGGAGCGTCTACTCCATTTTAAAGTATTTACCATACTCCCTGAATCATGAAGTGATTTAAACAAGTGGTTATATGTACATTTCTATATAATATTTCACCTGTTAGAAATAGTTATTTTAAGTAACAGTATCTTTCCCATATTAAGATTAGATCAAGCGATATATAGGTATATATGTATATTAAGGTCAGTGTGTTTTATTTATTTATTATTTTTTTCTTCCAAATAAAGCTTTATTGAAACAAATTTGAGTTTTACAACACAATTTAAGTATATACAATATGTTTCATCGTTGTCACTGAGATATGTATCACATTGACAAGTTTTGATATCAATTATTCCCGCATAGTAGTCATTTTACATAAAACATTCAATGGTCATGTAAGTTGTTAACATTGTTCAATCAACTCCTTCCTTAACCCCTACTGATTCGAAAATGACCTCTCTTGGGTCTTAGATAAAAGGGAAATAAAGGTGGTAATGTGGTTGTCCTAGAGTCAGTAAGTATGTTATAAGGAGAGCGATGTATGCCAATTAATATGAAAAAGAGGTGTATGGAAAGGAAACCCGTCAACCTCTCTGATTCGTGGGGGCTGTTCTACTTTCTGGTCCTATATGTTGTGGTTATCCTTTTGGATTTGCATTATTGGATGAGTTTGAGAGGTGGCTCTATGAATTCGTCCGCCCTCTGCACTCACATACCTTTGACTTTTCAAGGTTATTTCCCCATATATCTGTATAATCCCTTTAAGGTGTTTTGGAGGTCGATATTTTCTGTGTGTTGTGGGTTCTGTGCATCGTCATACTTTTGCGTTTCAGGTGCCTGCATGTTGTGTACTGATAATGTATTGTTTCCACTTTACCACCATTAGTTCATGTGTCTCTACGGTGCCTGCTTTAAGGTGGTGGTATCTTTCCATCAGTAACAGGTTTTTTATCTGGGCTCTCCACTCCGGTACCGTGGGTACAGTGTCGGATTTCCAGTGCTTTGGGATCAATGTTTTAGCACCGTTGATGAGCAATACCAACAATGCATTTGCTATGTTATCAGACATCTTGGGGAGTGCCATATAAAAGAGAATTAGTGAATCATTATGTATCTGTTTCACCACTATGTCCGACATTTGTTTTATTATCTCCACCCAGTAGGTATCTAACCTGTCACATTTTAGGGTTCCCTATTTCGCTGCATCCTCTCCAACACATGTTACTTGTTGTCTTGTATATCTTATGAAGTCTACTAGGGGTAAGGTACCATCTTGTTAGGAATTTGTTATTTGTCTCTAGTATTTTCGTGGATATAGATTATTTCTTAGTGGCCAGAAAGGCTTTGTGCCATTCTTTAGGTGCAATGTTAATACCTATTTCTGTCTCCCATGCTTTAGTGTATGATGGTAGTTGGTGTTCATTTTCTACTAGCAGTTGCTTGTATAGTGTGGATATTGTGTGCCTAGGTGTGTTGTTCTGACAACATAAGTTTTCAAATGGTGTAAGCTGTCTTATTAGTTGCTGTTTATAAGGGTGGGTATCGATGTAGTAACACATCTGTGTGTATGAGTACCAGCTCAATCCCATTTCAGGGTGGCTTTCTGTGATATCCCCTAGCGTCCTCAGTTTTCTGTCTTGGTAGAACACTGTGATGACCTTGTTTTTGATGTGGCCGCCATGCTCTGTGTAAGTGTCTCTGAAGTTCCGAGGTAATGATTATTATTATAAAGGGGTAACATTGGGGAATGTACACTTAATACATTCGTGAATGTGGCCATCAACTTTATCCCATGTCACAAAAAATTCTGTCATGATGGGGTATTTTTGAATTACCTCTGGTCTCTGTCTGGGGGGGGGGTCCAAGCTGCTAACCCTGCGTTATTTAGTCCTAAGATGTGTCTGTAAAGCTGTACCCATTGTTTGTGTGCATTATTTGTACACCAGTCCGTCAATCTGTGTAGGGCTATGGCTACCTTGTATGAATGTATATTGGGGACCCCCAAACCTCCCCTTTCTCTAGGCAGGTACATTGTTTGCTTCTCTATTCGTGGCCTGATTCCCTGCCATATAAATTGTTCCGTTAGCGCCTGTGTCCGGTTTAAGTAATTAAGTGGCAAGTGTATAGGTGTTTTCTGCAATAGGTACAGTATCCTGGGAAGGACATTCATTTTTATGACATTTATTCTACCTACCCACGAGATAGATTTATTCTTCCAGCTGGAGAGATCTGCTGCCAGGTTCTCTTCAATTTGTTTATAGTTGGCCTGAAATACTATCTTTGGATCTGCTGCGAGGTAAATACCTAAATATTTAAGCTTCAGGTTTTGCCTTTTTAAGGGGCAGTCGGGTATTAGCTGGTTTAGTGTCTCCTCAGTTTATGTTACGTTTATCATTTCAGACTTGGTGGTATTAACTAGAAAGTTGGACACCCTCCCGAACTCCTGGAACATTTCTTTTTTTTTTAAATGCTTTATTTAATTTTTGACAGAAAGAAATAAAAAGTAACAAAAGAGCACATTCGCTCATGTTTGTGCACCGCGCAGGGTAAATCAGGATACATACATAATAAAGAATTAAATTAATGTCAGTGCATCATACAGAGCATATAATCTTATTTACATGCATACTTGTCCAAACAAAAAGAAGAAGAAAAAGAAAAGTAAAACTATGACTATTCTGCCGCTTTTCTGGTGCGTAGAAAAGAAAAGAAGAAAGAAAAAAAAAAAATGTTACCTCTCCCCCGCTATAAGCTCTCAGAACCATGCCACTGGGAACACTTCTCTCAAAATTAGGCCTTCAAAATATTCTGTTTTATGAAACTCTTTAGTAAGAATATACTGTATGGTAAGAGGATATACCTGGATAATTTTGGTCCATTTATTAAAGAATCTTTGAATTTGTTTGCTATGTAATTTAGAGATATTATACTGTTCAAAAATAATCTGTTGTTTTACAGCTTCCAAAAATATAGTGAAAGAGGGGGATTTTCTGTGTTTCCAACTTTTTAATAATAGATTGCGGACAATTAATATAATCGTATTAATCAGGTCAGCGTTATGACCTCCTGCACTTAAGAAAACAATCATTTTTGGGTCAGAAATAGAATACTCCGAGTCCAGCTTATTTAACCAGAAATTAACTTTCTGCCAGAATTGCCACACTTTCGGGCAATACCAAAAACAGTGTAGCAAATCTGCCCAAGGCAAAGAACATTTATAGCAAAGGCCCATGCTGTCCTGAGACCATTGGGCTAATCTTTTCGGTGAGATATATGCATTATTGAGTAATTTTAGGTGGGATTCATGCCAGGAGAAGCGAAGGGGCGCTTCCACCAGCCATTTAATACTTTTTGTAATCAAATCATAATTAATTCCTTCAAAGTATCTAGACCAGTGTGAGATATATTGATCAGAGTATAATTGACCCTGCTTAGCCAGTAAAATATTGTATAAGAGCGAAATAGAGTGTTTTCCTTGTTTATATAACTTTATATACCCTCCAATTTCTGCAAAGCATTCCGACCAATTTCCGAGCTGTAGTTTTTTATTTAAAAAATTACGTAGCTGTAAATAGGCAAAGAAGTGTTTGTTGGAAAGATTAAATTCATTGGCAATGCTTTCGAAGGTTCTTATATTAGCTTGCTCATCTACGAGCTGTATTATCTTAGAAAGTCCTTTATTATCCCATTCTCTAAATGGCTTATAAAAACACCCAGGTAGAAACTCAGGATTTCCTCTAATCAATAGAAAAGATGATATATGGAAGTTGATCTTAAGCCGAGAACATAGAAGTTGCCAGGCTTTAACTACATTATAGATACTGGTGCACACTTTTATACTATTTGGTAGTTGGACACTAACGCAGTGTAAAATTGTTTTACAAGAAAACGGATATATAGTGGTCTCTTCTAAACTTATATTCGTCAATGCCTTGCCAGCATGCAGCCAGTCTATCCCATAACGTGCCAGGATAGCTAAGTTATATGACTTAATGTCGGGGAAAGCTAAACCGCCACGCTCCTTCTGTTGAGATAGTTTTTTAATCGAAATCATCTGTCTTGACTTATTCCAAAGAAACTTAGCACAGGCCTGGTTAAATATTTTAATATCTTTTGCTTTGATAAATAAAGGGAGATTATTCATTACAATATCTCCTGGAACATTTCTAACGCCCTTGGTAAAGATTTTTCTACATTTGTCAGCATAAGTAGGACATCGTCCGCATATAATGCTAATTTGTATTCCGTATTTCCTATGAGGACGCCTGTTACCTGTTTGTCAGTCCTAATTTTCTGTACTAGTGCCTCTATTGTCTACGCGAAGAGCAAAGGGGAAAGCAGGCACCCCTGTCTTGTCCTGTTCCCTATACGTAGTCTGTCCATTAAGAGGCCATTTACCTTAATTTTGGCTGTGGGGTGTGTGTACAGAGAGAAGATCTGGGCTAAATATTTGTTGCCGAATTTCATTTTTTGCAAAGTTGCTTTTAGGAATTGCCAATTTACCCTATCAAATGCTTTTTCAGCATCTGTGGAGACTATTACCATTGGGGTGTTGTTTGTTTTAACATATGAAATGATCTGCAGGGCCTTTAAGGTGTTGTCCCACACCTCCCTCCCTGGTACTGTTTATCAGTTTGGGCAAGTATCTGTTAATTCTAGTAGCCAAGATTTTGGCAAATATCTTAATGTCTGAGTTCAGTAATGATATTGGGTGGAAATGTTCTGGCCTGTCTGGCTGCTTTCCTGGTGTCATGATCCTGCCTAGAATTGAACCTGGGACCTGTTTCTATTTCTACTGCTGTTCTTTCCCAGCCTGTTGTCTTTCCTCTTTGCCACCAGATGGCTTGATCACAGGCTAAGAATATTGGGTTTTTCTGTTTGCTGCAACTTTGTCTCTCTGTCTCCACCTGCTTACCAGCTGAAACAAATCATATAATCAGCAGCCTGCTATATTTGGGAGGTTTGCTTGCAATTCTGGGCCTTGACATTGAGTGTTATACTCTGACAGACCCTCTGGCCCTGTTTCCTGAGTGAAATACAGATTTGTTGGGTTTCCTGGTGCCTGATTTCTGCTTTATTTTGTGACTAATCTTCTGGATATTCCCTTGGCACTGTGCTTTGTTTTTGGACTGATTTCCTGGCAATTGATCTTGGCTAATTCTCTATTTCCTAAATACTGACTCAGGTACTTTTGCTTGCTTGTTACCAGATACTACAGAGTTCCAGTCTACAGCATATGCAAGTATCCTGCCTGTTATTACAAATATCTGCATTCCTGCCTGTTACTACAGAGTTCCAGTTTACACCATATGCAAGTATCCTGTGTGTTATTACAAAGATCTGCATTCCTGCCTGTTACTACAGAGTTCCAGTCTACAGCATATGCAAGTATCCTGTCTGTTATTAGAAAGATCTGCATTCCTGCCTGATACTACAGAGTTTCAGTCTACAGCATATGCAAGTATCCTGTCTGTTATTACAAGGATCTGCATTCCTGCCTGTTACTACAGAGTTCCAGTTTACACCATATGCAGGTATCCTGTGTGTTATTACAAAGATCTGCATTCCTGCCTGTTACTACAGAGTTCCAGTCTACAGCATATGCAAGTATCCTGTCTGTTATTAGAAAGATCTGCATTCCTGCCTGATACTACAGAGTTCCAGTCTACAGCATATGCAAGTATCCTGCCTGTTATTACAAAGATCTGCATTCCTGCCTGTTACTACAGAGTTCCAGTTTACACCATATGCAAGTATCCTGTGTGTTATTACAAAGATCTGCATTCCTGCCTGTTACTACAGAGTTCCAGTCTACAGCATATGCAAGTATCCTGTCTGTTATTAGAAAGATCTGCATTCCTGCCTGATACTACAGAGTTTCAGTCTACAGCATATGCAAGTATCCTGTCTGTTATTACAAGGATCTGCATTCCTGCCTGTTACTACAGAGTTCCAGTCTACAGCATATGCAAGTATCCTGCCTGTTATTATAAAGATTTGCATTCCTGCCTGTTATTACAGAGTTCCAGTCTACAGCCTATGCAAGTATCCTGTCTGTTATTACAAGGATCTGCATTCCTGCCTGTTACTACAGAGTTCCAGTCTACAGCATATGCAAGTATCCTGCTTACATAGATCTGCATTCCTGCCTGTTACTACAGAGTTCCAGTCTACAGCATATGCAAGTATCCTGCTTACAAAGATCTGCATTCCTGCCTGTTATTACAGAGTTCCAGTCTACAGCATATGCAAGTATCCTGCCTGTTATTACAAAGATCTGCATTCCTGCCTGTTACTACAGAGTTCCAGCCTACACCATATAGTTCCAGTCTACAGTCTATAGTTCCAGTTTACAGCATATTCAAGTATCCTGCCTGTTATTACAAAGATCTGCATTCCTGCCTGATACTACAGAGTTCCAGTCTACAGCCTATAGACTTTGCCTTATCTAATTTGCATATTGCTGCATTGCTAAGTATCCTATCAATAAAACCATCACCTTTATTTCCTAAAACCTTGTACCTGTTCAATTATGCCAAAAAGGAAAGACTCACAAAGACAAAACACAACTTTAATGCCAGAACCTGACATTCCTGAACCTGCTCCCTTGCAGAGTATGACACCTGGTTTTCGTAATACTGTTATATGTGCCTCTAGCATGTTTTCTGTGAAGCCTGACTTAGATGTGAATGAGTTAAATAGGTTTGCTAGGGGTGTTGCTATGTAGTCTATGTACTTTTTGTAGTACTTCTTGCTGAGGCCGTCTGTTCCTGGGCTCTTCCCGTTCGGCATGGATTTCATGGCTTTTTTAATTTCGTCTGTTGTCGTCTGCCTCTTCTCTCTCTAAAGTGGAGAGGTCTAGGTCTGTGAGGTATGTCTCTACTGCCTGTGGTGTAGCGGTGTCTGGTATGTTAGAGTGTTGTATAGTACCGCCGAAACACTTTGGCAATGCTCTTACTGTCTATATGTATGTGGCCTTGCCTGTCTGATATGGAATGTACGAATGCATTAAGTTGCCATCTCTTAAGGGCCCTAGCTAACAATGTTCCCGGTTTGTCCTGTACATCAAAGTATTTCTGCTTCAGTAGTGTGGATTTGAGCTGGTGTTCTTTTGTGAGATGATTTTTAAGGGATTGCCTGATTCGTGTTAGTGAATCTAGTGTTGTAGCGGACTGTGGGTCTATTTAATGTTTCTCCCAATATCCAATTTGTGCCAGTGTAGAGTTCAAATATTGTCTCTTCCCTCTTTTTTCTCTAGCCTTAAGTTCCATTAATTCCCCCCGTATCACACACTTATGTGCTTCCCATACACTGGATGGGGCTATTCCCTCCGTGCTATTCTCATTAAAATAATTACCCAATGCCCTTTATACCACCTCGCTGGTCAGTGAATTTTCTAGCATGTATTCGTCTAACCTCCATATATATGGTCTGTGTAGCATGTCTGGCCATTCAACACTGCACTGCACAGGTGCATGATCTGACCATGTAATCTGTAGGATTTTAGAGTCCGTAGCCATAGTCAGTCCCAGTTGGTCTGTAAGAATGTAATCTATTCTTGAGTAGGTGCTATGTGGGTGAGAAAAGAATGTATAATCTTTGTTGTTAGGGTTGACTGTTCTACAGACATCATGGAGTCTTAGTTGTAGTATGTATGTTTATAGACCTGATCAAGTACTGGTGGTCCCAGTTGATGTGTCGATGGTGTAGTCTAGTGACATGTTAAAATCCCCCCCAATAAACATGGTTCCTTTGGCATGTACTAATAAAGATTGGAATATGGTTCTAAATGTGTGGTGTTGGTCTTTGTTTGGCAAGTATACATTTGCGAATGTAACCGGTTTGTTGAATAGAAGGCCCACAATGATCAGATATCTCCCTCCTTTGTCTATCTCTATGTAAGTTGCCTGAAACTATAGTGAGCCTTTAAAAAGAATCCCCACCCCACCTGTTTTTGGTGTTTCCTGAGGCCAGGTATGCTGTTCTATACTTGTAACTTAGTAGTTTTGGTTCTCTGCCTTTTTTAAAATGAGTTTCTTGAATAAACAAGACATCCCCCATTGTTCTGTATAAGTCCTGGAAGACCATTGACCTTTTTTCTGGGCTATTTAGACCCTTGACGTTCACTGTGGTTAAAGTGAGGTTGTGTATGTTTGTTGCCATCTTATATGTACCCACCTGGTAATGCTGAATCGGGGATAGGGTATGTCTGTCAAAGATGAAAGTGTATGTGTACTGTGATACTGCAAACAGAATGCTGATATAGAAAAGTAAAGAATTAGGATGTTTCATCCAAACAAATATAATTGAATTAACAAGTTGCTAACAATATAGTTCTAATTGTGCTATGGTCTATTCAGGCCTTTAACAGTATAACTTCCCATCACTATTTTACAAATAACTAACAGTATGCAAATTTTAACACAATAACAGTAAGTGCTTTTCTAAGGGTAGTATCCCCACCACCAGACCTGAACCAAAATGTCTTTAAAGTAAATTAGATTGTCATGCGACCTGTAGCCTCGTCTTAACGATTGGCGTGTTATACTAGCCCATCTGAAATGCAAAGTCATTTATCTTTGGAGTCCGTTTCTTGAGAGTCTTTATTGGTGTGGGGTCTCAAGATCCCCCTTTGCAGGCCTTTCGTTCTGTTTGCTGTATGTTGTTCCTTCATGTTAAGTTGTTCTTCTGGGTCTGGTATGCTGATCTTTAGAGCCTTATTAAAATTAGGGAGATCGTCCAAGTTCTTAAACACAGTGGTGGTGCCTCCTTTAGTTGCTACGATGCTTACTGGGAAGCCCCATCTGTATGGGATGTTCTGTTCCCTAAGGACTGACGTGATGAAATGTAGTTCTCTCCTTTTCAGCGTTGTAGGGCTCAAATCCGCCAAGACCTGTATGTGGTTGCCTGCGTGTGTAATCTTCTGCTTCTGCCTCGCATGGCGGAGGATGTCCTCTTTATCTTTGAAGTAAGCAGTTTCAAGATTATATCTCTGGGGGGAGCCTTAGGTGGAGGTTTGGTTCTCAACGCTCTATGCGCTCTTTCAATTTTAACATCTGGTGCACTGTTTGTACCTTTTATTGTTCGGAACAGGTCCTGCAAGCAGCCCTCTATAGTAGACGGTTGTACTGATTCAGGAATGCCGTGTATGCGTAAATTGTTACGTCTCCCCCTGTTATGCAGGTCCTCCACTTTTTCCAACAAGTGGTGTATTGTTTCTTGTTGGTCGTATACCATTTTTGATATGTGTTGGACATCATTGCTTGTAGTATTGTGGTATTCTTCCAGTGCCGCAACTCTGCTGTTTACCTTTGATATGTCCTTTTTTAGTTCCCCATACCAATTTTTTACCTCCCCAACTATTTCTTTAATATCTTCTTTAGTACATAGTGAGTTAATGTCCTCCTTTGTCAGTAGTTGGGGAATGCTCGATGCAGGGAGAAATTGTTGTTTGTCTGTCTGTTCTAAATTCTTTGCGGGGTCCATCTTTTGGGAACTGCTGGCTGAGTCTGTGTTTTTAAGTACTGCTGTATTGGCTTAGTTTTGCTATGCTTATTCGCTCTGCGGCCTGGCATGACCAGTGCTGGGGGTATCTGGAGGATCTCTCTTTTGTTTTGCTGTTTTTGATGTATCGTTTTTTCCCCCCTGTCTATATATGTACTGTATATTAAGGTATTTTTATGTGCTACTTCAATAGGCCTACTGCTTTGCTTCTGCTCCAGTTGCTTTTCTATGTGCCTGTTTTGGCTCTGCTATTTACCTGTCTGTGGGTAACTCTTACATAGGGAGGCTCTATGTGTATTTAATTGGGCTGCTTATTTGTTTACAGTGTTTTTTATTTATATAACATTTATTAGAGGCCACAGCAGTGGGCATTTGGCTTATTACCAAGGTATTACCAAAAAAGTGTATTTTTATCACAGGATATCTGTACATTTTAAGCTCTGTACTGCTATCACTGGGTATATACAATTTGTGTACGTGTTCTTGCGCAGCTTTACTGTTTCTGTGGTAATTCTATTGTAGACTGTCACTTTAAAGGACCATTATAGTGAAACAATAAAATGCATTCATTTGTTAGTGCCTGTAATTTTATCACTATCCCCCTTGCAAATCTATGTGTTGAACCTCAGTGAATGGTTAAACACATAGGTAAAGTGATGCTCTGGAGCATCAGAGAACTTCTGGTCCCTAGTGGAAACTGTTGATGAGGCAACCACAGTGCTAGTTGTTTGACCCAGGGGTTCACAGCCAAATCTTTAATTATAACACAAAGAAACTACATGTTGCTTTAAAAATAATAAAGGGTAACACATTATCTCCATATAAGTGCTACAAAACCCAACATTTTGTTTCATGATTCAGATACAACATAGAATTGTAAACAACTTTCCAATTTACTTCTTTTATTTAATTTGCTTTTTTCTCTTGTTGAAAATCATACCTAGGTAGCTATAGAAGCTGAGAGCTAGCTGCTTATTGGGGACTGCACAT
This sequence comes from Bombina bombina, assembly GCF_027579735.1. NCBI lineage: Eukaryota > Metazoa > Chordata > Amphibia > Anura > Bombinatoridae > Bombina > Bombina bombina. Next base: position 804,074,145 of record NC_069501.1, on the reverse strand, counting down.
ATATACCTCTTTTCATTGGTTTAACTATGAACTTAGCTAGCTCCCAGTGCATTGCTGCTCCTTCAATAAAGTATTCCAAGAGAATGAAGCAAAATTGATAATAGAAGTAATTTGTTTAAAATTGTATGCTCTATCTGAAGCATGAAAGAAACCCTTTGGGTTGCATGCCCCTTTAATACTCAATTTAGGGGAGGTAGCCAGATAAAATCATGAAATGTTCAGTTCTTACATTTACTGATTTAAGAGAAACAACATATTTCAATGAAGTCTTAGTGTAAGGGACATAAAATGAAATAAATAAATAAACCCCCCAAAATGTCCATTCAGTAAGATTTTTCATTGATAGAAATATTGCATGATTTTTTTAATGTATTCTTTTAATACTGCAGAGTACACAAAACCACACAGAATTATCAGGATAAAGATAACAGTGTAATGTATAATGTTTACAGGGATACATCTTATTTCATAGAAATTGGCCATGATGGGACATAGTTTAATAAAACAAAAATAAATACATACACATGTTTTTTTAAAGACATAGATATTAAAACTTGATATTGTATATGTTGTAGAGGTATAACTCTAGGCATTTGAGATCGGGAATAGGGGAACAAATTAGAGATATTAAAAATTATAACAAAGATTCCAGGGCAGCAAGACACTTTAATAGTGTCTATTTCTTTCATGTAATTAGCAAGAGTCCATGAGCTAGTGACGTATGGGATATACATTCCTACCAGGAGGGGCAAAGTTTCCCAAACCTTAAAATGCCTATAAATACACCCCTCACCACACCCACAATTCAGTTTTACAAACTTTGCCTCCGATGGAGGTGGTGAAGTAAGTTTGTGCTAGATTCTACGTTGATATGCGCTCCGCAGCAAGTTGGAGCCCGGTTTTCCTCTCAGCGTGCAGTGAATGTCAGAGGGATGTGAGGAGAGTATTGCCTATTTGAATGCAGTGATCTCCTTCTACGGGGTCTATTTCATAGGTTCTCTGTTATCGGTCGTAGAGATTCATCTCTTACCTCCCTTTTCAGATCGACGATATACTCTTATATATACCATTACCTCTGCTGATTCTCGTTTCAGTACTGGTTTGGCTTTCTACAAACATGTAGATGAGTGTCCTGGGGTAAGTAAATCTTATTTTCTGTGACACTCTAAGCTATGGTTGGGCACTTTATTTATAAAGTTCTAAATATATGTATTCAAACATTTATTTGCCTTGACTCAGAATGTTCAACATTCCTTATTTTTCAGACAGTCAGTTTCATATTTGGGATAAATGCATTTGTTTCAATCATTTTTTCTTACCTTAAAAAATTTGACTTTTTCCCTGTGGGCTGTTAGGCTCGCGGGGGCAGAAAATGCTTCATTTTATTGCGTCATTCTTGGCGCGGACTTTTTTGGCGCAAATTTTTTTTTCTGTTTCCGGCGTCATACGTGTCGCCGGAAGTTGCGTCATTTTTTTACGTTTTTTTTGCGTCAAAAATGTCGGCGTTCCGGATGTGGCGTCATTTTTGGCGCCAAAAGCATTTAGGCGCCAAATAATGTGGGCGTCTTTTTTGGCGCTAAAAAATATGGGCGTCATTTTTGTCTCCACATTATTTAAGCCTCATTATTTATTGCTTCTGGTTGCTAGAAGCTTGTTCACTGGCATTTTTTTCCCATTCCTGAAACTGTCATTTAAGGAATTTGATCAATTTTGCTTTATATGTTGTTTTTTTCTTTTACATATTGCAAGATGTTCCACGTTGCAACTGAGTCAGAAGATACTTCAGGAAAATCACTGCACAGTGCTGGAGCTACCAAGCTAAGTGTATCTGCTATAAACTTTTGGTATCTGTTTCTCCAGCTGTTATTTGTATTGCATGTCATGTCAAACTTATTAATGCAGATAAAATTTCCTTTAGTACTGTTACATTACCTGTTGCTGTTCCGTCAACATCTAATTTTCAGAGTGTTCCTGATAACATAAGAGATTTTATTTTTTAAATCCATTAAGAAGGCTATGTCTGTTATTTCTCCTTCTAGTATACATAAAAGTCTTTTAAAACTTCTATTTTTCAGATGAATTTTTAAATGAACATCATCATTCTGATACTGATAATGGTTCTTCTGGTTCAGAGGTTTCTGTCTCAGAGGTTGATGCTGATAAATCTTTGTATTTGTTCAAGATGGAATTTATTCGTTCTTTACTTAAAGAAGTGTTATTTGCATTAGAAATAGAGGATTCTGGTCCTCTTGATACTAAATGTAAACGTTTAAATAAGGTTTTTAAATCTCCTGTAGTTATTCCAGAACTGTTTTATCTCCCTGATGCTATTTCTGAAGTAATTTCCAGGGAATGGAATAATTTGGGTAATTTATTTACTCCTTCTAGACGTTTAAGCAAATTATATCCTGTGCCATCTGACAGATTAGAGTTTTTTGGGACAAAAATCCCTAAGGTTATGGGGCTGTCTCTACTCCTGCTAATGTACTACTATTCCTACGGCAGATAGTACTTAATTTAAGGATCCTTTAGATAGGAAAATTGAATCCTTTCTAAAAAAGCTTCCTTATGTTCAGGTAATCTTCTTAGACCTGCTATATTTTTAGCGGATGTTGCTGCAGCTTCAACTTTTTGGTTAGAAGCTTTAGCGCAACAAGTAACAGATCATAATTTTATAGCATTATTATTATTCTATAACATGCTAATAATTTTATTGGTGATACCATCTTTTGATATCATTAGAGTTGATGTCAGGTATATGTCTCTAGCTATTTTAGCTAGAAAAGCTTTATGGATTAAACTTGGAATGCTGACATGTCTTCTAAGTCAACTTTGCTTTCCTTTTCTTTCCAGGGTAAATAATCATTTTCGTTCCTTTCCTCACAACAAGGAACAAAAGCCTGATCCTTCATCCTCAGGAGCGGTATCAGTTTGGAAACTATTTCCAGTTTGGAATATATCCAAGCCTTATAGAAACCTATAGCCAGCTCCTAAGTACCTATGAAGGTGCGGCCCTTATTCCAGCTCAGCTGGTATGGGGCAGATTACGTTTTCTTCAAAGAAATTTGGATCAATTCCGTTCTTAATCTCTGGTTTCAGAAACATTGTTTCAGAAAGGTACAGAATTGGCTTCAAGTTAAGGCCTCCTGCTAAGAGATTCTTTTCTTTCCCGTGTCCCAGTTAACACAGCAAAGGCTCAGCATTTCTGAAATGTGTTTCAGATCTAGAGTTGGCTGGAGTATTTATGCCAGTTCCAGTTCTGGAACAGGGGCTGGGGTTTTATTTTATCTCTTCATTGTACCAAAGAAGGTCAATTCCTTCAGACCAGTTCCGGATCTATCATTATTGAATCGTTATGTTAGGATACCAACATTCAAGATGGTTACTGTAGGACTATCCTGCCTTTTGTTTAGCAAGGGCATTATATGTCTACAATAGATTTACAGGATGTGTATCTGCATATTCCGATTCATCCAGATCACTTTTAGTGTCTGAGATTCTCTTTTTAGACAAGCATTACCAGTTTTGTGGCTCTACCGTTTGGCCTAGCCTCAGTTCCAAGAATTTTTTTCAAAGGTTCTCGGTGCCCTTCTTTCTGTAATCAGAGAATAGGGTTTTGGTATGTCCTTATTTGGACGATATCTTGGTACTTGCTCAGTCTTCTCATTTTCGAAGAATCTCATACGAATCGACCTGTGTTGTTTCTTCAAGTTCATGGTTGGAGGATCAATTTACCAATCAGTTCATTGATTCCTCAGACAAGGGTAACCTTTTTAGGTTTCTAGATAAATTCAGTGTCTATGACTCTGTCCTTGTCAGACAAGAGAAGTTTAACATTGATATCAGCTTGTCAAAACCTTCAGTCACAATCATTCCCTTTGGTAGCCTTATGCATGGAAATGTTGGGTCTTAGGACTGCCGCATCAGATGCGATCTCCTTTGCTCGTTTTCACATGCGACCTCTTCAGCTCTGTATGCTGAACCAATGGTGCAGGGATTACTCAAAGATATCTCAATTAATATCTTTAAACCGATTTTACGACACTCTCTGACATGGTGGACAGATCACCATCGTTTAGTTCAGGGGGCTTCTTTGTTCTTCCGACCTGGACTATAATCTCAACAGATGCAAGTCTTACAGGTTGGGGAGCTGTGTGGGGGTATCTGACGGCACAAGGGGTTTGGGAATCTCAGGAGGTGAGATTTCCGATCAATAATTTGGAACTCCGTGCAATTTTCAGAGCTCTTCAGTCTTGGCCTCTTCTGAAGAGAGAGTTGTTCATTTGTTTTCAGATAGACAATGTCACAACTGTGGCATACATCAATCATCAAGGAGGGACTCACAGTCCTCTGGCTATGAAAGAAGTATCTCGAATTTTGGTTTGGGCGGAATCCAGCTCCTGTCTAATCTCTGCGGTTCATATCCCAGGTATGGACAATTGGAAAGCGGATTATCTCAGTCGCCAAACGTTGCATCCGGGCGAATGGTCTCTTCACCCAGAGGTATTTCTTCAGATTGTTCAAATGTGGGAACTTCCAGAAATAGATCTGATGGCTTCTCATCTAAACAAGAAACTTCCCAGGTATCTGTCCAGATCCCGGGATCCTCAGGCGGAGGCAGTGGATGCATTATCACTTCCTTGGAAGTATCATCCTGCCTATATCTTTCCGCCTCTAGTTCTTCTTCCAAGAGTAATCTCCAAGATTCTGAAGGAATGCTCGTTTGTTCTGCTGGTAGCTCCGGCATGGCCTCACAGGTTTTGGTATGCGGATCTTGTCCGGATGGCCTCTTGCCAACCGTGGACTCTTCCGTTAAGACCAGACCTTTTGTCTCAAGGTCCTTTTTTCCATCAGGATCTGAAATCCTTAAATTTAAAGGTATGGAGATTGAACGCTTGATTCTTGGTCAAAGAGGTTTCTCTGACTCTGTGATTAATACTATGTTACAGGCTCGTAAATCTGTATCCAGAGAGATATATTATAGAGTCTGGAAGACTTATATTTCTTGGTGTCTTTCTCATCATTTTTCTTGGCATTCTTTTAGAATACCGAGAATATTACAGTTTCTTCAGGATGGTTTAGATAAGGGTTTGTCCGCAAGTTCCTTGAAAGGTCAAATCTCTGCTCTTTCTGTTCTTTTTCACAGAAAGATTGCTATTCTTCCTGATATTCATTGTTTTGTACAAGCTTTGGTTCGTATAAAGCCTGTCATTAAGTCAATTTCTCCTCCTTGGAGTTTGAATTTGGTTCTGGGGGCTCTTCAAGCTCCTCCATTTGAACCTATGCATTCATTGGATATTAAATTACTTTCTTGGAAAGTTTTGTTCCTTTTGGCCATCTCTTCTGCCAGAAGAGTTTCTGAATTATCTGCTCTTTCTTGTGAGTCTCCTTTTCTGATTTTTCATCAGGATAAGGCGGTGTTGCGAACTTCTTTTGAATTTTTACCTAAGTTGTGAATTCCAACAACATTAGTAGAGACATTGTGGTTCCTTCATTATGTCCTAATCCTAAGAATTCTAAGGAGAAATCGTTGCATTCTTTGGATGTTATTAGAGCTTTGAAATATTATGTTGAAGCTACTAAGTCTTTCCGAAAGACTTCTAGTTTATTTGTTATCTTTTCCGGTTTTAGAAAGGCCAGAAAACTTCTGCCATTTCTTTGGCATCTTGGTTGAAATCTTTATTTCATCTTGCCTATGTTGAGTCGGGTAAGACTCCGCCTCATAGGATTACAGCTCATTCTACTAGGTCAGTTTCTACTTCCTGGGCGTTTAGGAATGAAGCTTCGGTTGATCAGATTTGCAAAGCGGCAACTTGGTCCTCTTTGCATACTTTTACCAAATTCTACCATTTTGTTGTATTTTCTTCTTCTGAAGCAGTTTTTGGTAGAAAAGTACTTCAGGCAGCGGTTTCAGTTTGAATCTTCTGCTTATGTTTTTCATTAAACTTTATTTTGGGTGTGGATTATTTTCAGCAGGAATTGTCTGTCTTTATTTTATCCCTCCCTCTCTAGTGACTCTTGTGTGGAAAGATCCACATCTTGGGTAGTCATTATCCCATACGTCACTAGCTCATGGACTCTTGCTAATTACATGAAAGAAAACATAATTTATGTAAGAACTTACCTGATAAATTCATTTCTTTCATATTAGCAAGAGTCCATGAGGCCCGCCCTTTTTTGTGGTGGTTATGATTTTTTTGTATAAAGCACAATTATTCCAATTCCTTATTTTATATGCTTTCGCACTTTTTTCTTATCACCCCACTTCTTGGCTATTCGTTAAACTGAATTGTGGGTGTGGTGAGGGGTGTATTTATAGGCATTTTAAGGTTTGGGAAACTTTGCCCCTCCTGGTAGGAATGTATATCCCATACGTCACTAGCTCATGGACTCTTGCTAATATGAAAGAAATTAATTTATCAGGTAAGTTCTTACATAAATTATGTTTTTATTTATGAACCGAAGATAGATGTTAAAGGATTACTTTCTGTTATAATTTTTAAGCTAAACAACTAACATATTAAAGTTAATAAACATTAATTAAAACCTACTGATCTATATTTTCTCCAAAACGAAGTTTCATAACGTTCTAAAAGTTATATCTTTTATTCGCCGATGATGTCACGTTATCCTGCCCTCTATTTTCAACACTGCATGTTCAAAATACTTAAACCAATAACTTTGTGTTTAAAGCGCCATTTTGAAACCTAGGTATTGTAAACGGATTGGTACAGAGCAAAGGATACCCACGGAGTGGGTTTGGAAAACAATTAAATTTGCAGACAAGATTTCTGATATACGGTAGAGATATGTTAATGAAATGCTATTGATAAAAAGCGTATTTGGGGTAGTTAATTAGTAACAGGCATAGAAAATATTTACTTACAGTGGCCCTTTAAAGTAATAGATATTGCAGTGCTGCCAACTAGGGGTGGCAATGGGATTAACATCTTGTTAAAGAAAGAATATTGAATCTTCAAACTGAAAACAAAAATGAATGGGACATGAGTTATTTTGTTGAATAATCATAATAAATGTTAATATCCCCCAAGGGAGAGTCTATATTTAATAAACTTTTCTTGAAAATATGGGCTTAAAGTTATAACATGTTATTTTACATGAGGAATTTACTGATCCAAATTTCTGTTTAGGTTCGAACAGATTTTGTATCCATGTCCTTTAAAAGTCATTGACATTAAAACGTGATATTGTATATGCTGTAGAGGCAAATTCAGCTAATAATTTCAGAATAATTTGGCATCATTAAAGATTGTATAGTCAGAGTCTAAAGTGTTAAAAGGCTGGAATATGGACAGGCAATTTACATAAACTGTCACTGTCACATACTATGATTCTATATTACAACTGCTTCATCAGGACATTTCAATATTGACACAAAAGCTGAGCTCTCTAGATTTCCAAACAACTCTACAGAAAATGTATCTGTCAAATGTAAAAGCCGTCCTTTGTAACCATTAAATAAACTAGTATCTACTTATATTATCAAAGATAAAGTTTATCTCCCAGATTCAAATAATTTATCAGTTTGACGACCTGGTTTTTATTATTTTTTGTACTTTGCATTTGATCATCAAATTCAAAAGAACTTTTTATGAGTTTGTTTTATAAAAATTATATGTTACTTTTTTCTCATAAAGTACTTAAAGGGACAGTCTAGGCCAAAATAAACTTTCACGATTCAGATAGAGCATGTGATTTTAAACAATTTTCCAATTTACTTTTATCACCAATTTTGCTTTGTTCTCTTGGTATTCTAGTTGAAAGCTTAACCTAGGAGGTTCATATGCTAATTTCTTACACCTTGAAGCCCACCTCTTTCAGATTGCATTTTAACAGTTTTTCACCACTAGAGGGTGTTAGTTCACGTATTTCATATAGATAACACTGTGCTCGTGCACGAGATGTTATCTGGGAGCAGGTACTGATTGGCTAGACTGCAAGTCTGTCAAAAGAACTGAAAAAAGGGGCAGTTTGCAGAGGCTTAGATACAAGATAATCACAGAGGTTAAAAGTATATTAATATAACTGTGTTGGTTATGCAAAACTGGGAAATGGGTAATAAAGGGATTATTTATCTTTTAAAACAATAAAAATTCTGGTGTAGACTGTCCCTTTAATCAAATGGCAAAATGCTACTAGCCAGAGTGCAAACAATAGGTTTTTATTGTAATATGCATTGCACATAATAAACAGTAGAAGGTAAATTATTCATTTGCAAAATGTTACAATAAAACAATTTATCATTCCACATTTAAAATAAATTTACCTTTTCAACCCTCCACCCCCCCCCCCTCCGTTCTTTCAAAAATTTGAGCTCACATCCCACCATTTATTTTATTAGGAAGAAAGGGTCTCTTAAATCCTCTTTCAAAAAATTATTGGGTGACTTGTGATACTGCTGATTATTGTCAATAAGATCACATGGTCTTCCTCTCTATCTCTCAAATGAAAAAACCTCTTTCTCATTTATATAAATCAGGGGCTTGAAACACTTACATGGGGTTTACTGCACAGATGGTCACAGTTCTGAAGGCAAATAAAATGTTATTAGGGTATTTAATTTCTCTGCTACTTCCTTACCTCGTGTTTAAACTATAGTGATCTGTTGCAATGTATTGTTTCCTTTTATGTGTGTATTAGAGCAGCAAATAAGCACAGCCATAGTTTAAGTGCAAACAAATGTTCTTTATATACCTGATTTTTCAAGTGCTTACTACTCTTAATTTGAACGTACATGAAACCCAAAATGTTTCTTTCATGACTCAGGTAGAAGTTAATTAGAAAGTTGTTTAAAATTGCGTGCTCCATTCAAAAAATTATCGTTGTTCTCTTATCTTTTGTTGAAAAACAGATTGCATTTGTCTAGAGCACTATATGGCAGCAGTTTTGCAAGATTGTTATCCATTTGCAAGAACACTATATGGCAGCACTTTTCCCTGACACGAGGTGCGCCAGAAACCTACCTAATCACCTCTTTAACAAAGAAAAAAAATGTACGCTCTGTCTGAATTACAAAATAATATTTTTGGGTTTTATATCCATTTAAGCAGTGATTCTTCTGTTTGACTCCCTTTCAGAAATATCTATTTTTTATGGCCATTACTTTAGGTAAAAGTATTCTTGAAAATTGGCAGAGATAATGACTCAGAATGTATTTGAAGTAATTTGAAAACAGCAAATAAATAAAATAATTAAAGGGATTTTGTAGTCAAAATTAAACTTTCACGATTCAGATAGAGCATGCTATTTTAAGCAACTTTCTAATTTACTCCTATTATCATTTTTTCTTCGTTCTCTTGGTATCTTTTAAAAAAAAAAGCAAGAATGTAATCTTAGGAGCCAGACAACTTTTAGTTCAGCACCTGGGTAGCGCTTGATGATTGGTGGCTACATTTAGCCACCAATAAGCAAGAGCTACCCAGGTGCTGAACCAAAGGTGGACCGGCTCGCAAGCTTACATTTTTTTAAATAAAGATACCAAGAGAACGAAGAAAAAATTGACTATAGCAGTAAATTATAAAGTTGCTTAAAATTGCATGCTCTATCTGAATTGTGAAAGTTGACTAGAGGTTAATATGTTTGGAGGTTAATATGTTTGGAGGTTAACATGTTTGGAGGTTAATATTTTTGAGTTTAATAAAATCAGGGTTAATTCCTATCACGGTTCTATAGAATGTTACTCTAAAATGTGTGTACCTTTCCGTTTGAAGTTTTTATATTTAACACTGGTAATCAACCAAACTCTTCTGACAAAAGGATACTTTGCGTTACCTTTATAAGCATTAATGTATATCTATAGCTTAAAACTAGAAACATTATAGAATAATATAGTAATATGAGGGTTTACTCTCAGCAGAAACATTTACCTTGAAATGATCATTTCTTTTTGTAGCCTGTGTTGCATGAGCTTTAAGATTTTACTCTAAAGAGGGAGAATGTCGGTGAAACATTTATTTATTTGTATGTGGCTGTAGGTCTTTGTAACTCATAGAGCATCAAAATACAGATCTGTTCCAGACCTGAGAATGCCTGGGAAGCTTATGTATTAGCATGGAATGAAATGGTTCCTCCGTATGTTGCAGCAGTTATTCTTGAATATGAGAAGAAGAAAAGACTGCAGACTATAGTGTATAAAGTAAATTCCCAGCAGGAATGGCCATTAGCCCTCTGGCAGGTATTGTTCATTGTTCTATCATCTGACACAGCATCAGAGTTTGCAGACACATGATTACAGCCTGCTCTTCTTCAATATACAAGCTTTCAAAATTGCCTGCCAGGTCTGATACTTGTGAATCTAAATTATCAGCTTGTCTCTCAATAGGCATCACATGAAATCAAATCAATGAAAGAGTGGGTTGTGTGTATGTGTGTGTGTTTTTTTTATTTCTATTCTTAAAGGTTTTAAAAAGTAACCCTTAGGGCTGTTACATTTTATAGCACCAAATGGTTAATCTACCTTAAATGGGCAGTCAACTCAAAAAATGTTTTTGTTTAAAAAGATAGATAATCCCTTTATTACCCATTCCCCAGTTTTGCACAGAAAACACGGTTATATTAATACACTTTTTAACTCTGTGATTACCTTGTTTCTAAGCATCTTCTGACGGCCCCCTGATCACATGACTTTAAATTTATTTATTGACTTGCATTTAAGCCAATTAGTGCTGTGTTGTTAAAGTGCACGGGTGTCAGCACAATATTATCTATATGGCTCACATGAACTAGCTTCCCCTGTTGTGAAAAGCAAATACAAAAGCATGTGATCATGGGGCTGTCTTTAGGGACTTAGAAGCAGACAGAAATTTAGAGGTTTAAAGGTTACAAAGTATGTTAATATAACCATGTTGGTTGTGCAAAGCCAGGGAATGGGTAGTAAAGGCATTATCTATCTTTCTTAACAATAACAATTTTTGTGTTGACTGTTCCTTTAATTTGTTGTTGCTGTAATAAAATCACATTGCCTACAATTCTTTTATTGACTTTCAATCAACTGACCCACATGTTACACTTCAAGCAGATAAATTGCTAGATATCATAGTTAAATCTGTTTTATTTAACTGTGGAATATACCTATTTTTAATAGAACTATCTTGTTAAGTTTAGCATGGCATTAGTTAAACTGACAAATTAATTAACTCTTTCACAACAGAGGCATTTCAGTTGACTATGCTTCATCATGTATAGTCTTTTGCCCTTATTGTAAGTTACATATAATAACATATAATGTTGTGGGTTTTCACTAGACCAAAGTACTTTTAGAAAAACAGAAATATGTAAAAATAGTAAAAATGCTTTTTTGTATCATTTTCTATAGCATATATGGAAAACTAGATTGAAAATAATAAAAAAAATTGCCAACAGCTTTATATGGGCAAAAGTATGTGGACTCCTGATCTTCACAACTAAATTAGTTTGTTGAACATCTCATTTCAAAACTATGGGCATTAATATTGAGTTGCCACCCATTTGTGGCTATAACAGCGGCCACTCTTCAGTAAAGGCTTTCCACGATATTTTGGAGAGTGTCTGTGAGGATTTGTGCCCATTCAGTGAAAAGAGCATTTGTGAGGTCAGTCACTGATTTTGGACGAGTAGGTCTGGCTTGAAATTGGTAGTTCAGTTCATCCCAAAGGTGTTTAATGCAATGGAGTTAAGATTGGGGCTCTATGCAGGCCACTTGAGCTCCTCCACACCAAACTCATCAAACTCTGTCATCATGAACGTCACTTGGTGCACAGGGACACAGTCTTGCTGGAATACCCAAACTAATGCTACAAAGTTGGAAGCACCTAAATGTCTAAATATATGTGTAAATCAAGATATATATAGGAATCAGCAAACAGTCCCTTATTAATGCAAGTGCACGTGGAAAGCAAAAGACTCACTGCAGGCCTCAAAATATCACAAAATGAAAAAGCTCCACAGCACACTGACATTTAGCTCACTTTATTCCAGAGTGTGAATCCAACAGACTGCAAAGTTTTGGGCTCTTAACCCTTACTCATGCTATATATGTGTATCCTGTAGCATTGGATGACCATTCAATGGAACTAATGGGCCTAGTCCAAACCCTAAAAAACAGCCCTAGACCTTTATCCTTCCTGACCAGACTTTACAGTAGGCACTCCTGCATTAAGATAGGTAGCGTTCTCCTGGTGTTTGCCACACACAGATTTTTCCATCAGACCACCATATAATGAAGTATGATTCATCACTCCAGATAGTTTCCACTGCTCCAGCGGCAGCATGCATTGCACCACTCCAGCCAATGCTTGGCATTGCAAGTATAGATGTGAAGCTTGTGTACAGCTGCTTGGCCATGGGAACCCATTTCATGAAGCTCCCGACACACATTTATTGTGCTGATTTTGCTTCCAGGGACAATTTGGAACTCTGTGAGTTATGCAACAGATGATAGGTGATTTCTAAATGCTGCATGCTTCAGTTCTGAGTGGCTCTGATCTGTGAGATTTGGGTGGTATTTTACTTTTTGGTTGGGCTGTTGTTGTTCCTAGATGCATCCACTTCACATTAATAGCACTAATATTTGACCAGGGCAGATCTAGTAGGGCAGACATTTCTCAAACTGACTTGTGGCAAATGTGACATATATAGTTTTTATAGCTATGTGTTAATGTTATGCACATGTTAGCAATGGATGTGGCTGGAACACTTGAACTCAAGAATTAGTAGGGGTGGTGAATACCTTTGGCCATGTAGTGTAATTTGCTATATATTTGCTACAGCTATAAGAAAAAAAAACATTGAATGATGGGGCATCTATTTTTTTACATGAGAAGTCCTAGAACATATTTCTGTGGCAAGAAGAGTGACTTATTTAGAGTATCCAGACACCAACATAGGACCAGTGCTGTTAGGTATATGTCATTTTTGACAATCATCTGGCAGCTGAACACTCAGATAGTACCACTTATTTAAACCAGGATAAATTCCTCTCTCAAATAAAGGGTCTTGTCCCACTGGCTATTGTGGCAGTGAGAGAAGAACTTTCTCTTTATGATTTTGTTCCATATACAAACAGTTGACTATTGCACCCATTGTGCCATGGTGTTTACTTGATAGCAACCTGACCATATGGCCTCTTATTTTAAAGAGGGATCTCCTATTTTAGAAGGATCACTTGCTCAGTTCTAGTGTTTACATGTGGTAGCTGTCGATGCTGCTTTCTCAATAATAATTGCATTAAAATATATGGCAAATATTTGTTTTATTGTATGTGCAAATATTTGTTGTATTACTATTATTCACCATTGAGCCATTAGTTGTTAGTCCCTTCCTGTCAATAATGCTCACATGAAGAAAGTGTTCAACCTATTTTTTCCATTAACCTTCACAGTGCAGCTATTTAAATCACTTTTTGCTAGTAATGCACATTGTACATTGATTTAACACCCAAATGGACAGTTACACACAGAGAACAATAATTCAACTTCCTTATTCTCAGTAACACACAATGCTCAGTGGTTTCTCCACACAATGGCCAAGATTATGATTGGCACGCAAGGGAAAAAGGGTTTATTATGGCTCTTTGTGCAAAGGAAGAAGCACGCTTATTACAGGTTGAAAGTAAATGTATTCAGTCTAGAGCAATTGAATTTAACGTGCATCAGGATAGCGTGACTTTAGAGCTCTGTTAACTGTTACGCTTAACAAAAAAAGTTGAACAAAACACATCAAAATACATTTAAAAGTACAGTTACAATCATAATAACACTATCTAATTAAAATATTTAAAAAAATATTGCAATAAAAAGTTATAAAGGCTGAAAGATATGAGGCTGTGAAGGGCTTTAACATAGAGATACATATATGTCAATAATTTCAGTGACAACCCCAAAGTTTGTGAAAAAGTTAACAATTTTTTTAATATGATCGCATTTTGCGGCAAAAGGTTGGCTTGATATATACCAAAATGGGCCTAGATCAATACCTTGGGTTGTCTACAAAAAATATATATAGTTTTGATAGGTAAATAAAAAGAACACAAGGCGTTTTTTTAATTCAACTTGTAATATGCTCGCTACCAGATATGCACAGAAAGCTTAATTCTAGGGGAGTTAACGCATGATCGGGAGTGCAGACTACCACTCGACCCATAATTTAGCCCATTGTCAGTATCACAACAAAGTGGTTTAACCCTTTTAAGGCCAGTAACACACAGAGATTAGGAATTTAAATAAAACGTGTGTATCAGTGATTAAATACATATACAGCCAAATAAAGTGGTAATAAAACCCCCACACTCTAAGCAGCCAATACAGAGCAGGGCTCTAGGTCATTAAGGTCAAGGGCAAACACTTATCCCTTTAGTCACTGGGCCAGAGGCCTTGTGTCCAGCAGGAAAGGAATGTTTGTTTACTGTTTACTGCTTTCATTGATAAGGGGCTCTTTCCCTCCGCTTGACAAATGGAAGGGGAGATAAAATACATATAATTCTTTACCATTGTAAAGAAGAATGTATGCTTTATAAGGGGGAGCATCATATGCACCTCCCCCAGATATCAAGATGATGTATTTACTAGAAAAATCAAAATCCATGTTCTGGAGATCAGAATTCGCTGCCTCCTAAAAGTTTCTTGACTTTGGCCTTGTGTGCCAATGATTAAAAAAAACCATGTTCTATGCCATGGCCATTACTAAATTTATTTATGAAATGAATATTTGCATCTACTGGACAGAGGAATGTTTTAAAACAATATATACATATAAAGAATATATTTACTCCAGCAGCTAACCTACATCTTTAATTAATGGGGAAATTAACATACAGTATATGAATGCACAAATAAAGATAGAAAAACATTAATATCATTTGTAAGATTACATTTTCTATATGTTATTATATATAGAAAGGGAAAGTACAAAGAATTAAATATATCTAAGAAATGCTGAAAAAGTAAAACCATCATTCAGACCACAAGCAGCTTATGAATTCTTGTTTTTTTTTTTATGTTTCTTCTTATACACTATAGTTTTTTTTTTATCAAGGGTAAATTGCAACACCCCAATCCTTCAGAGTAATGAACCTTGTATGGGGAGTCTCTTTTCTCTATAGGGACATACACATTTCTGCAGATTATCGCATTAGATCAATGAGTCATAGTTATGAGCCAAGGCTGGTTTACAGATCTTCAAACATCAACAAGGGAATCCTCTTCTTTTGAAGGATCCCTGTAAACCATTTGCTTGAATCTTAAATTCTGAATGATGCTACAGTTAAGCCTAAAGAACAAATATTAACCATAGGGGTCTCTTACATTTGAGTCCATAAAGGTTGCTCCAGTCAGTTTTGGACAATTACAAGTATAACTATTGCCATTGGCAACTTTTCTTATCTCTAAATCATAAAATTATAGGTTACCTCTGTGTATTTTGAAAGTAGGTCCTAGATCCTGATTATCGTTTAGTGACTGTCAAAGCTCTCAATTTTCTTTCTAAACCAGAAAAATAAGATTTAATTGATGCAGAGACACAAAGAGTGTATAGTGATAAAACATTGCCAATCACTACCCCTGAAACAGTATAGGTAATGTTAAAACGTGTTCCCAATATTGTTCTTTGATCTGGTGACAGATATTGTTGGTTAGGATCTACCAAATTCCTGGAATTTAAGATTTATTATAAGTAAAAAGTTCATGGTTCCTGTTGGATTAGGCTGTATGATATATTCATACTAGTCCTAGACTCAGATTCAATTTTATTTCAATAATATTTCAGTTGCAAGAGTGTCTCTGATATAAGAGGGCAATAATAAAACTAAATCTCAAAAAAGTTGTCTATAAAAAGCTAAGGTTTTCTATTAAATTATTGTATTCCATTCTAAAGAAACAGAGACGATATTGTTGTATTTAACTGTGCTGATATTTTTCAGCAAATATGTCTATCTGAAAATGTTCTCATTTCTTAGAAATTAATTTCAAAACTAATGCATTACAATTGCTCACTTAAAATGCGTAATGCTAATTTTGCTCTTAATGATTTTTGGAAATTTTTTTTTAACCATTGCAAAATGTATAATTTAATAAATCTGCTTTATTAACACTTTGCTGGGTTATTGCATTGTGGATACCATTTACTTAAAGTGATTGTAGTTTATTCAGAAGTTGAACTAATAGTGAGATTGTAATAATCTGTTAATATCGAAAATGTCCACTATATTAACAAGGCCTTGACCTTAAAAAATCTATAACCTTCTGGTGTTTTAAAATATGTTTAGAATTATGCTTTTCTACCTTCATATCTATCTATATCTATCTATCTATCTATCTATCTATCTATCTATATCTATCTATCTATCTATCTATATCTATCTATCTATCTATCTATCTATCTATCTATCTATCTATATATCAATAACATCCTTTTGGCAGAGGCTAAAGGGACATTAACATATGTTTATTCTTTTGTTGCATCTAATAAAAGGGGGCATTTGAATATTTAATATGTAACTTTTTGAAGCTTCATAGTCATTTAGCTTTACCCTCAATAAAGCAGTGGGAGTTTATTAGCCAGTGAAAATAATTCCTTAAAAAGCCAACCTGCACTTCCTCTAAGTATCAAAATCAACATAAACAGCTTTAAGTTAAAGGGTCAGTCTAGTCAAATTTAAACTTTCATGATTAAGATGGGGCATGCAATTTTAAACAGCTTTCCAATTTACTTTTATCATATTTGCTTTATTCTCTTGGTATTCTTTGTTGAAAGCTAAACCTAGGTAGACTGATATGCAAATTTTTAAGCCCTTGAAGGATGCCTCTTATCTCAGTGCATTTTGACAGTTTTCACAGCTAGACAGCGCTAGTTCATGTTTGACATTTAGGTAACATTGTGTTCACTTCCGTGGACTTATTTACGAGTCAGCACTGATTGGCTAAAATGCATGTCTGTCAAAAGAACTGAGATAATGGGGCAGTCTGCAGAGGCTTAGATAAAAAGTAATCACAGAGATAAAAAGTATATTAATATAAAAGTGTTGGTTATGCAAAACTATATCTTTTTAAACATTAGGCATTTTCAACTAGACAACAAAGAATACCAAGAGAACAATCCTATTTAAATTTTAAAGGGACAGTAAAGTCATGACTCAGATAAAGCAAGCAGTTTTAAAGCATACCTAGGTAGACTCAGGAGCAGCAATACACTACTGGGAACTTGCTTCTCATATATGCTTCTTGTCATTGGCTCATATTATGTATTCACGTAGCTGCCAGTGGTGTATTTCTGCCCTTCAACCTATCTATCTAGGTTTACTCTTCAATAATTAGCAAGAGAACAAAACAAATTTGATAACAGAAGTAAATTGGAAAGTTGTTAAAAAGTAATGCTCTATCTGAATCATGAAAGCTTAACTTTAACTTAACTGCCCCTTTTAATAGTTCCCTTCAGTGGCATAAACTCTGCTGCCCCCCCCCCCCCCCCCCAGGTTTTAGGTCTTTTTTGGCTATAATATTTTTTAATCATGGAGTAACGTGAATTTTTTTATTTTTTACTTTTTATGTTATTCCCAAAGTAAATGTTCACACCAGTGCTTGCAAAACACTTGCATACATACATTCACAGGCACACACAAACATATAAACAAAGTAACACACACACACTTTGTCACGGACATATACACACAAGTGGCTGGTTGTGTTTTAGACAAGCTCCTGGCCTGGCTTCATTCCGATCTATATGAGATATATTATACATTTTGGAAGACAAAGCCACAGGATCAGGCCTATAGTACCCTCAGGAAACTACACAAAGCAAGATATCACTGTTTGGAAGACAATTTCAAGCTTATCCACTCTATTTACGCTCTGCAGCTGGGCCATGTGGGTATAGTCTGCTGTAGGTTCTATACATCTACAAAGTGGCTACCGAGTCCTTACAACATCCAATAATGCCTCCTGCTCTGGGGATTGCAGCTGCAATCGATACATGGGAAGCTAAGTGAAGTCTTCGAAGCAGGTTTAAAGGTCCCATCTTTATCGGTCAGCGAGATGGCTACCAGGAATACCAGAGGAACTGACATGAATCCTGATGCGAAGCTCAATACTTATGAAGGCTCCATTTCTGCTAACCACGCTGTCTTGGCTAAGAAGAAACACATTCCTGCAGTACTCTGGTGGTTGAACACAACGGAAATGCCTCAGCCTGCAGAAGTAGCTTTTCTGCTCTCTCTAAGCCACAGTTCAACACGGGTCCTCATTTCTACAAAGACCAGAGTGGGCTAGCTGTCTGTTCAAAATGTTCCAAACCCATTTTTCATTGCGGTTGGTATATATGACGACCGAGAAGTCTGATGCCCAAGTGTAATACCATAAGTTGAGGAATCAGGCTATGCTAGGAACTATAGTACATATATATAGTGAACCCATGCCTATTCAGAATACTGCTTATAATGCTTCAATGTCTGAGATTTAAGCCTATTTTTATAGCTATAGGTGTACTTGTAATTTGAAGGTCTGTAACAGATGTAATTGGTTGTACCTCTATTAACACTGCAATTGTTTGCCTACTATATTGATCGTTCTTAAGGCTAAATTTTATTGTTGTTTTCCATTTCTAGTGTGTTGCATATTGTGCAAAACTCATACCCTACTGTTATGGTCATCGCTATACTCTGACTATAAAATATACCCTGTAGTACCTCCTTTGATCAAGCTACTAACCCACCAATTTTTTATATGTGCCTGTCTATTTTAAATATTTAGTTCATAACTTTAACTACAAAGATAGTAATAGACACTGACGATTTAATTGATACTGAATATGGTGCCCCAGTTATGTACTCATGTAATGCTTTTACTTTTGCATGTGCTTAAGGGTTAAAATATTTTTGGCCAAGATGTTTGAGTCTTTCTAGTTTGAGTCTTATATTGGTTAATATTGTTAACGCATAATATGTTTATAGGCGTTTCACATGTTTGCCAATAGCTGAGAAAGCTACCTTGCAACATTTTCAGGAGCTACACTTTACAGTTAATTATTCTCAGCCTAATTCCATATAATATTTTGAAATATTTATATTACCACAGTTAACAACTCCTAAGTAAAATTACTGGTATAGGGCTAATTCAATCATAAATTGCCCTATTGTGGGGTTTTGTCTTTTGTTACTATATAGCCAAAGTTACCCTTCTATCGCTAAGCCTTTGTCTCCTTATTCTAATGATACTAGCTACAGGAATGGACTATTGTTTTTTTGCACAGCACAGCTATTACTACTAAACTGATTGTTCATACTTGGAATGTGTTGTAACCTCTAAATGTAAGAACAAAGGGAATAACCCAATAGGGGGCGCTACTAAGAACGGTGTAGAATATATATGTAGGCCCACGTGACCATATATGGATGTTTCAGACAAACAATCAACAAAGTACTAATAGAACATAGATACAATGTAAGTGTGTGTATTCACAATATTATACCCAATCCTAGATCAGGATGATAGACAAATATACAAAGTCCAGGATAACCCAATCTGGTATAGGTATCTGTCTTCTATTGGACTGGAGGCAGCACTCGATCTTCACCCTCCAAAGGTTATAAATCTAAAATCAAACACAGGAAAGAGGCGCCGTATGTGTGAATCTGAAGAAGCCAACGACAAATATAAGACATGTGCAGGGTACTCACAATGTGAAAAGGCACTCCAATGTGCCTATAGGGGCAGGCTGGTATTCACAGCAAACCAGCTGGCTGAACCGGCTAACCAGGATACCCAAGGTAGAGGACTCTATGTCTTGATGGACTGTGTATACTGGATCCAGCAATGTGGGAACAGGAGCTAGGTGCAAACACAGGCACACCACTGTGTGAATCTGTAGGAGTACACAGGTAAATATGCAATCTGTGCAGGGTACTCACATTCTGTAGCGGCACTCAGTTGTGCCAGTAGAGGCAGGCTGGCTTTCTCAGCAACCCAGCTAGCTGTGTAGAGTATGAAGCAGGATACTAGGCAGCAATCAGGATTGGCAGGTAGCTCAGAAATGGACAATTGCAATGAGGATATATGATTAAAAGAAGGATTTTAATAAAAATTAAAAGCAATAAAATACATATATTCCTCATGCACAGTAAGTAAGTAGCATGCAACGCGTTTCTCGGTGTCAACCGTTTCCTCAGGCATCAAATTCAGATTCACACATACGGCGCCTCTTTCCTGTGTTTGATTTTGAACCTCTAAATGTAGTTGTTACGCAGTACCTTCATCACCTATGACAGGAGAGAAATGATCCTACTGTCAAGGTATTTAATATTATACTTAGCCTTGACACCATGACCTTTTTTCCATTTACCATAGATATAAACTATTACTTATCACCATATATCAGGGTCCTACACATCAATGAGCTCAGAGATGGTAGCATCGCTTTAATAAACTAATAACTCACTGTGTCAATCCTCAGGCAAAAAAAGATGTTTGTTGATACACCCCATTTACTATATGTAGCAAAATTACACCTCTAGCTGTGTGTTACACCTGCAGCGCTCACTATGTTATTGTCTCTTTAGATGTGGATGCTTGCTTATTTAAAACGTACACCTGTTGCTGGGTATAGGACCCATACCCAAATAATGGGACATATTAATAATAATACAGCTATTTTTGTGCTATATTTTGAACCAACATAGTCCATATCACATTTTGCTATTTTGAGGTAAGCACAGCACTATACTAGGGTTTTCTTTTCTTTTTTTTCCTTTCTCTTTCAGAATATATTTTTTCACTTTCTGGTTTCAACATTAGTGCACCCCCAGATGCCTATCATCACTTTATTAAATATTTTTGCTTAGGGGCGTATTTAGGTTTTGTGCTGCCCTAGGCACTCACAATTCTGCTGGCCCCACCCCCTTAGGTTTTATACTGTTTTTGGCTTTAATATTTTTTGTTCAGGGTGTAATGTGTTTTTTTAGGAAATGTTCATCAGGACTAGTTGCAATGAATTTAAACCCAGGATATATATATATATATATATATATATATATATATATAAAATTGTATTTATACTGTGTGTGTGTGTGTGTGTATATATATATATCACAGAAGCCACCTTTTACCATGTATTACATGGCAAGTAAACCCATGACAAACAGTTATATGAACTTGTGTATAGATTGTTAGCTTTTGACAAATTAATTATATTCCTGCCCTGCATGCAACTCTCTTTCCTATGCCCTACCTTTGTGTGTATATGCGTTTTTTTGTATATCAAAATGCATGTGTGTGCCTATGCATATATATACAGTATGTGCAGTCACTAGAGGCAGGTGAGGCAGTGCTTCACCTTTCATATGGGCAAAAATATATTTTTTTTTATTGGCTTTAAAAAAAAATAATTGTAATTTTTTTTCCCCAGCATTTTTTTTCACAGCTAGATGTTTTGCAATGGAGAGGCACAAGCAGGTCTGCCCACCATTACACAACATGCTGCGCCATCTACTGGATGACAGTGGTTAAGATCATTGCATGGCCCATAAGTGCTTTATTTGAGGCAGTCCTATTTGGGCTGAACCAATCCAGCGAGAGGCATTAGTAAGTGGAACATAGGGTTGGGGCTGGATGTTAAATCATATAAAACAAAACAAAAACGGAAAAAAACAACTTTCATATATTTTGTTGCTGTCCTGTGAACCTGCTAGCTTTGCTAAAGTGAAAAAGAGAGTTCTGTTCTTCCCCTCTAAGTGCAGTGGAATGTGCCACTGTCACTTCCTGAATCCTTACAGAGCAGGAAGAGAGAGGCACAGAGAGCAATGTTTCTGTTCAGCCACATTGAAGTAAGATTTTACTGTAAGGGATTCTGTTAGTGAAAATGATAATTTAATGAATGTGGTTTAGTGTTTGTTTACTCTTTTACAGCAGGGTCGTTTTTGTATTTTGTTTACTCAAACTTTACAACCACTAACTTAGCAGCTTGCCTCTGTACTTCACACTAAATTATAGACTAATTTTCTGAACTCTCTGTAGCTCTGCTGTTTTATTACTTTAAAATGCAGTGGTCCCCCCCCCCCCCCACCTTGTGTGTGTGTGTGTGTGTGTCTCTCTATCTATCCATCTCTCTCCTTATGTGTTGTTCTCCCCATGGTCTCTTTCTCTCTCTGTCTCTCTTCCTCCCCCTCTGACTCTCATACCTTATGTAATGAAAGAATCTATAAGCATAATTTGCAGCATTAAAGTAAAAAGTATGTTTTAAACATATTTTAATGGGCATGGATTTCTAGATCTCATAATCAGAGCAAGCATTGTGTTATCTGGCAAGAGTTTCTGTTACAATCCTTTTAGACTAAAATCAGATGTTTACTAAGTTGACCAGTTTTCCAAGACACCCTTTAAAGGGACATGAAACCCATATGAAACCCATATGCAAATTTAAATAACTTTCCAATTTACATCTAATATCTAATTGTCTTCATTCTTTTGATGTCCTTTGTTGAAAATCATATCTAAATATGCTCAGTAGCTGCTGATTGGTGGCTGCACATAGATACCTCATGTGATTGGCTCACCCATGTGCATTGCTATTTCTTCAACAAAGGATATCTAAAGAATGAAGGCGTATCCTAGCCACTGCCTCACCAACCTCTGACGTCACTGCTCGTCACTGAGTATATATATATATATATATATATACACACGTATATGTATATATATATATATATTTTTATACAGTGTGTGTGTATATATATATATATATATGTATATGTGCATATTTTCACTATCTATCTGTCTATCTGTTAAGAATGTCTGTTTTTTCAATAATTGTTTTGCATTTTGAGAGTTGGCTCTCAAAGGGAAAAAAACATATCAAGAGTGTGCCCACCACTGATTTAGAAAGATCAATATTTTTTTAAAAGGTGCTGCTCAGCCACAAAACTGTTAGATGCTTGTAGATCCAGATACAAGAGCAGGTCTTTCAGCCTGTATAGAAAAACAAGTCCAAGGAAAATATAAAGACAATCTCATCAAAACAGAGAACCAGGGACGTCTTGGCCATATGGCAAGATTATTATTGCTTCTGCTTTTGTGTTGTTTAATCCAGCAGGCAATGCAATATATGGCGAAGGCTTCTACTGCTTATGCTTTTGGGGATTAAACCAGGCTACAAAATTGTTCACTCATTGAGGTCTGACATCAAATCTATTAATGGCATATCGTACTGATGTGCAAATAGATGAAAAACATTTTACTGAGGATCTTTTCTCCTGAAAGGAAATACCAGGTGACACAATCTGTTTGCCAATTGCTTGTGTCTGGGAAAAAAATACTTTGGCTTCTAGAGGATGCAATTCTTTCTACTACAGTATCTGTCTGGCTTCCTGCATTAACTGATCTTTTTGAGTCAGTAACCCCCTGAAGTTTAATGTAGGAATCTGAAGTTATGTGCCCAGTGCCCTGCCCTACCTTAGTTATGTCAGCCGGCAGCCGGGTCAGCCTCGTCCACTCCGCCGCTCCACCGATCCCACTCGTCAGCACCACAGCAGATCACAGCAGCCCCACTAGCACTTGAACTTCTTCTGAGAGTTCTTCTCACCGCCATGATGTGCGGCGTGTCAGACAGGAAGGCAGGTGTCAGGTCTTAAACGTCACAAGCATGATGAAGCAGCATATCTAGCCGGGAAACGCGTTGCTGTTGTTTCTTTTAAACAAATAAATACAAATCTTTTTGTACCTGCTCTGTCCTGTGTGCTTTTAAACCATCACCTTATCGTATTTCCCACGAGTGATTATTCACGCCCTACTTCCATCCCACGTTACCTGCAGTGGTAGCTGCACTGATCGTAGCCACACGGAACCTGTGGAGGCTTGCCGATTACCGACGCCTGACTGGTGGATACAGAGTGACGTCTACTGGCTGGGGTGTGTCTGTCGGGCGACTCTGAACAGTCCCGACTCGCGCTTTGAGGCACGACTCTGGTGCCACCCTGTTTGTGAGTATTTGGCATTACGGGGTGACCTGTTAACGTAGGGGATATATTTACCTGGACATACGATACTGTTTTATGTGCTGTGGCGCCTCTCTCTTCTTCTATCCTAAACTATTATAAACTCATTTTCAATCATCTTATACTTTTATTGACAGTTGCAGAAGACTTAAAACATTTTATGTAAAGGGACAGTCTGCAATAGAATTGTTATTGTTTAAAAAGATAGATAATCCCTTTGTTACCCATTCCCAGTTTTGCATAACCAACACAGTTTTATTAATATACTTTTTACCTCTGGGATAACCTTGCATCTAAGCATATTCTGACAGCCCCCTGATCACAGGACTTTGTATTTATTATCTATTGACTAGCTTGCATTTAGTACTGTGTTGTGCTAAATCTTAAATAACTCCTTGGGAGTTAACACAATGCTATCTATATGGCCCACATGAACTATCAGTCTCCTGTTGTGAAAAGCAAATATAAAAGCATGTGATTTAATAGGCTGTTTATAGGGCAGACATTTAGAGGTTTAAATGTTATAAAGTATATTAATATATCAATGTTGGTTGTGCAAAGTCTTTATCTATCTTTTTAAACAATAACATTTTTAGTGCAGACCGTCCCTTTAACATTGTGATTCTTAATAAACCCTATTTCAACATGGCTGAAATGACTAAATAAAACGTGTTTTCACAAGGAATTTCCAACAAAATGTATCCACTACTCTTGCTGCAATAACCTTTTTCCCATTTTCCCATGGTTTATTGTATATCTATAACCACACAAACTAAAATGCAAAAATTGTTAGAAATGTCTAAAATATTTATATTTGCTCAAATTCATCCACTTCACAATATGATACAAATATTATACAAAATATTTGCTTGTTGTATTTTGATATTTGTTAAAAAAATATTTTTATATACAAATAATACAAAATATTTGCTTGTTGTATTTTGATATTTGTTAAAAAAATATTTTTATATACAAATAATAGACAGAACCCACTTAAATATACATTTACAGGTGGAGCAGTGGAAAGATAAAGGAGGAGAAATGAGCATATCCTGCTCACTACATTGACATTTGCCATTTCCAGAATTCCAAAATCCAAACTTATTCTGAAAACCAAACTTTTTAATTAATATCTTTTTAAAAATAAAAATATCAAAAGTTACTGTTTTTTCCAGCCTGTAAGTCACAATCTTCTCTGATTGTTTTTTGTGTTCTAAAATGCAAATAATAGTCTATATTCATTAAAAACAACTATTAGCTTTCTGATTGCAGTACTTAGTACTGTACTATGAAAAGTATATCTAGGTTGGCTCAAGAGCAGCAATGCACTACTGGCTTCACATATATGCCTCTTGTCATTGGCTCACACAATGTGCTCAGCTAGCTCCCAATAGTGCATTGCGGCTCCTTCAACAAAGGATACCAAGAGAACTTTATGTAAAACGTTATGCTCTATCTGAACCATAAACTACAAAAAAGTTTCATGTTTCTTTAAGCTTCAGTTGCATTTTCTGTTAAGTTGAAAATTGAAATGCTCAGATATAACTTTTTTAAAGCAAGAATCTTTTGTTGAAGAGTAAACCTATGTAAGCTCAGGAGCTGTAATGCACTATTAGAGATAGCTACTGATTAGTGGCTGTGAATCCGTAGTGGACCTACTCAACAGAGGGCCCTGGTGCGAAAATGTTTTGGGGCCCCCCTTCCTGAAGGCAACTTAGTAATAAGCTGTGAGCACACAGTGCTGTGTAATGATGTACGTTTCTATACACTATGCACTTATGAGTACACTGCTGTGTATAAATACAATGAATATGTATACTATGATAAATATGCTTTGCTGTATAATGTAATATCTATGCACTTATAGTGAACATATACATCTCTTGTAATTGGCTCACCAAGAGTACATTTCCGCATTTACTCGTTAACCAATGATATCAAGAAAGCAAAGCAAATATGATAATATCATTAAATGGGAAAGTTGTTTTAAATGCAGTGCTCTCTCTGAATTATGAAAAAAAGTTGCTGTTGACTTAGCTTTAAACGCCAACACTGTCTTGTACTTGCAAATCCCTTCTAATCTTTCTCAAATATTGCAGGCATGTATCTATGTTATGTGACAAAATATTTTATTTAAAATAAGATTCTATAACATATTCAAGGCTTTTGTCATATTTGACCAATTTGTCAACATCTTTCAATATTAGAACATTTAAAAAAAAACACACAAAACCAATGCACATATTTGTTTAGTATTATTTCTTCTTTGGCTCAGTGTTTCAAACTGCTTATCCCTCTGTTTTATCCACCAACAACACAGCTGAAATGGTGATGTTTGCTTGTCCTTATATAAGGTAAAACAAAAAACACAATCTAATGTGCCATTATACCATTTGCTAAATCATTATTGCTTTTTTAAGCAACTATTAAATCTATTTGGCACCAGAACTAGGAAATCTGGCGATTCTAACAACTATTAGCATATATCAATGGCAAGAGATAATTCTGTAACTTAATTCTTGCAGGCTAGAATACTTTTGAAAAGATTAGTGATTCGTTGCACAATAATCCTGAGAAGATTGCAATGTTCTCACTTGTTTAAACAATAACTACTGCCGCAGAGATGAGATGGAGAAGGTAGTGTTTTTTTCTTTTTATTTAATCCACCCAGCTGATACAAATATGCTTATTCTCTTCAGGCAGTCAGAAACCCCAGTCAGAAACAAGTAATTTGTTGTTTTAAAGGGACATAGTACTCAAAATTGTGTGTATATGGCACAATTACATGTGCTAACATATTTTGTGCATGAATTTGAAGTGAAAACAGGAAATACATGACTGTGCACAATTCATACCTATTGCTCACTGGCTAATAGGAAGTTTGTTTATTCAGAACAGGAAAATACATTAAATAGAACACTGTAATACATTATAAAAACAATGTTGATTAGACAGAACAGAGAACAGTTTTGAATCAAATGTTCCTTTGCTGTATCTCATCAGCCAACAGAAAACAAGTGTTATAGCCTTTGTTCTTCGTCTGAGCACCATGCAGCAAAAAAATACATATAACTGAGAGAGAAAATCATTTCACTTACTTTTATAACAAATCTGAATAAATGATAAATTAGACACTTTCGCATGGGTTTTATGCATTTGTATGGTTTTATGCAAATATACACAATTTTACTTGTTTTTCACATATAGCACATTAGGGAACAATACACCTCCATTCATGTGAATTACAGTATCTGTTGTATTTATAGCTTAGCTTGAAGCATATGGATGACAGTTAAAGCAAAGTAATAACCCTGAAGGAAGAAACTTGAAGAAAGGGTTATGTGACCCCACTAGGAAGCAGGGCATGGGTGAGACAGAGGACAAAGGGATGGGCTAAGAAGGGGGGTATAAACCCACAACAGGAAGTGACAGCATTCATTTTGAACAGGAGCAGCACGGTGGCATAATTTTTTCCTTACCTAAGATGGAGGTCTTGTTATCTGAGCTGATGGAGGTGGCTAGGCAGAAGGGAGCCAACTGGATCAGGGAGCGGTTAGGCACGACTGGGGAGGCAGCCATAGGAGCAGAGGTGATGGTCCCCATCCCCAGAGAGGCTGCTGACAGAATGCCTGAGTCCGGATCTGGGCACCATTAGGCCTAGGAGGGGGAGCGGTAGGTCTAGCGGTGGTGAGTCGGCTGGGGCACAGCAAGGAGCAGGAGCGGGAGCAACAGCCAAGCCTGGGGAGGGTTTGCGGCCTAGCGCGGCTATGGAGGATAACGTCACAGACCGGCGTCATCAGCTGGGACTCAACGCAGACAGAGGAGTTGCCGGTCTGAGCCAAGGATGCCCACATCAGGTAAGAGGCTGGGGAGTGGAAGGGGCTGCAGCGGCTTAAGCCAGGCAGCGTGCAGATCTGGAGTACGGCAATGGGTGGCGCAGGGGCGGGGCTTAGGGGTGGAAGCAGGAGGTGCCGGTCGGCATGGAGGACAGGAGGGAGCGGGGGTCATGAGCGGTGAGCTGGATGTCACTGTGGGGCCTGGTGGTAGCAGGCTTGGGGGGATTTTTAGGTGGAGACGGGTGGTGGGGTGTAAGGGAGTTCCGGGGGCATTCAGGTGTTTTTTTTTTGAGAGGGGCAGGTGTCCGTGGGTGCTAGCATCTCAACAAAAAAAAAAGAGAGGAGGCAAGAGAGAAAAAGGGGGATAGAGGGTAGATAGCCCTGGCAACCTGGTTGGGGATAATAAAAAAAAAAAGGAGAGAGGAGAGTTGGCAGTGGGAGGTGGGGAGACTGAGCAGAGGGTTAATATAGACAGAAAGGGGGGGTGCCGGTATGGCGGTTAGGGGGAGTGAGAGGATATAGGTATCGGTAGGAGGAGCCTGGGGGAGGGCCTAGCGGGTAGGCTGAGGAAGCTGGTGGGGTCCCAGGGGAAGGCGGTTCAATTGGAGGGGTGGTAGGGGGGATGGATGGGGGGATAGGGGCCATTGGTGTAAAAAGGGGTAGCAAGAGGTAGAAGGGGAGGATCAGACGGGCGAGGGTGTAGGGGAGGTGGAGGTAAGATGGGAACATTGATTGTTTTTTTGTTGGAAAGTGCCATTACGGCTGTGGGAGAGGTGGCTGGCAAAGCCAGGGATGAGGAACTGGTGGAGGATCAGGAGCTGTGGATGGAGCCACAGCTAGAGCTGGAGGCCAGTGGTGATTTTAGGGAGGAAGATGACCCACTGGAAGGGACATTAGCAAGAGGGGTAACAGCTGGCCAGGTTGGGGATATGTCTACTTTGGCGCAGCTTTTGAGGTTGTTGTCCCCGCAACAGGGAGTGGAGGGGGTGGGAGGCAGGGAAGGGGGAGGGAGGGTTGTTTAGGAGGGCTAGTGGGCAGAGGGGGAGGGATTTGACTGGTTCCTCTTCCTCACAGGCTCCAAGGTCCGGACCTGGGACTGGGAGGGATTGCACCCCCCAGAGGAGGCGGGATTCATCTAGAGGGTGCAGCAGGTCCAGGTCGCCCATGAGCAGGAGGATTGGAGGGACAGAGGTGGTACCTCCAACGTGGGGCCAGGGTTGACAGGTGCAGGGATAGGAGCAGATATGGCCAAGGGAGGTCCCCTGCTAGGAAAGGGCAAGTGAGATGCCTTCTGGAGGCAGACAGAGGGGAGATGGCCAGGAGAACTTGGGGTCCCAGCTGGGGTGGGAGCTGCAGGCCAGACATGGGAGTCATGGATGTGGGATGGAGAGAGGGTCCTGCAACAGTGGTGCAGTCGACAGGTGAGATGACTGAGCTGCTTCCTAGTGTGAATGATGGTTCATCTGGAGAAAGAGAGGTGTTGTTGGTGGGGATAAAGGGTTTAATCACAACTTTGAAAAAGTCAAAGGGTCTGGGGGGGTCACCATCAGCAGCTTGGGCTCAGCCGGGAGGAGAGGGTCAGGTTGTAGCCCCACAGCCAGGTGGAAATATGGTGACTACGGGAAGTATGGTGGCCAACAGTGGAAGAGAGACATTGAAGGTCCCGGAAGATGCCTTGAGGAGGCCTTGCTTATGTTCGGTGGGTTCGTTGGGTATCTATCTCCCCAGTGAGACAAGGGAGAATTATCTGGAAGAGGGAAATTTTGGAGATTCTGTCGCTGCTTCCCTTGGATCACATACTGGAGGTGAAGGAGGAGAAGGAGAGGAATAAACTCTGAAGGAAGCTGCCCAAGCCATTTGGGAACTGGTCAAGGGCATTTTACATATTGGCGAGCGTGGTAAGTGAGAAGTTTCCAGAGCAAGGGTCGTCCTTGTTTTGTTATTACAACGAAATTGCGAGCACGTATAGAACAAATGGAGGGATGGCCTAGTGGCGGTATGCTGAGAGGATCAGGCAGTGAATGGCGTTATGGCTCGAAATGCAATAGGACAATAGGCACATGGGCATTTGGCTAGAGATTATGACACCTCTTCGTGGGGTCAGTCCTTTCGGTTAGCGGGTCAAGGAGTGGCAAGCAGGGAAACTAGTGGGGTTACGTCTACGGTTATCCACAAAGGCCTCTGCTTTCAGTTTCAGTTTTCTTCGCAAAATGTTTCAAGAAAGCACTGCAGGGGGTCAAACCAGGAGAAGTGGGTAATGCGAGCGTGGACCCCAGTGAGGGTAGAAAGGATGGTGCCGTGGCTAAGGGAGTACACCAGTAGGCGGCGACACGTTGCAGATGCCGATTTATTGTTGACGGACTTTAGTTAAGAAGGGAGCGAGGCAGTTCTGGATGATCCATCATCTTTCACACCCTAAGGGGTTGTCCGTTAACAATGGCATTGATCCAGATCTGGTATCAGTGAACTATGCTTCATTCAATAAGGCTGTGCTACTGGTGCGGGTGGCGTGGCCTGGGGCTTTGCTAGCCAAGTGTGACGAGGAATCGGCTTTCTGGCTCTTGCCGGTTCACTTGAGGTGCCACCATTTGCTGGGCTGTTATTTTGATGGTTCGTTCTTTGTCGACCTGTGCCTTCCTATGGGTTGCTCTATCTCCTGCTCATACTTAGAGAAGTTCAGTTCTTTTGTGGAATGGATGGTTAGGCAGAAGGCTGGGAAGTCATCAGTAGTGCACTACTTGGATGACTTCTTATTTGTCAGAGTGGCTGGTTCCTGGGATTGCAAGCATTTGGTGGAGGTATTCGGGGAGGTGGTGGGAGATTTTGGGATCCCGGTCGCAGCAGAGAAGTCGGAAGGTCCAGGGACTTTGTTGAGTTTCCTGGGTATCCAGTTGGATACCATCCGTATAGAGTACAGACTCCCAGAGGACAAGCTTGAGGACCTTAGAAAGGTGTTGGGAGAGGTGTTGGCTTCTAAGAAGGTCACCTTGCAGCAGCTGCAATCCTTGCTGGGTAAGCTCAATTTCACCTGTCGGATTATCCCGATCAGCAGGGTATTCTGCCATCAGCTTTTATTGGCAACGGTTGGGGTGTCGGAGCCGAGACACCATATCAGGTTTACTATGGAACTGAAGGAAGACCTGAGGGTGTGGCTAACATTCCTGGAAGAATTCAATGCAAGGTTGATTATCCAGGAGGTGGGTTGGTCTGATGACAGCTTGTGTTTATTCACAGATGCTTCAGGGGCCCATGGGTTTGGGGCATACCGGGAGGGTAGGTGGTGCGCTGAGGCATGGCCCTCCAGCTGGGGGGAAGTTGGCTTGTCGAAGAATCTCATGTTCTTAGAGTTTTTTCCACTGGTTGTTGCCCTGCGCGTGTGGTCCCACATTTTGAGGGACAAGAAGGTCAGCTTTCATTCAGACAACTTGGGGGTGGTAATGGCTATTTACAGGCTCATGGCTAATTCTCCTCCGGTGGTGAAATTATTGAGAATGTTTGGGTTAGAATGCTTGCGCAGCAATGTGTCTTTTAGGGTTATCCATGTTCCGGGCAAGCTGAATGTTATAGCTGACTCTCTGTCCCGTTTTCAGTGGGATCAGTTTCGCAGACGAGGAAGGGGTTGCCTGCCCAAGGGCCCTGTGGAGTTTGGGTGGTCCAGGGTGATCAGTCTGATTCAAGGAGCATTGACTAATACCACATGGAGGGCGTACGCCCGTGTGTGGAGGAAATGGTGTGAGTTAGATGGAGGAAGGCATTTGATGGGGGACAGGAGAATTCAGCTGGGGGTTTTGTTGTCATGGGTGAAGATGTGGGGGGAGGAGAGGCTGTCACCTTCTGAGATAAGAAAAAGAAAAGGGTGGCGGCATTAGCCTTTCTGTTTCAGTTGTTGGGGTTTAAGAACTTAACAAAGGTGTTTGTGGTGAGGATGTTGGTTTGAGGAGGTGCTATTTAAGACGGCGTTTATTTTGGCCTTTTTTGGGGCATTCAGAGTGGCAGAGTTGGTGGGATAAAATAGGAAGGACAATGGGGGCATTAGCAGGGATGAGGTTGTCTTAAAGGAAGGGAAGGTGGAGGTGTGGTTGATGAGGTCCAAGACAGACCAGATGGGGAAAGGATGTTTGATCAGTTTGAGAGAAATTACCTCAGCCTCTGCCCATTGAGGAATGGCCCATTTTTGGTTCATGAGGATGGATCAATCTTGTCTCGATTTCAATTCATATCAGTATTCCGGAAAGCTTTGGAGGTCTTAGGTTTGGGGGGTATGGAGTTTGGGTCCCATTCATTTAGAATTGGAGCGGCGACTGAGGCTGCTGGGTTGGGTCTGGATGTGTCAGTGATTAAGAGGATTGGTAGGTGGAGGTCTGAGAGGTTCCGGGGGTATGTCAGGACGGAATGAGGGTGTAATTGGGGGGGGGGGGCGGCAGCTGATACAGCTTTATTTTTCTTGGCAGGTCTGGTGAGATGCTGGGTGATTGGGCATTCATATGTTTATTAGGCCAGGAAAGTTGCCACTGTGAAGGAAGATGGAGTTCAATTGGGACTGCCTAGGGAGCAAGTTGTGATAAATGGTTTGGAGTTTGGGAGATGAAATGGGATCAGCTGGTTGGGAAAGTGGTGGAGTATGCTAGATTGCCCCCCCCCCCTCAGATTCTGGTTATACATGTAGGGGGGGACGATCTGGGATTTATGTCACAGAAGGAGTTGGTGGATGAAATTAAGAGGGGGATGGATCGATTACGGCAGCTTTTCCCTGTTTTGATCATAGTGTGGTCTGAAATTGAGAGTCATTTTGTGTGGAGGTCAGCATGGTGTTTAGGGAGGTTGGAGGCTTCCAGACGGAAGACTAACAGGACGGTGAGTGGATATGTGAGTCGGATTGGGGGTGTGGGCTTGAGGCATGTGGGGTTTGAGGGAGAATCGGGTAAGTGCTTCTATTTGAAGGATGCGGTTCACCTGAATGAAGTGGTTTACACCTCTTTAATTTCACTTTGAAGGAAGGAATTGAAAAGGCCTTTGCTCTGGGTGGCGGTTCTTACCCGTGGGGTGAGTGGTGGTGAGTGCTTGCTCTGGTTAGTAGAGGCTTACGCCTGTAATGATGTGGATTTTACTTCCTGTTTGAGCAGCAGGGGGTTGGTTTTATGGTGGTAGTCACTCTCCTGAGTTGGGACGGGGTTTGTGGAATGAATAGAGGGGGAAAGCACTGTGATTGGTTGAGAAGTTTATGTTATGTAAATGTATTTGTTATGTTAATAAAGCAGCTGCATCCTTTCAATCCCATATAAAGTGGGATGTGTGTTTTGTGGGCGGGGTGGAATGACAACTTGATGATGTGGGGTCAAGTAATAACCCTGAAGGAAGAAACTTGAAGAAAGGGTTGTGTGACCCCACTAGGAAGCAGGGCATGGGGTGAGACAGAGGACAAGGGGATGGGCTAAGAAGGGGGGTTTATAAACCCACAATAGGAAGTGACAGCATTCATTTTGAACAGGAGCAGCACGGTGGGAGAATTTCCTGCTGTCCCTTCCTAAGGTTATTGGTGAAGCAATGTGTCGCAGCTGTGGCGGGGTGCTTGCTCTGGTTGGTAGAGGCTTACGCCTGTAATGATGTGGATGGTACTTCCTGTTTGAGCATCAGGGGGTTGGTTTAATGGTGGTAGCTCCTCCCCTGAGTTGGGGCAGGGCTTGTGGAATGAATAGAGGGGGCAAGCACTGTCATTGGCTGAGAAGTTAATGTTAATTATATATTTATTTGTTATGTTAATAAAGGAGCTGTGGCCTTTCAATCCCATTTAAAGTGTGAAGTGTGTTTTGTGAGCGGGGTGGAATGACAACTTGCCGATGTGGGGTGAAATGTGTTTGCAATCACCCAGCATTACTTTTTGACTTTGTCTTTAAATGTAGAAACAAATGAATATAAAACAACCAACTTGCTGACCCTTACCCATAAATAAAGAGGACACTTAGAGGATATGAGGACAGACATTTTCTAGTGCTGCTGAAACCAATATAGTTGCCAAGAAGATAATATGTATCAGAGCCCACTGATCTCCTTTTCAGAAGTGAGAGATAATTATAATTTTGGAACATAAAAAATATATCAAAAAATATAAACAAAAATCATATACCATCAGACAGTGTCCCTTAAAATAAAGATGAAAAAGTGGTTGAAGGGAAGAGGCATGATAATAGATATGTTCTCTTGGTATTCTTTGTTGGAAAGGATATCTAGGTAGGCTCTTGAACAGCAGTGTAATACTGGGAAATAGCTGGAGATAGGTGGCTATGCATAAATGCCTCTTGTTATCGAGTTAAATTCCAGTAATGCATTGGTGCTTTTGGTCTGTTTTTAACCCTTTTGCAGGAGTTAAATATATAGTTATATACAAGTATTTGTGCAATGATAAATTACTCTAACACATAGAGCATTTTGCCCTTTGATGCCCCTTTAAGCTCACTTGTTATGTTGGATATTCCTTTCCTTTTATTGCAAAAATTCTACTGTAAAAATAACATAGGTAGAACATCTTATTTTTAAATATTGACTTCTATTACTATGGCCTAGATTTGGAGTTTGGCGTTAGCCATGAAAACCAGCGTTAGAGGCTCCTAATGCTGGTTTTAGGCTAACTCCGGTATTTGGAGTCACAAAAAATAGGGTCTAACGCTCACTTTTCAGCCGCGACTTTTCCATACCGCAGATCCCCTTACGTCAATTGCGTATCCTATCTTTTCAATGGGATCTTTCTAACTCCGGTATTTAGAGTCGTGTCTGAAGTGAGCGTTAGACATCTAACGACAAAACTCCAGCCGCAGGAAAAAAGTCAGTAGTTAAGAGCTTTCTGGGCTAACGCCGGTTCATAAAGCTCTTAACTACTGTACTCTAAAGTACACTAACACCCATAAACTACCTATGTACCCCTAAACTGAGGCCCCCCCACATCGCCGCCACTCGATTAATTTTTTTTAACCCCTAATCTGCCGACCGCCACCTACGTTATACTTATGTACCCCTAATCTGCTGCCCCTAACACCGCCGACCCCTGTATTATATTTATTAACCCCTAATCTGCCCCCCACAACGTCGCCGCCAGCTACCTACAATAATTAACCCCTAATCTGCCGACCGCAAAGCGCCGCCACCTACATTATAGCTATGTACCCCTAATCTGCTGCCCCTAACACCGCCGACCCCTATATTATATTTATTAACCCCTAATCTGCCCCCCACAACTTCGCCTCCACCTGCCTACACTTATTAACCCCTAATCTGCCGAGCGGACCGCACCGCTACTATTATAAAGTTATTAACCCCTAATCCACCTCACTAACCCTATAATAAATAGTATTAACCCCTAATCTGCCCTCCCTAATCAGCCAATCAGATTGAGCTCGCATTCTATTGGCTGATCGGAACAGCCAATAGAATGCAAGCTCAATCTGATTGGCTGATCGAATCAGCCAATCGGATTGAACTTGATTCTGATTGGCTGATTCCATCAGCCAATCAGAATATTCCTACCTTAATTCCGATTGGCTGATAGAATCCTATTAGCCAATCGGAATTCGAGGGACGCCATCTTGGATGACGTCCCTTAAAGGAACCGTCATTCGGCTAGTAGGCGTCGGGAGAAGAGGATGTTCCGCGTCGGAGGTCTGCAAGATGGATCCGGAAGAAAGAAGATTGAAGATGCCGTTGATAGAAGACTTCATCCGAATCATGGACCTCTTCAGCTCCCGCTTGGATGAAGACTTCAGCCGGATCATGGACCTCTTCAGCCCCCCGCTTGGGCTTGGATCAGGACATCGGAGGAGATCTTCAGGACGGATCGGTGAACCTGGTAGGGTGAAGACAAGGTAGGAAGATCTTCAGGGGCTTAGTGTTAGGTTTATTTAAGGGGGGTTTGGGTTAGATTAGGGGTATGTGAGTGGTGGGTTGTAATGTTGGGGGGGGGTATTGTATGTTTTTTTTTACAGACAAAAGAGCTGAATTTCTTGGGGCATGCCCCGCAAAGGGCCCTGTTCAGGGCTGGTAAGGTAAAAGAGCTTTGAAATGTAGTAATTTAGAATAGGGTAGGGCATTTTGTTATTTTGGGGGTCTTTGTTATTTTATTAGGGGGCTTAGAGTAGGTGTAATTAGTTTAAAATTGTTGTAATATTGATCTTATGTTTGTAAATATTTTTTTATTTTTTTGTAACTTAGTTCTTTTTTATTTTTTGTACTTTAGTTAGTTTATTTCATTGTATTTATTTGTAGGAATTGTATTTAATTTATGTATTGATAGTGTAGTGTTAGGTTTAATTGTAGGTAATTGTAGGTATTTTATTTAATTAATTTAATGATAGTATAGTGTAAGGTTTAATTGTAACTTAGGTTAGGATTTATTTTACAGGTAATTTTGTTATTATTTTAACTAGGTAACTATTAAATAGTTCTTAACTATTTAATAGCTATTGTACCTGGTTAAAATAATTACAAAGTTGCCTGTAAAATAAATATTAATCCTAAAATAGCTACAATGTAATTATAATTTATATTGTAGCTATATTAGGATTTATTTTACAGGTAAGTATTTAGCTTTAAATAGGAATAATTTATTTAATAAGAGTTAATTAATTTCGTTAGATTAAAATTATATTTAATTTAGGGGGGTGTTAGTGTTAGGGTTAGACTTAGCTTTAGGGGTTAATACATTTATTATAGTAGCGGTGAGCTCCGGTTGGCAGATTAGGGGTTAATGTTTGAAGTTAGGTGTCGGCGATGTTAGGGAGGGCAGATTAGGGGTTAATACTATTTATTATAGGGTTAGTGATGCGGATTAGGGGTTAATAACTTTATTATAGTAGCGCTCAGGTCCGCTCGGCAGATTAGGGGTTAATAAGTGTAGGCAGGTGGAGGCGACGTTGTGGGGGGCAGATTAGGGGTTAATAAATATAATATAGGGGTCGGCGGTGTTAGGGGCAGCAGATTAGGGGTACATAAGGATAATGTAAGTAGCGGCGGTTTACGGAGCGGCAGATTAGGGGTTAAAAATAATATACAGGGGTCAGCGATAGCGGGGGCGGCAGATTAGGGGTTAATAAGTGTAAGGCTAGGGGTGTTTAGACTCGGGGTACATGTTAGGGTGTTAGGTGCAGACGTAGGAAGTGTTTCCCCATAGGAAACAATGGGGCTGCGTTAGGAGCTGAACGCAGCTTTTTTGCAGGTCAAACAGCCCCATTGTTTCCAATGGGGGAATCGTGCACGAGCACGTTTTTGAGGCTGGCCGATTGCGTAAGCAACTCTGGTATCGAGAGTTGAAGCTGCGTTAAAAATGCTCTACGCTCCTTTTTTGGAGCCTAACGCAGCCTTTTTGTGGACTCTCAATACCAGAGTTATTTTTATGGTGCGGCCAGAAAAAAGCCGGCGTTAGCTACGCGGGTCGTTACCGACAAAACTCTAAATCTAGGCCTATGTGTTTAACCAGGGCCGGACTGGGAAATGAAACCAGCCCTGGAAAATTGTATAGACCGGCCCAGCCATGCCCCCTCCATCCCAGTCCCGCCCCCTCCAGCCCAGCCAACTATGCTCTCTGGCCTCCAATTAAACTCACCCTCCACCTGACTGTCTTGATATGAATACAAACTATTCATATTAAATTAAAATAATAAAACAAATACGTGAAAAATATTTGCCTACAAGTCATAATTGTTATATATATATAATTTCAGTAATAAACTTATTAGGACTTATTAACTAAGGCCTAGATTTGGAGTTTGGCGGTAGCCGTGAAAACCAGTGTTAGAGGCTCCTAACGCTGGCTTTAGGCTACCGCCGGTATTTGGAGTCAGTCAAAAAAGGGTCTAACGCTCACTTTTCAGCCGCGACTTTTCCATACCGCAGATCCCCTTACGTCAATTGCGTATCCTATCTTTTCAATGGGATCTTTCTAACGCCGGTATTTAGAGTCGTGGCTGAAGTGAGCGTTAGAAATCTAACGACAAAACTCCAGCCGCAGAAAAAAGTCAGTAGTTAAGAGCTTTCTGGGCTAACGCCGGTTCATAAAGCTCTTAACTACTGTGCCCTAAAGTACACTAACACCCATTAACTACCTATGTACCCCTAAACCGAGGCCCCCCCACATCGGCGACACTCGATTAAAATTTTTTAACCACTAATCTGCCGACCGCCACCTACGTTATACTTATGTACCCCTAATCTGCTGCCCCTAACACCGCCGACCCCTATATTATATTTATTAACCCCTAATCTGCCCCCCACAACGTCGCTGCCAGCTACCTACACTTATTAACCCCTAATCTGCCGTCCGCACGCCGCCGCCAGCTACATTATAGCTATGTACCCCTAATCTGCTGCCCCTAACACCGCCGACCCCTATATTATATTTATTAACCCCTAACCTGCCCCCCTCAACGTCGCCTCCACCTGCCTACACTTATTAACCCCTAATCTGCCGACCGGACCGCACCGCTATTATAATAAAGTTATTAACCCCTAATCCGCCTCACTAACCCTATAATAAATAGTAATAACCCCTAATCTGCCCTCCCTAACATCGCCGACACCTAACTTCAAACATTAACCCCTAATCTGCCGACTGGAGCTCACCGCTATTCTAATAAATTTATTAACCCCTAAAGCTAAGTCTAACCCTAACACCCCCCTAACTTAAATATAATTTAAATCTAACGAAATAAATTAACTCTTATTAAATAAATTATTCCCATTTAAAGCTAAATACTTACCTGTAAAATAAACCCTAATATAGCTACAATATAAATTATAATTATATTATAGCTATTTTAGGATTAATATTTATTTTACAGGTAACTTTGTATTTATTTTAATCAGGTACAATAGCTATTAAATAGTTAAGAACTATTTAATAGCTAAAATAGTTAAAATAATTACAAAATTACCTGTAAAATAAATCCTAACCTAAGTTACAATTAAACCTAACACTACACTATCAATAAATTAATTAAATAAAATACCTACAATTACCTACAATTAAACCTAACACTACACTATCAATAAATTAATTAAATACAATAGCTACAAATAACTACAATGAAATAGACTAACTAAAGTACAAAAAATAAAAAAGAACTAAGTTACAAAAAATAAAAAAATATTTACAAACATAAGAAAAATATTACAAAAATTTTAAACTAATTACACCTACTCTAAGCCCCCTAATAAAATAACAAAGCCCCACCAAAATAAAAAATGCCCTACCCTATTCTAAATTACAAAAGTTCAAAGCTCTTTTACCTTACCAGCCCTGAACAGGGCCCTTTGCGGGGCATGCCCCAAGAAATTCAGCTCTTTTGCCTGTAAAAAAAACCATACAATACCCCCCCCCCAACATTACAACCCACCACCCACATACCCCTAATCTAACCCAAACCCCCCTTAAATAAACCTAACACTAAGCCCCTGAAGATCTTCCTACCTTGTCTTCACCTCACCGGGTATCACACCGATCCGTCCTGGCTCCGATATCTTCATCCAACCCAAGAGGGGGCTAGACATCCATCATCTGACGGCTGAAGAAGTCCAGAAGAGGGTCCAAAGTCTTCATCCTATCTGGGAAGAAGAGTAGATCCGGACCGGCAACCATCTTCTTCCAAGGGGCATCTTCTATCTTCATCCGATGAGGACCGGCTCCATCTTGAAGACCTCCACCGTGGACCCATCTTCTTCCGACGACGACTTCCCGACGAATGACGGTTCCTTTAAGGGACGTCATCCAAGATGGCGTCCCTCGAATTCCGATTGGCTGATAGGATTCTATCAGCCAATCGGAATTAAGGTAGGAATATTCTGATTGGCTGATGGAATCAGCCAATCAGAATCAAGTTCAATCCGATTGGCTGATTCAATCAGCCAATCAGATTGAGCTTGCATTCTATTGGCTGATTGGAACAGCCCCTGTTTATTAGGGGGCTTAGAGTAGGTGTAATTAGTTTAAAATTGTTGTAATATTTTTCTAATGTTTGTAAATATTTTTTTATTTTTTGTAACTTAGTTCTTTTTTATTTTTTGTACTTTAGTTAGTTTATTTAATTGTATTTATTTGTAGATATTGTATTTAATTAATTTATTGATAGTGTAGTGTTAGGTTTAATTGTAGGTAATTGTAGGTATTTTATTGAATTATTTATTGATAGTGTAGTGTTAGGTTTAATTGTAACTTAGGTTAGGATTTATTTTACAGGTAAATTTGTAATTATTTTAACTATTTTAGCTATTAAATAGTTCTTAACTATTTAATAGCTAGTGTACCTGGTTAAAATAAATACAAAGTTACCTGTAAAATAAATATAAATCCTAAAATAGCTATAATATAATTATAATTTATATTGTAGCTATATTAGGATTTATTTTACAGGTAAGTATTTAGCTTTAAATAGGAATAATTTATTTAATAAGAGTTAATTAATTTCGTTAGATTTAAATTATATTTAAGTTAGGGGGGGTGTTAGTGTTAGGGTTAGACTTAGCTTTAGGGGTTAATAAATTTATTAGAATAGCGGTGAGCTCCAGTCGGCAGATTAGGGGTTAATGTTTGAAGTTAGGTGTCGGCGATGTTAGGGAGGGCAGATTAGGGGTTAATACTATTTATTATAGGGTTAGTGAGGCGGATTAGGGGTTAATAACTTTATTATAATAGCGGTGCGGTCCGGTCGGCAGATTAGGGGTTAATAAGTGTAGGCAGGTGGAGGCGACGTTGTGGGGGCAGATTAGGGGTTAATAAATATAATATAGGGGTCGGCGGTGTTAGGGGCAGCAGATTAGGGGTACATAGGGATAATGTAAGTAGCGGCGGTTTACGGAGCGATAGATTAGGGGTTAATAATAATATGCAGGGGTCAGCGATAGCGGGGGCGACAGATTAGGGGTTAATAAGTGTAAGGTTAGGGGTCTTTAGACTCGGGGTACATGTTAGGGTGTTAGGTGCAGACGTAGGAAGTGTTTCCCCATAGACAACAATGGGGCTGCGTTAGGAGCTGAACGCAGCTTTTTTGCAGGTGTTAGGTTTTTTTCAGCTCAAACAGCCCCATTGTTTTCTATGGGGGAATCGTGCACGAGCACGTTTTTGAAGCTGGCCGCGTCCGTAAGCAACTCTGGTATCGAGAGTTGAAGTTGCGTTAAATATGCTCTACCCTCCTTTTTTGGAGCCTAACGCAGCCATTCTGTGGACTCTCAATACCAGAGTTATTTTAAAGGTGCGGACAGAAAAAAGCCAGCGTTAGCTACGCGGGTCGTTACCGACAAAACTCTAAATCTAGCCGATAGGTTCTTATACCATGGAGCTCTAAGCAAAACAGCAATAAAAGGGATCATCAGAACATTATATTTTATAAGGTGAAAATAAAATACAATAGAACTTTTTTTTTGTTATTGATCAATTATAATCAACTAATTATGCTTTACTCAATGCAGCTGAAATTCCAGCACTCACCCTGGCTGTGCTGCTGCTGCTGCTTCCTACCCTTGGGCTGTTTGTTGCTTTAGGATCTGGGTAACAAAAGAAGCTTGTGTCCTGCAAGCTGGGATTTACTGAGAAGCTACAGATCAGGGGATCAGTTAGGGAAGGAAAAGGGAATATTGTGTAAAAGTCATAGGTTGGTATTTAATGTGTTGGCACAGAAAAATTCCCCCGTGTTTGGCTCTAAAACGTGTGTAAAATGTCTTCAGCGTTTTTAACCCCTGAAAGGTCATGGATATGTTTTTCAGACTCTAAAAGGCAGGGGTTAGTCTTGAGGCTAAATGCACATTTATTGCAGCCAAGAGGGTTGGTACATTTTCTGAAAAAGTTGCTATTTCTGTCAACCAAGGGGTTAATCTATTGCCTGTTTAAAACTATTCTCTAATAATTTGCTTGAATATAAAGGCATCTCTGGCAGTCTATGAATTAACATAGCCAGCCTTTTCCAGGCAGAGAAAGGATCATCAGGCAGAGCTACCCAGTACGGGTAGCTGGAGTCTGCCACAGGGTGGGACCCTGGGTACTGATGCTGTCGGGCATTAGGGGTGGCTACAGGCTGTGGTCACTTGCCAGCTACATAGCTGCAGTCGGCAGGGAGGAAGCAGGACCCGTTTGGCGGAGCTACCCAGTCGGGGTAGCCGGGGGTATCCGTCACAAGCAGTCAGAATATTTTTCCCTTGGAAGATGGCACTCGTCACTAAGCTAATAGACAAATATGCATTTTGTAAATATATTCTGAAAAACAAGTCAGTATCTCTATTTGAACATTAACCAAGGTTGAACCCCACTTATGTTTATAGACTAGGAGACTTACATGAACCATGTATGAATAACATTGGGATATTTGTGGATATTTATACTAATAATGTAATGATAGGAATCATGCAGCTATGTTGGAGACCTTAAATATCATAATAACTAAATATGAATTATTTTTTAAAGCATAAAAACTTCACTATAAGCAACTATATACTGACAAGCAACACTAGTTAATAGCTACATATTAATACTGATTAATAATAATAATAATAATAATAATAATAATAATAATATATGTACCTCAATATATAAGTAAATACAGATGATCAATTTTCTGCCTATATTATATTACACATGATTAATATGCAAAGTTTTTAATTGATTACAATAAAATAATCATATTAAACAAACAAATGCAAAGAAAACAATACTTGCTCTGAATAAAGGAACTGATTGGCAAACAATGAATACAAATACTTCTATAAACCTCCAGCCAGATTAACAATTTTTCCACAGCATGTTGCAAGGTCCTGCAGCTTCATTAGGTGTCAGAGTTTTGTTTCTTGAACATTCAATCCTGCTCTAAATGAGAATACGGCTAGTGACTTGAGCAAACACATGTTTGCCTGCTACTCATTTGCTCCCCAACTACATCCTCATTTGGCTTGGCACAGGGGCACACCATTGACTATAAACTTAACTACTTTGCAACCATGTAATCATACAGTTATAAAAATAATTTGGTTAAAAATAAAATGATCTAATGAAATTAAGATTTTATTTTTTCTAGAATGTTCCTTTTATAGATTATAGTGCATTGGCCCATTGCATAAATATCATGCTCAGTCACAAAATGCATCAGTTTGCAACAATTTTAAATGCATTCATTGCAGAGTTATGGAAGTCTTAAATTATATGCTCATAAGAGTTTCCAAGTATCTATCTGCATGATGTCCAACCTACAAAATAGTGTCCTAATTTAAGGCGCAATGCAGTTATTAGCATGATTCATTGTTCCACAGAGATTTAAACAAGCTTTGCCCAAACCTATACCTGGCATGATTGGATTGAGCTTTACAAAGTAATGTGTAGGCAGAAAAAGACATAAGAAGAATAATGAGCTGAGTCAGATATTTTGAGTGTACAGTGTGTCAATGATGTAGCCATTTTAATTACTGGTGAGTGCCCAATATTGAAACAGGTCAATTTATAAACATCACTATTGTACAGTTATATGCAGTATTCTACAAGGGGCTGTTTAAACTGTTCAAAATCTGTAGTTTAAATACAGGGAGTGCAGAATTATTAGGCAAGTTGTATTTTTGAGGATTAATTTTATTATTGAACAACAACCATGTTCTCAATGAACCCAAAAAACTCATTAATATCAAAGCTGAATAGTTTTGGAAGTAGTTTTTAGTTTGTTTTTAGTTATAGCTATTTTAGGGGAATATCTGTGTGTGCAGGTGACTATTACTGTGCATAATTATTAGGCCACTTAACAAAAAACAAATATATACCCATTTCAATTATTTATTTTTACCAGTGAAACCAATATAACATCTCAACATTCACAAATATACATTTCTGACATTCAAAAACAAAACAAAAACAAATCAGTGACCAATATAGCCACCTTTATTTGCAAGGACACTCAAAAGCCTGCCATCCATGGATTCTGTCAGTGTTTTGATCTGTTCACCATCAACATTGCGTGCAGCAGCAACCACAGCCTCCCAGACACTGTTCAGAGAGGTGTACTGTTTTCCCTCCTTGTAAATCTCACATTTGATGATGGACCACAGGTTCTCAATGGGGTTCAGATCAGGTGAACAAGGAGGCCATGTCATTAGATTTTCTTCTTTTATACCCTTTCTTGCCAGCCACGCTGTGGAGTACTTGGACGCGTGTGATGGAGCATTGTCCTGCATGAAAATCATGTTTTTCTTGAAGGATGCAGACTTCTTCCTGTACCACTGCTTGAAGAAGGTGTCTTCCAGAAACTGGCAGTAGGACCGGGAGTTGAGCTTGACTCCATCCTCAACCCGAAAAGGCCCCACAAGCTCATCTTTGATGATACCAGCCCAAACCAGTACTCCACCTCCACCTTGCTGGCGTCTGAGTCGGACTGGAGCTCTCTGCCCTTTACCAATCCAGCCACGGGCCCATCCATCTGGCCCATCAAGACTCACTCTCATTTCATCAGTCCATAAAACCTTAGAAAAATCAGTCTTGAGATATTTCTTGGCCCAGTCTTGACGTTTCAGCTTGTGTGTCTTGTTCAGTGGTGGTCGTCTTTCAGCCTTTCTTACCTTGGCCATGTCTCTGAGTATTGCACACCTTGTGCTTTTGGGCACTCCAGTGATGTTGCAGCTCTGAAATATGGCCAAACTGGTGGCAAGTGGCATCTTGGCAGCTGCACGCTTGACTTTTCTCAGTTCATGGGCAGTTATTTTGCGCCTTGGTTTTTCCACACGCTTCTTGCGACCCTGTTGACTATTTTGAATGAAACGCTTGATTGTTCGATGATCACGCTTCAGAAGCTTTGCAATTTTAAGAGTGCTGCATCCCTCTGCAAGATATCTCACTATTTTTGACTTTTCTGAGCCTGTCAAGTCCTTCTTTTGACCCATTTTGCCAAAGGAAAGGAAGTTGCCTAATAATTATGCACACCTGATATAGGGTGTTGATGTCATTAGACCACACCCCTTCTCATTA
Source organism: Bombina bombina (assembly GCF_027579735.1). Classification (NCBI taxonomy): domain Eukaryota; kingdom Metazoa; phylum Chordata; class Amphibia; order Anura; family Bombinatoridae; genus Bombina; species Bombina bombina. The sequence continues at coordinate 804,029,366 of NC_069501.1, read as the reverse complement.
CAGAGATGCACATCACCTAATATGCTTAATTGGTAGTAGGCTTTCGAGCCTATACAGCTTGGAGTAAGACAACATGCATAAAGAGGATGATGTGGTCAAAATACTCATTTGCCTAATAATTCTGCACTCCCTGTATATCCTTTATGTTATTTTTCTGCTTGATTCTTCATTATTGATTCAGAAAATATTTAAAGTGTTAAAATACATTTCTTAACACAAATTTACGGTTATTCTAGAAAGAGTATGGTAATAAGGGGAGAGTCACACAACCTGTTTATGTCAGAAACGGGTACTTTTCATTAAAACATTTCTAATGGAGGATTAAAGGGGCATTCAATTCATAATAAATGCTAGACAGACTGATGTTTTCAAAACAAAGATTGACCTGAGAATAATATGCAAATACATATTTTTGTAAGTATATTATTTGTTTAAATATTAAAAGAAATAAGTGTAACGTTTTAGCGTCCATAAATCAGTGGGTGCTGTCATGTTGTAACTTAGGTTTCCTTCTCTGCTGAGACCAATAAGGGACAGATATAACTGGGACACTTGAGTGAGCAGCCAATGAGTGTGTGGAATGTAGCAGTGTTATGTCTGGAGTCTACAATTCCACGTTTAACAGGAATTGGAAAGCCCACTAATTTCATTAATAAAATAAAAGGAAACTGTTACAAAATTAAAAATGAAAGTCTATTTCAAAGTTTTTAATGTAATTATAATTAAAAATTTTATATTACAATCTTAAAGTTTTTGTGTGTGTGTGATAATTATAGCAATGTTAACTATTTAAGATGAGCCCTTTTTGATATTGATGCAATCATAATCAACCATTCTCATTCTTTTTAAGCAGTACTTTTTTTATTATCTTTGTGATGACAAATGGCGATCTACTTAAAGTCAAACATTTAGTTTCAGGATTCAGATAGAACATGCAGTTTTCCAATTTACTTATATTATAAAATTGTGCATTCATTTTATAGGCATGTATTATGAGGCACCAGCTTCTACTGAGTTCACAGTGTATACGAGTCTGTGTGATGGTCCTCACAAAATACAGGGGGCTGTCAAATGGAAGAAATGTCAAATTTATCAGAAAAAAAATCCACTGTTCATTTGAAAAAGTGTTATTGCTGTGTCTTTTTATTATGAATTTGTTGATTATGCAATTCTACTGCATTTAATTCCCCATTAGCATGTGCCAGTCCTGTTTTTCCGATCACAATCCAAATTCTCAATACTTAAAGGGACATTAAACACTTTGAGATTTTAATAGAAAATGATAAATTGTATATATAAAAAGAACTCTGCAATATACTTGCATTATTAATGTTGTTCCCTTTTCCTGTAATTCCATTTTAAAATCATGAACTTTTCAGTTCCTGTTAGAAATGGTAGTGCAGAACACTGTTATATTCCACACAGCCATTGGCTGCACACTATAGTGACCTTTTTATAACTGTTCCTAATTGGCTACAACAGAGAAGGTAACCTAAGCTACTACATGGCAGCTCCCATTGTTTTATAGACACTAAAACGTTACACTTATTTTGTCAGCTAATGAATCTATAAAAAAATACATCTACACGTTATTCTCAGACTAATCTTTTCTTTGAATGCTTCATTCTATCTAACATTTATTTACGGCTAGATTACAAGTTTTGTCGGTAAAAACTTGCGGGGCTAACGCTCCTTTTTTTCCAGTGCTCACTTTAAACAACGCTGGTATTACAAGTTTTCTGAATGGCTGCGTTAGCCTCAGAAAAGTGAGCGTAGAGCAAATTTAGCGCCACTTCTACCTGTAATACCAGCGTTGCTTACGGTAGCTGTAAGATGGAAAAACGTGCTCATGCACGATTTCCCCATAGGATACAATGGGGCTGAGATGGCTGAAAAAAACACCTGCAAAAAAGCAGCATTCTGCTTCTAACACAGCCCCATTGTTTCCTATGGGAAAACACTTTCTAAGTCTACACCTAACACCCTAACATGAACCCCGAGTCTAAACACCCCTAACCTTACACTTATTAATCTCTAATCTGCCGCCCCCAACATCTTCGCCACCTGCATTATACTATTAGCCCCTAATCTGCCACTCCAGACACCGCCGCCACCTACATTATCCCTATGAACCCCTAATCTGCTGCCCCTAACATCGCCGACACCTATATTATATTTATTAACCCCTAATCTGCCGCCCCCAACGTCATCGCCATGCAAGGTCAATTCTATTGGCTGATCCAATCAGCCAATCGGATTGAACTTCAATCTGGTTGGCTGATTAAATCAACCAATCAGATTTTTCCTACCTTAATTCCGATTGGCTGATAGGATCCTATAAGCCAATCGGAATTTGAGGGACGCCATCTTGGATGACATCATTTAAAGGAACCTTCATTCTGCGTTAGGACTTCGATTGAAGAGGATGGCTCCGCGTCGGCTGGATAGAAGATGGATCTGCTCCGCTCCGGAAGGATGAAGATAGAAGATGCCGTCTGGATGAAGATGTCTGCCGGTCCAGATGTCCTCTTCTGCCCGGATAGGATGAAGACTTCTGCCGGTCCGGATGTCCTCTTCTGCCCCATCGGTGCCCGGCTGGATGAACACGGCTCAAGGTAGGGTGATCTTCAATCGGGTAGTGTTAGTTTTTTTTAAAGGGGGGTTGGGTGGATTTTAGAGTAGGGGTGTGTGGGTGGTGGGGTGTAATGTTGGGGGGTATTGTATTTCTTTTTTTTACAGGTAAAAGAGCTGATTACTTTGGGGCAATGCCCTGCAAAAAGCCCTTTTAAGGGCTGGTAAAAGAGCTGATTACTTTGTAATTTAGTTTAGGATAGGGAATTTTATTATTTTGGGGGGCTTTTTTATTTTATTAGGGGGCTTAGGTTAGGTGTAATTAGATTAAACTTCTTGTAATTTTTTTAATTTTTTGTAATTTAGTGTTTGTTTTTTTGTAATATAGTTTAGTTTATTTAATTGTATTTTATTTTAGATAATTGTAGTTAATTTATTTAATTATTTTATTGATAGTGTAGTGTTAGGTGTATTTGTAACTTAGGTTAGGATTTATTTTACAGGTAATTTTGTAATTATTTTAACTAGGTAGCTATTAAATAGTTATTAACTATTTAATAGCTACTGTACCTAGTTAAAATAAATACAAAGTTGCCTGTAAAATAAATATAAATCCTAAAATAGCTACACTGTAACTATTAGTTATATTGTAGCTATATTAGGGTTTATTTTATTGGTAAGTATTTAGTTTTAAATAGGATTAATTTATTTAATTATAGAAATTTTATTTAGATTTATTAAAAATAGATTTAAGTTAGGGGGTGTTAGGGTTAGACTTAGGTTTAGGGGTTAATAACTTTATTATAGTAGCAGCGACGTTGGGGGCGGGTGATTAGGGGTAAATAATTGTAGGTAGGTGGTGGCGACGTTGGGGCGGGCAGATTAGGGGTTAATAAAATTTACTATAGTGTTTGCGAGGCGGGTGTGCGGCGGTTTAGGGGTTAATACATTTATTATAGTGGCGGCGATGTCCGGTCGGCAGATTAGGGGTTAATAAGTGTAGGTAGGTGGCGGCAACGTTGGGGGCGGTAGATTAGGGGTTAAGAAATATAATGTAGGTGTCGGTGATGTTAGGGGCAGCAGATTAGGGGTTCATAGGTATAATGTAGGTGGCGGTGATGTCCGGTCGGCAGATTAGGGGTTAAATAATTTTATTATAGTGTTTGCGATGTGGGGGGGCCTCGGTTTAGGGGTTAATAGGTAGTTTATGGGTGTTAGTGTACTTTGTAGCATTGTAGATAAGAGCTTTATGTTCTGGCGTTAGCCCTTAAAACTCTTAACTACTGACTTTTATGTGCGTTAGGAGTCTTGGAGGTAGAGGCTGTACAGCTCACTTCTTCCTAGACCCTTTCCTGTCTGACTCGTAATACCAGCGGGCAATAAAAAGCAGCGTTAGGACTCCTTAACGCTGCTTTTTAAAGCTAACGCAGAACTCGTAATCTAGGCGTTAGTGTTTAATGTCCCTTTAATGCCACATTTACAAGTTCACTTTTCACTTACACTGGCTTTGCGCATGGGCAACACACACTGAAATGGCCCCCACAATTTTGAAGCAACATCCCTAAACAGATACAAATACTACCTGCTGAATCAATTAAATAAAATAACAAGCACTTTTACACTACTAAAAAAATAGTGAAATCAATGACCTGACAAAAACACACGTGAACTACACTGAAAATGTCACTGTTTAGATCCTTAAAGAAATCATATACACACACAGTATATCTATAGGTTTTGGAAAGGAATAGGTTAATTGCACACATTTCACCTATTATGAAAATTTATATTAAAAGGGATCAATCAACACACAGGGGCCGATATATTAAGCCCTGTATGGCCCCGTATTCACCTGTTTCCGCGTGAGCCTTCAGGAGTTAAGAAGCAGCACTCATCCACCACATCTGAGGCGGCAGAAAGCAATCCGCCTGATCGCATACGATCGGGTTGATTGACACCCTCTGCTAGTGGCTGATTGGCCACAAATGTGAAGGGGGCAGCATTGCACAAGCATTTCTAGTGAAATGCTTGTGCAATGATAAATGCCGACAGCGTATGCTTTCAGGATTTACCGATGTGCGGCAGACATGATCTGCTACAGCGGATCATGTCCGTCCATACATTGATAATTCGGCCCCACAGGCTCTTTAAACTTTAATGTAATCACTAAAGCCATAAAATTTACAGTTTGTTTGCTGTTAAAGGGAAGTTAAAGGGATACTGAACACAAATGTTTTCTTTCCTGATTCATGTAGAGCATGCAATTTTAAGCAACTTTTTAAATTTACTCCTATTATTATTTTTTCTTTGTTCTCCTGGCATCTTTAGTTGAAAAAGCAGAAATGTATGCTTATGAGCTGTCCCATCTTTGGGTCAGCACCTGGATAGCCCTTGCTGATTGGTGGCTAAATTTAGCCACCAATCAGCAAGCGCTATCCAGGGTGCTGAACCAATAATGGGCCAGTTCCTATGCTTACATTCCTGCTTTTTCAAATAAAGATACCAAGAGAACAAAGACACATTGATAATGGGAGTAAATGAGAAAGTTGCTTAAAATGGCATGCTCTATCTGAATCCCAAAAGAATAAAAAAATTGGGTTCAGTATCCCTTTAAACAGTAAACACATGCTAGACTTAGTGACGTATTCAAAGCAAAGATTAGCCTAGAATAAAATGTAGATGTATGTTTTACAATTATATTAGTTAAGTATTGAAAATATAAGCGTAAAGTACTTTAGGTTCTATAAAGTAATTGGCACCGCCATATTTGGACTAGTTTTCTATTTATCTCTGTGCAAATAAAGCTGTGTGGAAACTCTTTTAGATAATCCTATGTTCCTTGTTTGGACAGTCTCTTTTATTGCTTGTTTCATCTGTCACTAATTCAGCAAGAAAAAGAGATAAGGGGCAACTTAAGTTTAAACTTGGAGGTGCCTATTACTTTATAGAAAATAAATAATGTAAGTATATTGCAAAGTTTTTTTAACTACACACAATCTGATATTTTATATTACAATATCATACTATTTAATATTCCTTTAATTTTGCATGCTTGGTTTTTGGATTAGCAAAAATAATAACTCACAAAATGAATTTGTGTTGTTTGCACAAGGTAACAATTTTGAACTTCATGGGGTATTTTAACTGCAAAAGCATTTTAGGATTGTGCTCACTGGAAAAACACACTGACAACACCGGCCAAAGTTTAGAAATTGTTATCTACTAAAAACAAGTGCAAGATTGTGATCAACTTATTACTTTGCAAATTATTCTGAACTAATAAAGACTATGGCCCATATTTATCAAGCTCCGTACAGAGCTTGAAGGGCCGTGTTCCTGGCGAGTCTTCAGACTCACCAGAAACACAAGTTATGAAGCAGCGGTCTAAAGAGTGCTGCTCCATAACCCTGTCCGCCTGCTCTGAGCAGGCGGACAGGAATCGCCTGAAATCAGCCCGATCGAGTACGATCGGGTTGATTGACACCCCCCTGCTGGCGGCCGATTGGCCGCGAGTCAGCAGGGGGCGGCGTTGCACCAGCAGCTGTTGTGAGCTGCTGGTGCAATGTTAAATGCGGAGAGCATATTGCTCTCCGCATTTAGCAAGGTCTTGCGGACCTGATCCGCACTGTCGGATCAGGTCTGCAAGACCTTTGATAAATAGAGGCCTATCTACGTACCAAAATATATAAAGATTGGTTCTGCTATTTTTTTAAATAACACCTAGATTACGAGTTTTGCCGTGCAGTGCTAACGAGCCTTTTTTTCTCACCGCTCACTTAAGACAACACTGGTATTACAGGTTTTTCAACCCGGCATTAGCCTCTAAAAAGTGAGCAGAGAGCAAAATTTAGCTCCACATCTCACTGTAATACCAGCGCTGCTTACGGTAGCGGTGAGCTGGCTAAACGTGCTCGTGCACAATTTCCCCATAGGAAACAATGGGGCTGAGCCGGCTGAAAAAAAACAGTGTTCAGCTCCTAACGCAGCCCCATTTATTCCTATGGGGAAATAAAAGTTATGTCTACACCTAACACTCTAACATGAACCCCGAGTCTAAACACCCCTAATATTATACTTATTAACCCCTAATCTGCCGTGCCTGACATCGTCGCCACCTACATTATATTATTAACCCCTAATCTGCCGCTCCGGACACCGCCGCCACCTACATTATACTAATGAACCCTTAATCTGCTGCCCCCAACATCGCCGACACCTACATTATATTTATTAACCCCTAATCTGCCGCCTCCAATGTCGCCGCCACCTAACTACAATTATTAACCCCTAATCTGTTGCCCCCAATGTCGCTGCCACCTAACTACAATTATTAACCCCTAATCTGCCGCCCCCAACGTCGCCGCCACTATAATAAATATTGGCCCTAACCCCACCCTAACTTAAATATAATTTTAAATAATCTAAATAAAATGAATACTATACAAATAATTATTCCTATTTAAAACTAAATATTTACCTATTAAATAAACCCTAATGGCTAGATTACGAGTTTGGCGTTAGCCTTAAAAAGCAGCGTTAAGGCATCCTAACGCTGCTTTTTAACGCCCGCTGGTATTACGAGTTTGGCAGGTACAGGTGTACCACTCACTTCTCTTCCACGACTTTTCCATACCTCAAATCCCCTTACGTCGATTGCATATCCTATCTTTTTAATGAGATTTGCCTAACGCTGGTATTACGAGTCTTGGAAGAAGTGAACGGTACAGCCTCTACCTCCAAGACTCCTACCGCATATAAAAGTCAGTAGTTAAGAGTTTTATGGCCTAACACCGGAACATAAAGCTCTTAACTAAAGTGCTAAAAAGTACACTAACACCCATAAACTACCTATTAACCCCTAAACCGAGGCCCCCCCACATCGCAAACACTTAAATAAAATTGTTTAACCCCTAATCTGCTGACCGGACATCGCCGCCACCTACATTACACCTATGAACCCCTAATCTGCTGCCCCTAACATCGCCGACACCTACATTATATTTATTAACCCCTAATCTGCCGCCCCCAACGTCGCCGCCACCTAACTACAATTATTAACCCCTAATCTGCCGACCGGACATCGCCGACACTATAATAAATGTATTAACCCCTAAACCGCCTCGCAAACACTAGTTAAATTTTATTAACCCCTAATCTGCCCCCCCAATGTCGCCGACACCTACCTAAAATTATTAGCCCCTAATCTTCCGACCCCAACGTCGCCACTACTATAATAAATTTATTAACCCCCTAAACCTAAGTCTAACCCTAACCCTAATACCCCCCTAACTTAAATCTATTTTTAATAAATCTAAATAAAATTACTATAATTAAATAAATTATTCCTATTTAAAACTAAATACTTACCTGTAAAATAAAACCTAATATAGCTACAATATAACTAATAGTTACATTGTAGCTATTTTAGGATTTATTTTTATTTTACAGGCAACTTTGTATTTATTTTAACTAGGTAGAATAGTTATTAAATAGTTATTAACTATTTAATAACTACCTAGCTAAAATAAGTACAAATTTACCTGTAAAATAAAACCTAACCTAAGTTACAATTTCACCTAACACTACACTATCATTAAATTAATTACCTAAACTAACTACAATTAATTACAATTAAATAAAATAAACTAAAGTACGAAACCCCCCCACTAAATTACAAAAAATAATAAAATAATTACAAGAATATTAAACTAATTACACCTACTCTAATCCCCCTAATAAAATAAAAAAGCCCCCCAAAATAAAAAAATCCCTACCCTATACTAAATTACAAATAGCCCTTAAAAGGGCCTTTTGCGGGGCATTGCTCCAAAGTAATCAGCTTTTTACCTGTAAAAAAAAATACAATACCCCCCCAACATTAAAACCCACCACCCACACACCCAACCCTACTCTAAAACCCACCCAATCCCCCCTTAATAAAACCTAACACTAACCCCTTGAAGATCACCCTACCTTGAGACGTCTTCACCCAGCCGGGTACAAGTGGTCCTCCAGAGGGACAGAAGTCTTCATTCAATCAGGGCAGAAGAGGACCTCCAGACGGCCAGAAGTCTTCATCCAGGCGGCATCTTCTATCTTCATCGATCCGGAGCGGAGCGGGTCCATCTTGAAGCCAGCCGACGTGGAGCATCCATCCAGACAGATGACTACACGACGAATGACGGTTCCTTTAAATTACGTCATCCAAGATGGCGTCCCTTGAATTCCGATTGGCTGATGGGATTCTATCAGCCAATCGGAATTAAGTTAGGAAAAATCCTATTGGCTGATCCAATCAGCCAATAGGATTGAGATTGCATTCTATTGGCTGTTCCAATCAGCCAATAGAATGCAAGCTCAATCCTATTGGCTGATTGGATCAGCCAATAGGATTGAACTTCAATCCTATTGGCTGATTGCCAACTGCGTTAAAGGGACAGTCAAGTCAAAAATATACTTTCATGATTCAGATAGGGCATGTAATTTTAAACAACTTTACAATTTACGTTTATCACCAATTTTTCTTTGTTCTCTTGGTATTCTTAGTTGAAAGCTAAACCTAGGTAGGCTCATATGCTAATTTCTTAAACCTTGAAGGTCACATTGAGCTCACGCTCCTGAAGTTACCTAGGAGTGAGCACTGACTGGCTAAAATGCAAGTCTATCAAAAGAACTGAAATAAAGGGACAGTTTGCAGAGCCTTAAATACAAGGTAATCACAGAGGTAAAACAAGTATTATTATAACAATGTTGGTTATGCAAAACTGGGGAATGGGTAATAAAGGGATTATCTATCTTTTTAAACAACAAAAAATCTAGTGTTTACTGTCCATTTAACATATTCCCCACAAACTTCAATAAAGCACGAAAAGTTGAAAAAAACACCCTACTCGTGCGCAGGCCCGATCATATTTTCTAAATTGCGCTAACCTGACATGAAAATATATATATTTTACATTCCAATGTTCTTCGCATATCAGAATATATTCTATTTATTCATAAATTTATATTTTTACATGTATATAGTTTTGGTACAATATCTATCTATCAGAAGGGACCTTGACGTGGTACCTGGGCTTGTCCCATTTGGCCAGATGCGGTAACTAACCTTTCCATTTTTGCTTTTAATCTTAGCTGATAGCTTATAAGTGAGTGCTGGACTTTCTTTGTGTGTTGTATTAATTTGTTTTGTAATTTTTCCCTATGGGCCTTGCACCCAGACCTGTCTGGGGTTAACTGCTTGTGACAAATTTCCTGTAAATTCCATTGATCACCCAGGGCTGAGCATGTTGCAGGGTCATGGGGTGTATACACAGTCTAGTCTGAGAGTGCAGTCCCCTTCTGTGTTTTAAATATATATATAAATATATATATATATATATATATATATATACATACATATATATATCGGAATATCTATTTATAAATACTTAGAACATATTTATTTATGTCAAGAACATTGGAATGTGAAATATTTACAGTAAATACTTTATTAAATATTAATATTGCATAAATATGATTTTCCAAATTTTCATCTACTTGACTGCAAAGGGCTCCAATGCACACACACTCACCTATACACATATTTATTTATTTGTTTATATGTGTATATATATCTTTAAATACACATATAAATAAATACATATGTATACATATTTAGACATGTATATGTATGTATCTCCGTGTTAAATCCCTTTGCATCACATATTTTTCTCTAACACCTGAGACTTCATATCTTTGAGCCCTTATAACTTTTTATGCAATTTTTTTAAAATTAATTTTTATTAGAGTGTGTTATTATGAGTGTAACTGTACTTTTACTTGTAGGCTAGCTCTACTGGTGAATGAATACCAGAGCTAAGCATATGACTATCCTTCAAACTAATTAAGCCTGTGGAGCCCTTAAAGTGTGTGTGAGCCTTTAAATCAACATAAACCCACAATTTTTTATTTTATGATTCAGATAGAACATACCTTTTTAAACAACTTTCTAATTTACTTCTATTATCAATTATGCTTCATTTTCTTGGTATCCTTTTTTGAAGGAGTAGCAATGCACTACTGGGAGCTAGCTGAACATATTGGCAAGCCAAGGAAAAGAGTCATATATGTGCAGCCACGAATCAGCAGCTAGCTCTCAGCCCCTGAGTCTACCTAGGTATAACATAATAACAAGAGAACTAAACAAATTAGATAACAGAAGTAAATCGGAAAGTTGCTTAAAAGTGCATGTTCTATCTGAATCATGAAATAAATATTTTGGGTTTTATGTCCCTTTAACTGCAGCGGTTGTAGGAGTGGTTGCATAGCAACTGGGGTTGTGGCTGTAAAAGCTTTTGCTTGTGCAATGGTAAATGTTGTCAGCGGATCCCACTATGACATTTTATATTTAATAGAGTTCACATGTAATCTCAGGTGCCAGCTATCCTACTAGAGATTAATTAAATAAGCAAAAGAAAAATGAAAGGGGAATTATGGTGGACAAGACCCCTTTTATCTTTCATGTTGGTCATAAGAATTTATTTGATTGCAGGTTCTAATGTTCATCAATACGACATGAAACATGTCTGATGTAGTATGGTTAGAGGTCCCACTTCTGTGCAAATATTTGGATGAAGAAAAAAGTGAGTGTGTGTATGTGAGTGTTATGGGTTTAGGTTTTTTGGGTGTTTAAAGTTAGATATGCGGTCCCTCTGTGTAATAGAGTTTAGGGGTTCTAAGACGTATTTTTTGGATTGGGAGTAAGGCAGTTAAGGGATTAATAGCAGGAGAATTTTTGTGTTAAGAGTATGGCAGTAAGGTTAATAGGGGGAGGTTTTTGCATTGGGGATTTAGGGGTTGATAGCTTTTAGTTTTTTTATGGGGTTTAGGTGTTAAAGGGACAGTCAAGTAAAAATAAATACATTAATGATTCAAATAGGGCATGCAATTTTAAACAACTTTCCAATTTACTTTTATCCCCAAGTTTGCTTTGTTCTAGTGGTATTCTTAGTTGAAAGCTAAACATAGGAGTTTTATATGCTAATTTCTTAGACCTTGAAGGTCGCCTCTAATCTAAATGCATTTTGACAGTTTTTCACCACTAGAGGACGTTAGTTCATGTGTTTCATATAGATAACATTGAGCTCATGCACGTGAATTTTCCGAGGAGTGAACACTGATTGGCTAAAATGCCAATGTCAAGTCAAAAATAAACTTTCATGATTCAGATAGGGCATGTAATTTTAAACAACTTTACAATTTACGTTTATCACCAATTTTTCTTTGTTCTCTTGGTAATTCTTAGTTGAAAGCTAAACCTAGGTAGGCTCATATGCTAATTTCTTAAACCTTGAAGGTCACATTGAGCTCACGCTCCTGAAGTTACCTAGGAGTGAACACTGACTGGCTAAAATGCAAGTCTGTCAAAAGAACTGAAATAAGGGGGCAGTCTGCAGAGGCTTCAATACAAGGTAATTACAAGAGGTAAAACGTGTATTATTATAACTGTGTTGGTTATGCAAAACTGGGGAATGGGTAATTAAGAAATTATCTCTCTATTAAAACAACAAAAAATATAGTGTTGACTGTCCCTTTAAGTGGTTAATATCAATTAGGGGGTTAAGTGGTGTCTTTTTTTCATTAGGTGGTACAGTAGTCCAAGGGTTAATCTTTGATGGGGAATAAAGGGTGGGGTTTATTGTAATGGGTGTATCTGAGTTTATGTGGTTAATATCAGCAAGGGGGTTTAGTGGTGTCTTTTTTCTTATGTGTGATCTGGTGGTTCAGTGTCTGATCTTGATTGGTTATTTAATTATGGATGGGTCTATTATGTGGGTTATGGGGAGTTTAGGGTTTAAATACGATTGCAGTTATGGTGGTGTAAGTGTTTATTGCAGCTGGGTTGGAGAGACTTTTAGTGTTGGAGGAGACTGATTCTGCTTGTGGTAACAGTTTACACAAGCTTTTAACAGGAGTTATCATTAGCTATCAAATATCATGGAAAATGTATCTAGCACAATGATTAATGTGTTGTGTATGGAACACACTAATTTAGATGAATTCACAAAACAAGTATTTGGTTAGTTTAATATCAAATTGAGCAATACTGTTAGTGTGAGGCTTAGCACAAAGTAACATGTCAAGTCCAATCAGTATTGCTTGATTGGCCCTGAATGTATTAATCAGTCAGTGCTTCCATGATAGGAGAGTCCCAAGTCTTCTCATGTGCTTCTCACATTCAGTATGATTATGGATAATATTTATAAACAAAAAAAATCACAAACACAATGCAACCAATTGTAAGGAATACACTATTTGTCCCTTCACTTGTGACTGCTGAGTTAAAGGTTGCCTTCCGAATATAAAACCCACATGCTTTTCATTGGAGACATTCTTCACATTTTTCTCTAGTTATAGATATCTGCATGACTGACTTTGTGATATTTTAAAGGTTTAATTAAAACACAGTAATACATTTAGAAATAAACATCTTCAAACTGCTACATATAGAATAAATCACAGAAAAATCTTTCAAAGGGACAGAATTTGTATTGTTTAAAAAGATAGATAATCCCTTTATTACCCATTCCCCAGATTTGCATAACCAAGCCTGATATATTAATATACTTTTTACCTCTGTGATTACCTTGCAGCTAAGCCTCTGCAGACTGTCCCCTTATTACAGTTCTTTCGACAAACTTGTATTTTAGCCAATCAGTGCTAACTCATAAATGCACTGAGATTAAGAAGCAGCCCTCAAGGACTTAATAATTACTGTATGAGCCTACCTATGTTTAGCTTTCAACAAAGAATACCAAGAGAACAAAGCAAATTTGAAGATAAAAGTAAACTGGAAAGTTGTTAGATTGCTTGTCCTACCTGAATCATGAAAGTTTAACCCTTTCATGACAGGGTAATAATGTCTACATCATAACACTGTTCCGATGAAGACAGATTGAAATCCCACGATAGTGCATGCAATTGCGAGATTTCATTTATGGGATTGGGTTAGGCGCTAGAAACACCCTCCAGACTGCAGTCACATCCAGGAAGCGCCGTTGGCTTCAAGACAGCCAAACGGCTATGACGTTGTATTTCGTCCTAACGGTGCCAAAGCCCAGCGCCGTTTGGACGGAATACAACACCATAACAGCGGTTAAAGGTTCATTTTGACTAGACTGTCCCTTTAATAAAATTTGAGAAATGTAATGGAATAATGTTGTTTGTTTACCACCAATATATTTGATGAATTTATATACCCTTTATTTATGCCTAACATTTACACAGTTCAAAGCATATATTGAGATCAATAATCATAATGTATATAATCATGTTCTAATAATTCAGTTATCAAGTCTTTTAAAGAATAGAAATCCAAAATGTAGAGCAGAGTCTTAAAATGGCATACAAGCATATATTTTATAGAAACTAATAATAATTAAAGAACCACCAAATACAGTAAAATTGTAATAAAAAGACAATGTAATAGCACTTTCTGTCAAATTTAAAAGTTATTCTAATTTCCCTCCTCCTGTATTATGTGACAACCATCAGCCAATCACAAAAAGCATATATGCATATACTGTACACTTTTGCACATTTTGCAGTAGGAGCTGGAGTCTAAGTGTGCATATAAAAAAGAATGTGCACTATATTGGAGAGTTGTTGTTGTTTTAAAATTACATGCTATAACTTAATCATGCACATTTAATTTAGTAGCCCTTCAATAAATTATAAGTTGTATATACTGTAAGACTGAACATAAAAATATTATTCAAATTATTAAAGGGACAGGAAAGTCAAAATGTAACTTGCATGATTCAGATAGAGCATGTAATTGTAAGATACTTTTAAATGTACTTCTATTTTCAAATGTACTTTGTTGTCTTGGTATCCATTGTTAAAAAATAATATGTACATAATATATCCTACACTAGTGGGAGCTAGCTAGTGATTGGAGCCTGCACACATTTGTCTCTTGTGATTGGCTGACTAGATGTGTTCAGCTAGATCTCAGTGCATTGCTGCTCCTTCACCAAATGGTATCAAAGGAATGAAGCAGATTTGAAAATAGAACTAAACTGGAAAGTTGTTTAAAATTGCATGTTCTATCTGAATCCTGAAAGAAAAAATGTGTTTCATGTCCCTTTAAATAATTGGTATAACAGATCTCTAAATACCATAGAGCATTTTAGGTTCAAATAAAGAATCAGGAAAATACATCCTCAAACTAGAGAAGTGATTGATTTAATGCCAAGGGGTATGCACTGTGCAGTAAGCATTCAAGAACATAAAAGACATAATTTACCAGCTTTTGTGTGAGACTGAGAATGTAAATCCATGTATATCTCAGCCTTTGGGATTATGTGTAAGCATTTAAAGGGACAGTCAACACCAGAATTTTTGTTGTTTTAAAAGATAGATAATCCCTTAATTACCCATTCCCCAGTTGTGCATAACCAACACAGTTATAATAATACACGCTTTACCTCTGTAATTACCTTGTATCTAAGCCTCTGCAGACTGTCCCCTTATTTCAGTTCTTTTGACAGACTTGCATTTTAGCCAATCAGTGCACACTCCTTGGTAAATTCACGTGCGTGAGCTGAATGTTATCTATATGAAACACATGAACTCACTCCCTCTAGTGGTCAAAATGCAATCATCTTAGAGGCAGCCTTCAAGGTCTAAGAAATTAGCATATGAACCTCCTAGGTTTAGCTTTCAACTAAGAATACCAAGAGAACAAAGCAAAATTTGTGATAAAAGTAAATGGGAAAGGTGTTTAAAATTACATGCCTTCTTTGAATCATGAAAGTTTTTTTTGGACTTGACTGTCCCTTTAAGCCTCTATGTATGTTATTTTTAAAACAATGAACACTTAAATGTAGGCTTCAAACAGAAAATCACTTAATTTTTTATGTATTTAATGTATATATTGATTATTTTTAAGATATTACAAGGTTAGAATTTAGATGAATTGACCAAAACCTTCTATGTTAGGGAATACACTTGCACCATTGACAGATCAAATAAAAGCAATAGGAACTATCCTATACTTGGTATGGTATTAAATTCATGTGCAGTTTTATAGTTAAAGTGAACACATGCAATATGTCAATCATATACAGACCAATTATTAACATGTTTTCCACTTCAAACCAAAGAAATTTAAGCATTTGACATTAAATTGTAATAAAAAAGGATTTCTCAAAGCCACCCTACAAGAAGTAATAAAAGGGCAGATTTAAATGATTTTTCGTGCTTGGGCACAGGTGAGACAATCAGGATTACTTAACCACTAAAATCTCAAGAAGGAAAATAATCTAGGAAATTAGGGAACAGAGTTGACAGACCAGAAATAAAAGAGGAAAGTCTTAAATTCTACCTAATTGTGTACATTAGCAATTGTATGTGAACTTGAACTCACAAATGAACAAAAAATGAGGAACACTGGATATAGTTAAAATGTAACTTTTAATAATAGCTTATGGCGGCAAAAACTAGGCACAGTGAGAGATAAAAAAAGATTTGAACCAGAACCGCTCACATGTTTCGGCTTACTTTGTTATCCAAGCTTGGATTACGGCGTATACTGAAACATTTTTGTTTTTACATGTGGATAATCTTTTGGCAACTAAGGGGTAGATTACAAGAGGAGCGCAAAATTGCTCTAACGCGAGTGAGATATTGTAATATGTTTAATCCTAATGAACATTAAGCCTACAGATGAACAAACCTCCCCTTTTTTCATTCATTCCTTCACCTATAGTGTTTTTAACTAATCAAAATGAAGTAGCCACTTTAAAGGAAGTGGGTCTACAAGATTAGGGACAGCTAAGACTACGGCTCATTGCCGAAACGCGTCAGCTAGTTTCAGGAGTGAAGGGTATACAAGTCTTCTACTACCCTGTTGTGTTTTCATGATGATTTTTTAACCTTACATTGATGGAATAAAGATACAAAGTTTTTACCTACTTCACGTGCTCCTCTATTTTGTTCCTGGTATGCTGTGAAGTATTGTCTCACAGAGTGAGCACAGAGAGGTAAAGAGAACCCCGTTATTTGACAAAGGCTACAGACAGGAGCCGAGACAAGCCAGGTGACATCATAAGTTACGGCCGCACAGCTGTGAAGCTTCGTGGACACTAAAGCTACAAGACGGTGTCAAGAGACGCCATGGGATGGCGCAGAGTGAAGCGAGAGATTGGCAACAGCAGCAAGGAGAAACAAGCCAGCGACCGATAGACACAGTTTACAGGGATTGATTATGGATGCTTGACCTGATGGAGGGGTTCTTCCATGGAAGGGATAAGGGCGTGAACACCCTTTATTTGATCAAGGACAGACCTCTAACAATACCCCATATTCCTGACAGTTTACTTACCCCTAGGACCGTGCAAGCGCGGAGTAACTCCATGGTGGGTCCCTTGTCATTTCAATCAAGAGACAAACTGTTTCTAAAAACGGCAAATTGGCATATGTATTTTACTGATGACACATCATTGGCACATCTTAACAAGGGATTACGGTTAAAGGCTCCTCATGTCTGACAGAATATGTTCTGACCAAATGTGTAATTAGCATGACTACAAGAAGCTAATAGCTACACGCTCAATAATGTTCACCTCACCTGAACCTGTAACATTCTCTTTTAAATGACTAACACTAGGTTCCAAGGGGAGCCTTGTTCTCATGCCATCAGACAGCGAAGGGGGTAAGTAGCTCAGCGATGGGCAGCAAATGTAAAATATATATGTATACATATATTATCTCAAAGGCTTCATTGCCTCATTTCCCAGGACACACACAACACACTGAGATTTTGGTAATTTACCTGGGACCTCAATACATCTGTATTTCAAATATTAATCACTATACTTTTGTACAAAGGAACATTTTTTATTTAATATTTTTTCTTGCTTGGTTTCTCCACAATCAGAATTATCACTATGATGACTTACTTGTGGAAGGAACCATTTCAACACACTGCATCTTTGAAACAAAGTATAATAAAGTTCCTTGGTGTTTAGCACTCATGTTTTTAGTATTTTATGAGTAGTATATAGGTACATGTTTCCAGGTCTTCCTCACTTTCTTCTCCAAATGGTCAGCGGCCATACAGAAGAGTCTAAGCTAAGGCAGGGTTAAGTGCTAATGAAAGAAACACATTTTAAGTTGGGTGCTCAGATCAAAACAACCCCTCAAAATGAGGATTTGAAAACACACACATATATACAGTCATGGCCAAAAATACTAGCACCCCTGCATTTCTGTCAGATAATGCACCACTTCTCCCAGAAAATTGCTGCAATTACAAATGTTTAGGAATTTTCATGTTTATCTCTTTTGTTTGTATTGGTATGACACAAAAAAGTAGAGAGAAAAAAGCCAAATCTGACACAATCCAGGCAAAACTCCAAAAATGGACTGGACAAAATTATTGGCACCTTCTCAAATTTGTAAGAAATAATTGCATTCCAAGTTTATGATGCTCCTGTAATTTGTAATTAAATTCACCTGTATCAATTAACAGGTGGCGACAATATAGAAATCAAACCTGCAACCAGTTAAAAGGATGAAAAATTTACTTAATCTTTCTGATGTGTTTCTCTGTGTGCCACACTGGTCATGGAGAAGAGAAAGAGCAGCAAAGTATTGTCTGAGAATTTGAGAGCAAAAATTGGGGAAAAGCATGGACAATCTCAAGGTTACAAGTCAATTTACAGAGATCTTATTGTTCCTGTGTCCACTGTGTGCAACATTGTTAAGAAGTTTACAGCCCATGGCACTGTAGCTAATCTCCCTGGATGTGAATGAAAGAGAAAAATTAATCAAAGATTGCAACAAAGGATTGTTTAAATGATGGATAAAGAACCTGGACTATACGTTGCCATCTCAATGAAAAGGGACGCTATGGTAGGAGACCCAGGAGGACCCCTCTGCTGACACAGAAACAAAAAAAAGCTAGATTGGAGTTTGCTAAAACTTACAGGAGGAAGCCAAAATCATTTTTGGGGAATGTGCTGTGGACATACGAAACAAAAGTACAGCTTTTTTGGTAAAGCCCATCATTCTACTTTTTTTCAGAAAAATAAATGAGGCTTTTATAGAAAAGACTACAGTCCCAACAGTCAAACATGGTGGAGGCTCAATGATGTTTTGGGTTTGCTTTGCTGCTTCAGGCACTGGATGTCTTGACTGTGTGCATGGCTTTATAAAATCTCAAGACTACCAAAAAATTCTGTGGTGCAATGCAGGTCCCAGTCTCAGAAAGTTGGATCTCCATCTCCATACTGTATATATACTTCTTTGATTGAACTGTGACGTTTCGGGGTAGTTAGCCCCTTCCTCAGACAGATAACAAATATAGTGCAACTTACTCCCCTTAAATACCCTCCACAATGTACTGTGAATGCTGAACACCTGCAGTGTCTCATCTGCGCAACTGAGCATGCTCAGAGATAACTACAAACAAACAACTAAAAGGAAAGTTAAAAATGGAAAATGCCTGAAATTACAATGTAACAATATTCATATAAACAAAAATGTAACCTAAGTAGCCCTGATATATGTGATGAATAACTAGTCTTCACAATATGTAACAAAACTAGCAAAAACAAAAATTGGATACAAATAAATATTACATCTTAACTAATGAGGGGAATATGTAAGACGTTACTTACAAAAAAACAGGCAAGTAATGAATATCAGGTGTAATTATGAAATCCATACCCTGTAACAGGACATAATTAATTTGACCAGGGAGACAAATGAAACCTACCTACCGCAAAAATTGCTTAAACTAGAAGGGAATATGTCAAAAATACATACAAATTATGAATACAATTTTAATTAACCCTGTATAATCTAATAACTGACAGACTCAGAGTATGACTATCAGATTAGTATGAATCTATAGCTAGCTATACTACACAATATACTATTATGTGTAAAATATGTACAAACAGGATCAGTACAAGAAACATTGCATATCAAAATGGTTATTAAGGCCCCTAGGTACTAAAGTATCTAAGGTGTAAATCCACCTGGTCTCTTTTTGCAACAACAATTTGGCCCTATTACCCCCTCTCAGTAAGGGAGGGACGTGATCAATGATCACGTATCGCAAATCGGCCACAGTATGTTTGGCAGACAAAAAGTTTCTAGCCACTGGCTGATCACTTTCACCAGTGGCTAATGCAGCACATATGGATGACCTGTGATTGGCCATACGGGTACGTAGATCATCATTCGTTTTGCCAATGTAATATCTGCCACAGAAACAGTGCAGCATGTACACTATAAACTTGGTAGTACATGTGACTCTGTGCTTAATGGCATAGTGTTTGTTGTGCCATGGGTGGACAAAATGGGTGGTTTGTACCAACCCATTACAGGTAGTGCAATCCATACACTCCTGTAGAATACTGGGTGTTTGCCACTTGTCAGGAGAATATGTGGTCACGAACGTCATCTTTGAAGCCACATCAGGTGTGTCTTCGCTGGTTCTCTTTATCAATGCTTTAGCTTGTGTCAATTTGGACATAGTAGATTTGATATCCTGAATGGTTTTATGTTTATATCCCCTTTGGATAAACTTGTTCTCCATTTCCTGGAGTTGTTACAGCTTTTTACTTTCAGTACTGTTGTTCCGTACCACTCTCTTCAATTGGGAGATAGTCAGTGCCCTTTTAAGGGCTGGTAGATGGCAGCTCTTAGCTCTTAAGATGGAGTTCCTATCCGTCTCCTTGGTGTATAGAGTAGTCTCTAGGCGATTACCATTCTTGAAGATTAACAAATCTAAAAACTCAATACAGGTGTCAGAAGCATTCATTTTGAATTTAAGGTGTTCACTTGATCCGTTTAGTTGGGCAAACCAGTTATTCAACTCATGTCTGGTGCCGTCCAAATGATACACAAGTCATCTATATATCTCTTGAACATCTTGATGTTTGGGTAATGAAATAGATCAGTATCAAATAGCTAATCTAATCTAATTCTGCCATAAAGATGTTGGGATATAATGGGGCCATATTCGACCCCATCACCATTCCAGAAATCTGTAAGTAAAATTTCCACTTAAAACAGAAATAATTACATTCCAGGCAGAATTAGAGAAGACGTAATATTACCTCCACAGGTGGACCCACATATGGGTATCGATTTAAATGTCTCCTTGTGGCATCCATGCCACCTGTATGAGGAATGGCAGTATACAAACTGGTGACATCCAGTGTCACCAGTAAGTCAGTATCAGTGATCGTCATATCATCCTGTTGTAGAATCTTAATCATTTCAATTGAATCTAATAGAAATGATGGGATGTTACTTACTAAAGGCTGTAATATAGAATCCACATAGATAGTGAGGGATTGTAAGACAGATCCACGAGCAGAGACGATTGGTCTCCCTGGAGGTTTTAATGGATATTTATGTACCTTAGGCAAGGTGTAGAGGATAGGAATTATCGGGCAATCTGTGAGTAAATAAGACGCTAGTTTTATCAATCCAGCCTTGTTGTTCCAAAGATTGTGTGTAATCATCAATCTCCTTCTTAAATCCCTTTAAATGATCTCCAGGTAAGGCTCTATAGGTCTTGCTGTCATTCAATTGAAGCAAAATTTCCGACCTGTAATCATCATAGTTCATAACTACCAGAGCACCCCCCTTGTCCGCTTCTCTGAAAACAAGTTTAGGATTGTTTCTCAAGTTCATCAATGCTTTCCGCTCCTTTCCAGATAGGTTTTTATGTATTTGAAGTTGATTCAAATGGATGGCTGTTATAAGATCATGTTTCATCAATCTGGAGAAGGTGTTAATACTAGCATTCTGACTCTTATGATCAAAATCACTCTTCTTCCTCAGCGTACTTCCCTCCATAGTATTATCTTTAAAGAATTCTTTTAATCTTAACTTCCTTTGGAATTTATAGGTCTCAATCTCCAAATCAAAGGGATCAGTTTTGGTGGTAGGTATGAATGAGAACCCTTTCCATAGAACCAAATGTTCTTTATTGGTCAAAATATGGTCACTTAAGTTGATAATATTCTCCTCTATTTCCTCCATGGGCACGGTGGCCTCCCTCTCCTTGCTCCTCTGTTTCCCTTGGCGTATCCTTCTCCACCATATTTTTTTGACAATCTGGTGGTAATGCCTTGTTTAGTACCTGAGGGTACACTATGCACGTTGGTCTCACCTGTATCAGAGCTGTCAACAGTTAATAGGCTTCTAGGTTTAAATACCTGTTGTTGTCTAGGTCTACTGTATCTTCTCTCGTCAGGCCCCAAGGACCACTTATATAACCTTTTCTCCCTGTAGTCAGAGATGACTGCCTCCCACTTACTTTCTTTAAACGTTACCAATTCCTTCTCATATTCATCTAGCTGGGTTTTCAATTTACCCAGCCAGTCCTCATCCTTATTTGATTCTAGAATCAATAAATTCTGTTTGAATTGGGATATTTCCACATCACATAGATTAAGTTGGCATTTGTTCTCTTCAATGACTAACAGTATTATGTCCAAGGAACACTTGTTTAGAATTCCGCACCACTTGTTACAGAAACTGATGTTATTTCTTCCAACTCTGGGAATATTTTTAATGCGGAACCCTCTTGGAATAAAATGTTTACGGTGGTACTCTGAAAGATACCCTCCGTGCAATTATAAATCAATACAACGCTTTTTCAGCTTAACTACAGGGAGTGCAGAATTATTAGGCAAATTAGTATTTTGACCACATCATCCTCTTTATGCATGTTGTCTTACTCCAAGCTGTATAGGCTAGAAAGCCTAATACCAATTAAGCATATTAGGTGATGTGCATCTCTGTAATGAGAAGGGGTGTGGTCTAATGACATCAACACCCTATATCAGGTGTGCATAATTATTAGGCAACTTCCTTTCCTTTGGCAAAATGGGTCAAAAGAAGGACTTGACAGGCTCAGAAAAGTAAAAAATTGTGAGATATCTTGCAGAGGGATGCAGCACTCTTAAAATTGCAAAGCTTCTGAAGCGTGATCATCGAACAATCAAGCGTTTCATTCAAAATAGTCAACAGGGTCGCAAGAAGCGTGTGGAAAAACCAAGGCGCAACATAACTGCCCATGAACTGAGAAAAGTCAAGCGTGCAGCTGCCAAGATGCCACTTGCCACCAGTTTGGCCATATTTCAGAGCTGCAACATCACTGGAGAGCCCAAAAGCACAAGGTGTGCAATACTCAGAGACATGGCCAAGGTAAGAAAGGCTGAAAGACGACCACCACTGAAGAAGACACACAAGCTGAAACGTCAAGACTGGGCCAAGAAATATCTCAAGACTGATTTTTCTAAGGTTTTATGGACTGATGAAATGAGAGTGAGTCTTGATGGGCCAGATGGATGGGCCCGTGGCTGGATTGGTAAAGGGCAGAGAGCTCCAGTCCGACTCAGACGCCAGCAAGGTGGAGGTGGAGTACTGGTTTGGGCTGGTATCATCAAAGATGAGCTTGTGGGGCCATTTCGGGTTGAGGATGGAGTCAAGCTCAACTCCCAGTCCTACTGCCAGTTTCTGAAAGACACCTTCTTCAAGCAGTGGTACAGGAAGAAGTCCGCATCCTTCAAGAAAAACATGATTTTCATGCAGGACAATGCTCCATCACACGCGTCCAAGTACTTCACAGCGTGGCTGGCAAGAAAGGGTATAAAAGAAGAAAATCTAATGACATGGCCTCCTTGTTCACCTGATCTGAACCTCATTGAGAACCTGTGGTCCATCATCAAATGTGAGATTTACAAGGAGGGAAAACAGGACACCTCTCTGAACAGTGTCTGGGAGGCTGTGGTTGCTGCTGCACGCAATGTTGATGGTGAACAGATCAAAACACTGACAGAATCCATGGATGGCAGGCTTTTGAGTGTCCTTGCAAAGAAAGGTGGCTATATTGGTCACTGATTTGTTTTTGTTTTGTTTTTGAATGTCAGAAATGTATATTTGTGAATGTTGAGATGTTATATTGGTTTCACTGGTAAAAATAAATAATTGAAATGGGTATATATTTGTTTTTTGTTAAGTTGCCTAATAATTATGCACAGTAATAGTCACCTGCACACACAGATATCCCCCTAAAATAGCTATAACTAAAAACAAACTAAAAACTACTTCCAAAACTATTCAGCTTTGATATTAATGAGTTTTTTGGGTTCATTGAGAACATGGTTGTTGTTCAATAATAAAATTAATCCTCAAAAATACAATTTGCCTAATAATTCTGCACTCCCTGTAGATGCGTAAATAGATATGCCGGTTGTTCTTTTTTTCTCTTTAATAGCTACTGCATCAAACCTTATTCTAACAGCATCATCATCAGAGAATTGGAAAACATTAGACCCCTGAATTTCCTCCTCAGTTTGTTCAGGTAACAAATAACTTACAGGTGCATTTTCCTTACTTGTTAAAAAAAAAGAATAACTAACTTACCATATAGTCAGCATAAATGTCTAAGTCCACGTACAGGGGAAAATGAAAATGAAATGGTGCAAGGTAGTCCCACGTATATCAATAGGAAAACATCAAGCAGGGGATCTCCACACACAATAAAGTTCCAACTTCCCGGGTGCTCTGGGTAGGAAAAGTAAACAAATTAAATTAACAGGTCCCACACTCTCCGCTGTGAAAACACAAACTTCTTTAATTGAAATGTGACATTTTGGGGTAGTTAACCCCATCCTCAGACAGATAACAAATATAGTGCAACTTTACCCTTAAATACCCTCCACAATGTACTGTGAATGCTGAACACCTGCAGCGTCTCATCTGCGCAACTGAGCATATACTGTATATATACATATATAACAAAATGTATGCTTACCTGATCAATTTCTTTCTTTCTGGATATGGAGAGTCCATGACGTCATTCAATTACTAGTGGGAATATTACTCCTGGCCAGCAGGAGGAGGCAAAGAGCACCACAGCAAAGCTGTTAAATGTCACTCCTCTACCAATAATCCCCCAGTCATTCAACCAAAGGGAAATGGAAAAAGAATAACACCAAGGTGTAGAGGTGCCTGAGGTTTAGTAAAAAATAACTGTCTTAATAAAGGGTGGGGTCGTGGACTCTCCATATCCGGGAAGAGTTTTTTTTATCAGGTAAGCATGCATTTTGTTTTCTGTCCTAAGATATGGAGAGTCCACAACATCATTCAATTACTAGTGGGAACCATTACCTAAGCTAGAGGACTGTCATGCCTTTACCTCTCATATCTCTCATATTCCCCATCATCACGTACCAGATTACTTTCAGATCCACTAAGTAGCTGCCCCTTTAAGAATATCAGCTTTCTCAGGTATATAAGGTCACCTCCCACCTTACCTCTTTGCTTGGTATTGAAGCCTGGTATTGTGTTTCTCACTCTCCTTTGAATTTACTGACGCTTTTACTTCGCCTCTGAAGCACCTCTGCGTGTCTCTCTGCAGATCAGCTGTTTTCCTCGGACCGGAATCTCCAGCGGTGATGTCACACGCCAACACGCTTGCCGCTCACCAGTTGTACAGCTTCTCTGAAGCCGCTCTGAAGTCTCTCTGCTTGCCGAACAAGAGCTACGTTAATTTCAGCCTCTGCCTCTCCTCTGATAGCAGGTACAACTTAAACCTCTCAGTTAGCTTGACAAATACGATCAGTGTTTCACCTTATTCCTTGTTTGCTCTGAAGTGTACTCTGTCTGCTCATGCACACGCTAGTTGATACTCATATATCCAGAACTGTTTCCACCAATATATTCCTACTAAATGTGCGCATTTTACAGCAACTTCTATTTTTTTATTTATCAGCTACTTGTTTCTTTTTATAACCACTGTTTTTGTGTTAACACCTATTCATTGGTTATTTTACTCAGATTGTTCTGATGCACCTTTTCAGTGTTCTATACACATGTGGCAGCTGTAGAACAAGTGGCTAAAAACTACCATTATATCAATGAGCTCACACCTGTATTTGGGATTCCACATTGCTATTTTTAGCAATTAATGTTACTTCCCATTTCAGTCTTTGCAACATAATAAATAATTTCACCATATCTCAGCCGCTGTGGTTCACACTCAGTCATTGCTTACTTCAACAGAGTACCTCTGACATCACAAGGACACAGAATGAACAGGGAGGGAGAACAAGACAGGCAGACCTAAACAGAAGGCACCACCGCTTGAAGAACCTTTCTCCCAAAAGAGGCCTCAGCCGAGGCAAAAGTATCAAATTTATAAAATTTGGAAAAGTATGGAGAGAGGACCAAGATGCAGCCTTGCAAAGCTGTTCCACAGAAGCTTCATCTTTGAAAGCCCAAGAAGAGGAGACAGCCCTAGTGGAATGAGCTGTAATTCTCTCAGGAGGCTGCTGTCCAGCAGTCTCATAAGCAAAACAAATCATACTTCTCAACCAGAGGGAAAGAGAAGTAAAAGTAGCCTTCTGACCCTTACGCTTTCCTGAGAAACAAACAAACAGGGCAGAAAACTGGCGAAAATCCTTAGACGCCTGTATGTAGAATTTTAGAGCACGCACAATATCCAAGTTGTGCAACAGACAATATTTATGAGAAGAAGGATTGGGACAGAGAGAAGGAACAATTTCCTGATTATTATTTCTATCCAAAACCACTTTATGAAGAAACCCCAATTTAGTAAGATGAACCGCCTTATCCATATGAAAGATGAGGTAAGGCAAATCACACTGTAAAGCCGAGAGTTCCAAAACTCTCTGAGCAGAAGAGATAACAATAAGAAACAAAACCTTCCAAGATAAAACTTAATATCTATGGAATGCATTGGCTCAAACGGAGCCTGCTGCAAAACTTTAAGAACAAGATGAAGGTTCCAAGGAGGAGCAACAGATTTAAACACAGGCCTGATTCTGACCAGGGCCTGACAAAAAGATTGAACATCTGGCACATCTGCCAGACACTTGTGTAACACACTAGATAATGCAAAAATCTGACCTTTCAGAGAGCTGACTGAACAACCTTTTCTCCAGACCTTCCTGGAGAAAAGACAAAATACTAGGAATCCTGACCCTGCTCCAAGAGTAGCCCTTAGATTCACACCAATTAAGATATTTATGCCTTATTTATGGTATTTTTTTGAGTAACAGGCTTGAGATTATGGTCTCAATGACCGACTCAGAAAATCCATGCTCCAAGCAGTCAGCTTCAGAGAAACGAGATTTGGATGGAGGAATGGACCCTGAGTTAGAAGCTCCTTCCTCAGAGACAACCTCCAAGGCAGCGGAGAACACATCTTCACTAGGTCTGCATACCAGATCCTGCGAGACCATGCAGGAGCTATTAGAATTACCGATGCTCTCTCTTGTTTGATACGAGCAATAACTAGTGGAAGGAGCACAAACAGAGGAAACAGGTATCCATACCTTGGAAGCTTGGCGTTCTGCCAAGACACCATCAGATCCAACTCCGGCACCCCACATTTGAGGGTTAACCTGGAGAACATTAAGTTCAAGAAAAAACTAAAAGCAAGCTCAACTATAGTAGGTATAATATAATGTACACCATTTCTAAAGTGAGGTGCAACCTGGAGGTATTATATACAAAACAGAGTAAATAAGAAAAGTGGATGCACTGATATAAGGTGCATCCAAAAGGCCAGGAATACAGCACTCTCACTTTAAATAATCACAAAGACACAAAGGTTAAAGGGACAGTCTAGTCCAAAAAAAACTTTCATGATTCAGATAGGGAATGTAATTTTAAACAGTTTTCCAATTTACTTTTATCACCAATTTTTCTTTGTTCTCTTGGTATTCTTAGTTGAAAGCTTAACTTATGAGGTTCATATGCTAATTTCTTAGACCTTGAAGGCCGCCTCTTAAGAATGCATTTTAACAGGTTTTTCACCACTAGAGGGTGTTAGTTCATGTTTTTCATATAGATAACACTGTGCTCGTGCACGTGAAGTTACCTGGGAGCCATCACTTATTGGCTAAACTGCAAGTCTGTCAAAAGAACAAATAAAGGGGCAGTCTGCAGAGGCTTAGATACAAGATAATCACAGAGGTAAAAAATATATAAAAATAACTATGTTGGTTATGCAAAACTAGGGAATGGGTAAACAAGGGATTATCTATCTTTTAAAACAATAACAATTCTGGTGTAGACTGTCCCTTTAATATGCAAAATGAAAAAATATAAAAAAATATATAAAAAATTCCCACATATGTGTAAACAAAAATGTAAATAAATAAGTGACTAACCACATAGAGACACACAGACAAACACAACGACACATGGACCCCTCACAAACAAAAGAGAGTAACCTAGCCGGCTATAAGCAGTCATAAATGATGCACCATAAGCAGGATAAACAGTTCATTTGATGAAAACACGTGATGAAAACAGTTGCTATAGATAACTTGCTGTAAACCACGGATTGGTGCAAGTACAAAAGGTACAATAGCAACTCAACTTTATCTTTATCCTGTACGCCCCCTCTAGGCACAATATAGCCATTCCTGAATTCGGAAATATCTTCAGTGTATAAAGGTTAATATGCAGGTTATTTATATTCAAATATATTCAAATTAGGTAACATAATTACCATTATTTGACACCAGTCATACTATAAGAATCAATTGCTTTATATTGATAAATATGTATTTATATTAATAATTAGTTAGAGTACAGGTATTTAGTTATTCACACTGTTTATGTTTAAATTGTAAATACTAAGTGTTGTTTGTATTGTCTTGTTTTGTTTTAGTGTTCCTCTGGATGTATTATGATGGTATCTGTGATTTTAATTGATTCCGTATCCTATAAGTAACATTAGCGATAGGAAAAACAAAGGCCGTTTGAAGTCTCAGCTGATTTATGACGAACTGACGTCACATGACCTATTCGGCCAATAAGAGGAGTACTTTTATGGATTACGCTATCACCCGGAAGAAGCTCCATGCTGCTCTTGTAACGGAGTGAAACGCGCAAGAGGACGCGTTGGTGTACAGCATCCGACTCGTGAGATCCCCCCACATCATCTTGCTGAAAATTGTTCCCGTGTGGAGGAGAAGTGAGCCCTTAACCTACATCTAACTTTCCTTTGCATCATTCAAATTGTTGAAGGAGAGGTAGTATACCTGTAATTTGGTGACCGGAGGAGTTGGCGACAACGGTCTGTCTTTCAATACCTCACACTGTTTATGCTCATGTGGATACCTCACACTGGTTATCAGCCTATTGTAACTTTTACTATATGCTTGAGTGCCTTCTTGCCTGCATGCACCCTAACGATTAACTTTGTCTAATTGACAGTATTACAGTTTAAGTCTTTTGTGTCTAAAAAATATTAGTGGTAAAAGTTTTTTTGACACAAAAGACTTAAACTGTAATACCGTCAATTAGACGAACCGCTCTACAAACGTATACATATTTTTTAACAATCGTTATATTTTCAATACATTTTTACTTTTTTTCTGGACGTCCAGTTTTAAGAATTATTAACTGCTTTATGAGTATTGTTTTGCTGCTGACTTTTAATATTCATAGAATATTTATATATTTCGTATATAATAGTATACTTTATATCAGAGCTTTCCAAACTTTTCATCTTGGTGACACACTTTTTAGACCTACATCATTTCGTGACACAGTAAATCAATTGTACTAGCAAAAAGGAGGTTAAACTAACTTGTTTTAAGAGATACGGACACAAACATAAATTATATAATAACAAAATGTATTTACAAGTAACAGTATGTATGTGCAAGAATTAAAAAAAGTTTAATAACACCAATAGCTACTTACTATTTTAATGGGATGTATGAGGTTGATGGGATGAACACAATTTCTGAATATTTGGTGGAATATTAGATAAAGACGCATTTCATCATCAAGCATTTTTAAGCTTCCACTTCCTATCCATATACCAAGAGTAGGAGCAGCGATGCACGACTGCAGTTAGCTGCAAAAAAAATCCTGACTTCTGACTTCAGCTCAGTGTTTAAGCTGCCGCCCTCAGAGCTCGGTGAGTCCAATTGACTACTGCCCACGCTGAAAAAACACTGCTGTCCCACTCATTGACTACACATGCAGTCACGAGCCAATTAAGGAGGCTACACATGCAGTCAGGAGCCAATGTGCCGCTAAAGCCACCAATTGGAATAGTTTCAGTTCCCACTGAGCTGCGCAAATGGGTTAAGATGATCTGTGACCCCCTAGGTATCAATAACTTGTCAACCATGTCATATGCGTAGCAGGCAGGCGGAAAGTCAGAAACCCAAAAAAAAATGTAAAAAAATTTGTGCTGAAGCAGGGACACACCTACACACTGCTGCCGACACACTAATGTGTCCCGACACACAGTTTGGAAAGCACTGCTTTATATGCTATTTATGTATTAAAATTTGTACTTTTGTAATTTGCTTTCTTCAAGCTCATCTCTAGCTACAGTTTTGAAGACATAAGTATAGCATTTATTGAGATTGCTTTTTATATATATCAGTAGCAGAAGCTACAATATGAGTGTATACACACATCTTTTTTCACATTAGGAGTGTATATAAACACATCTTTCTTTCCATTAGAAGTGCATTCACACATCTTTTTGTACTTACTACCATAGACGAAGATTGGCGGGTTACTCTTACTGTAATGGGAGCCAAAGTTGCCTTTAAGATTGACACAGGAGCAGACATCCTTGTTATGTTCCTTGCAGTATTTATAAAACTAAGTGTACAAATTTAGAACTGCGCTTGCAAATAGAAGTGAATAGAAGCCTACAGATACAGGTGATATTCTCCAAAAAACACCTTAACAGAACTATAGAGGGTATTTAGAGTGATTAGTGCCTGGCTACTAAATCAATACTAAAAATCTGTGGCACTGAAGAAACAGCTAAACTATAATCTTGATGGCTTAAATGATTAAAAAAATATATAACTTGTCACAAGCAAAGCAAATAATTATTTGCTTTGCTTGTGACAAGCTGTCTCTTGTCTCTTCTCTCACCTGCATTAGGATCATTGCGCAATCACTGGATTGTGAATATAACGCAACTGTTTTTTAACAAACTGAC
Organism: Bombina bombina; assembly: GCF_027579735.1. Taxonomy (NCBI): domain Eukaryota; kingdom Metazoa; phylum Chordata; class Amphibia; order Anura; family Bombinatoridae; genus Bombina; species Bombina bombina. Next base: position 803,998,762 of record NC_069501.1, on the reverse strand, counting down.
TTTTACATCTCAGGTTTTATCAAACCTTATAAAGGATCATCTAGAGCAGGGGTCGCCAACCTTTCGGACCTCAGGGACCACTAAACTCACAATTTTGAATCCCGTGGACCACTAACATGATTTTTTTTTCTTAAAAGGTACAAACCTCTGTGTATGTATATATATATATATATATATATATATATATATATATATATATATATATAAAAACACATATATATACATACATACACACACACATACTTTACTTTACTAGTATAACCATAGCTAAGTTTACATTATGTATCTATATATATATATATATATATATATATATATATACACATTTTTAAGAATTATTTTTTAGAATTAACTAACTGAATGACAGAACTGAGAGAATACTTCCAAATGACAAATGAAAGGTGAGTGCCAACTTTTGAGCTGGAATCAGAGAGGCAGACAGTGGGAAAAAAAGAATTATGTTTAAAAGGACCACAAGACTTCCAAGTTACCTCCCCAGTTAGGAATTATTCAAAACTACTTATGATCAGGGACAGACATTGGAGTCATAAATTAAGTTTATATCAGAAAGCTCTCAATATGGATGTGAGCTAACTACGACTGATGTTACTGGCAATTACTATAATACCTGTGGGATATGGCTGATCTGCTGGATGGCAATTATTGGAATTCAGGTGGAATAAAATTATTAGAATGAAAAATAATATTTAATTAAAAAAAAAGAAGATGAAGGGGAGGAAGACAAACAGTGATGTAAGTCTATCTAAAGAAATTAGGAAAACTACTACAAAGAGACAGGTAAAGGAAAGAAAATAAATGAGAGAAATTGTTTTTTTTAAAAAACAATTTTTATATATTTAATTCCACTATTTCAAGCCAAGACTATACCAAACTCTGCTGGCTTTAGAATGGAAGCATCTTCCTCTGAGCAGCGCGCCGGATGGGAGGACTAAAAAATACAATCTAGTCACGCAAGTTGCACAGTACTATTCAACGTGCGTAGGGAGATTGTAATTTAACTCCTCCTCCATTAGTTTTCACTGATGTCCAGCCAGGCACTGTAGGGAGTTGCGGCACGATGGGTGTGACACCATCAGAGGATATTAATTTCTGATTGATGGTGTCAAGGACCACCAACATCTTCTCGTGGACCACCAGTGGTCCATGGACCACTGGTTGGCGACCGCTGATCTAGAGACTGTCTTTATAAACTGTGCTTTTTATATTGGGATACTACACTATCCTTCTGACGGTCAAATTGTGTTTAGGATTGCATTTTTTGGCATTTTGTATTCCCATATTTATATGCATATGTTTTATGTTTATTTTTAGAAAGCAATTGCTTCTTTTAACTTTTATTTAGCCTGTGTTATTTTATTCTTGATGCATTATTATTAAATTATTGAATCTTTGCAACATTACTATGAACTACAGGGAATGAATCAACAGCATTATATATTTTATTAATTAATTATATTTTGTTGATTAATTTTATCAATTAATTATATATTTTTTTTAATCATTTAAGCCATCAAGTTTATAGTTTAGCTGTTTCTTCAGCGCCACAGATTTTTAGTATTGATTTAGTAGCCGGCCAGGCACTAATCACTCTAAATACCCTCTATAGTATTTATAAAACTGCCTTGACAGCCTCAGCTGGCGAAAGTTACAACAAAAGTTTATAGTCCTGGTGGCCGCATTGATTGTGCAGGGAAATATCTTGCCAGCTGCGAGTACAAGCAGAAAAAATTCACCTGTGGGTACATATGATTAGAGGTCAGTGTGTTAACAACCTATTGAGCAGAAAAGCAGCCTGTGGTTTGAGCCTGGTCGCAAGAGTGAATGAGACTTCAGAAGACATGTTTGGTGAATTGTGCCTACTGAATTGCAACCCAGTACGAATATCACTTAAAGGTGACGCAGTCCCA